>NC_052051.1:121144505-121482005 GCF_903992535.2 Arvicola amphibius | reverse complement strand
GAGGTCTGGTGCCCTCTTATGGCCTGCAGGCATACACAGAGACAGAAGATTGCATACATAGTAAATAAATAAATTTTTTAAAAAACCAAACAAACAAAAAATTAAAACCATAATCTCTTGTTGGTAATTTATGGATTTATCATCCTTTCCATTGATTCTCCCAAACCAACCTTTCTACTTTTCCAGACAGTCTCTCTCTCTCTCTGTCTCTCTCTCGTCCTCTCTCCCCTCTCGCTCATCTCACTCTCTCCTCTCTCTCTCTCCTCTCTCCCTCTCTCTCTCCTCTCTCTCTCTCTCTCTCTCTCTCTCTCTCTCTCTCTCTCTCTCTCTCTCTCTCTCTCTCTCTCTCTCTCTCTCTCTCCAAAAGTATTTTTCTGTTAGCAAATGTTTGGAAGAAGGTGGCAGTATTATAGTTCATCTATCTCTAAGGTGAATACATTGGAAACTTTTTAGATCACCAGTGTGGACAGGTGAAAGGATGGGCATTCTTCATCTTCCAGTCTGCCATTTTATGTTAAATGGGAAAGAATCTCCAAGCGCTTAATTGCTCTAATGTTTAGTAGGTTTTATAAGAGCTTTAAAAAAACGTGTTGAGATACAACCAAACCAAACTTTCCTATTTCTATGCCAAATGGCATTCCAAATTGATATTTGCCAGTCACTCTTATGTCAAGCCTTTATCGTATTTGCTCTCTTAGTCATCTCTCATCGAAGTTTGATAAATCTTTGCATAGTTAAGAGTACAGATTTGTTCCATTCAAGTCTTTCAAGATTATTTTCATGAATAAATCCAGTGTCAGCAATGACCATTCTAAACCTATGTATCAGTTATTTCTCCATAATGGCAAACCCTAAGATCCTGATGTCTACATGCCCATGTGACATATATAAAGTTGATTCTTAACAATAAATCCATAAAAATTTAAGTAAAGCATTTCAACCAGGATTGCCCCTTCTGGTTTATTTATACTGTCATGTTTAATAAAGTCAGACTCCAAAAGAATCTGAATTATGAAATGTCAGTAAATTGGCATGAGATGATATTGAAGCTTTTTATCTTATATTATTACAATACCATCCCAAAACATGAGCTAATATGGATTTTTATTAATTCTGTCTTATTGATTACACTTGAATAACATGTATTGATGGACTCAAATTCTGTGCTTTGTGGACTGTTCTGAGGTGGATATTATTGTCTTCATTTTATATCTGAGAAACCTGGAACCCCACAATATTAAATAAATGGTCCAGAGCACAGTGCTAATAAGTGATAATGCAATGATTCCCAGCAGGTTGGAGTCAGCTACTCTCTGGGCTCCACCCGTGTTCTGAACCCCACCCCTCTGCATGATTCCAGTGTCTGCCCACATCTCTTTAGGCAACACGGGTAGATCTAGTCTACCTGCCAAAAATTATTCTATTTAAACTATTTTGAATCTTTATTTTTGAATGAATTTCAAGCAAGTCACTAAGTTAGCTAAATAGCACTCCTAGATTGACAACCACACCTCTGCAGACTTCGCTGATTTACATTCATTTTGGTTTTCCTAATGCAGCCTTTGTTTTGCTGATGTCTTTAACAAGATTCTCATCGCTTCATAATTGTGTAGCCTTCTGCATTAAGGTTTTCTTCTGAAGACAGATGGTCAGCATGGTCATAAAACTGAAATAATAAAAGGAAATGAGAACGCTCTACCAGGGCATCTTCCTCCCAACACCAATAAATTGCTGAATAAAGTGTTCCTTTTCCCAATTGTTGCCAAAGGACATCACCTCTGTGAGTCAAATTCTTCTAAAATCCTGCAGGGCGGCTGAGGCCAAAAACCAATGAAGAGAACGTTAATCGATTTTATTAACCAGGAAATGTGTTCGAAAGGTTAGTCATCTACTGTCAGTGTGTTGCTTCCCTCAGGCAGATTCTTCTGTCAGTCTCCAGTGGGCGAGGGACAAAAAGGTTCATTCAAAGTGTACAAGGAAGAAATAACTGTATCTTGCCAAATGCTGGATGATTCTACATTTCCATAAATATCCTTGAATTTTACTTTAGAATACACTTAGGTCCCCCCACCCGGCATTACTTTTTGTCCTCTCATACCGTGTGTTTAAGTTTTGTTTGAAAAACTGAGAGTAGTATGTAGTCTAAATTTAGTTTTGCCCTTACAGGGAAAGCTCCTGAACAGTTGTGTTTGGGCTTTAATGAATTTTTAGGATGGCCTGCAATGTAATGATAAATTTGTACACACCATTCATCCCTCTATTCCACTAGTCTCCCCATCCCCCTTCTCTTCTCCAGCCGGCTCCCTTGCTTCTTCCACATGAGCCTTCCGTTAGTCTGTGGTATGTGTACTCCATTGGCCCATCTGCCCCCTCTCTTAAGATGGCTTTCTCCCCTTCAAGACCCCTTTTCTAGCTTCATGACCTACAAATAGATACATATGTATGCATATATCATTTCAAATCTGCATATTAGAGGAATTACGATACTTATCTGAGTCTGGCCTAGTTTGCTAAACATCATCATGATGGCCAATGGCATCCATTTTCCTGCAAATTCTATGCTTTCATTGTGCATGAAATTCATGCTCTATCCCAATCATCTCTTGAACATCTAGACTGGTTCTGTTTCTTCACTCTAACGACTACTGTAGCTATAAAAAATGCATGAGATAAAATCCCTCTAGTACAGCTGGACCACACAATAGTACTAATTTCAGAGTGTAGAGGGCGTTCTGTTCCTCTCCCTCACAGCCTCTCTAGTTCTTTTTCGATATATTTGATGAGAGCAAGTGCTGGAATCTCAAGTGTGTTTTAATTTGCATTTCTCTGATGGCTAGAGTCACTGAACACTTCTCCAAGTATTTATGGCCCATTTGTGTTTCATCTTTGAGAAATGTTTACTCAGTTCCTAGACCCATTTATCGATTGGAAGATTTTTGAAGTATTTAATTTTACAATTCTTTCGGTAGCCTGGGTATGGATTTCTTATCTAATGCATAGTTGGGAATAGGTATTTTTCCATTCTATAGGCTCTCTCTTGAGTCTGGAGAATGGAAGGGGGATAAGGTGGCTAGTGGAAGAGAGGGATGAGTGGTGTGTACGAAGACTCCATTACCTTGCATGCTATCCTAAAATGTGTAGAAGCATCTTAATTTCACTGAACCACACTTGCCAGTTCTTAGGACCATCCCAGTACTGTTAAGAGGCCAGTACAGAGAAGCCTTGCTATGCCTGCATTTTGAAGTATTTACTCCTGTTTTTCTTTAATAATTTCCACGTTTCCAATCTTATGTTAAGGTGTTAGGTACATTTTGAATGTATGTGTGCAGGAGGAGAGATGTGGATCTAATTTACCTTTCTTCATGTCATTGTCCAATTTTGTACTATTTGTTAAGGATATTACATTTTCTACAGTTTGCATTTTCTTCTACTTTGCTTATAAAATAAAATAGGAAGCTATCACTGTCGATTTCTTTGTGGTTCTCTATCTTAGTGATTTCATGACTGGGTGCCAGCGCCTTGCTATTGGTGATTCTATGGCCTTTTTAAAACAGAATTTGAGAAAGATGCAGCATTGCTCGTTCTCATAAGGATGCTTTAGTTCTTCACAGCCCAACTCTGTTTGTGCTTTCATAAGCATTTTAGAAATTGCTTTTCTAGCTCTCTGGACACTGTCACTGAGACTTTTATTGAATTATGACTGTACATGGCTTGTGTTTGGGTGGCCATTTACATATTAATTCTGCTAATCCGTGAGCATAGGCAATCTTTCCACATCTCCAAGTATCTTCAATTTCTTTAAGGCTAAACTTTTTGTTTGTAATGGTCTTTCACAACCTTGAATGAGTTTATTTCTGTATTGCTTATTTTGTGGTTATTGTGGGGATTTTCCCAGATAACTTTATCAATGAATTCATTATAGGTGTTATATATAGAAAAAAAACTACTGATTTTTAAGTGTTTATATTTATAGCTTCTTGACTTAACTTTGATAGTTCACATGTGCCAAAGAATTTTTCCATTTCTTCTCGATTTTTGTCTTCTGGAATATAAATTTTTGAAGTATCCCCTGGCAATTATTTTCTTGGAATCTTATTAATTACCACTTTCATCTCTAATTTCATGCATTTAATTAATTTTCTTTCTTTTGGTTAGCTTCCCAGGGATCAGGGTGCCAATACTAATTTTCTCTCAAAATCAGTTCTGTGTTTAACAGTCTGTGCATTGCCCCTTAGATTTCAGTTCACTCACTTCTGCCCCAGCCTTAGTTATTCACTGCCTTTGGATGTGGATTGTTCCTGTTTCTTAGGGATTCTAAGCGCTCATAGCTATAAACCTTCTTAGATGTATCCTCAAGATTCTGGTAAGTTGCTCTTGCCCATTCTTTCAAATCTTGTAACTTTTGTTACAGTGTCTTTAATGAACATTTGGGAGCATGTTGCTTAATCTCCATATATCTGAGTAGTTTTGTTGTACTATGATCTTAAAGGATAAGTTATTTTGATTCTTTTCTTTTCAAATATTTGAACCAAAGTCCCATGATGTATGACATTTTTCCCTATTATTGCCTTTTTTAGAGACATTATTTCCTGCCCACCATAAGCTTTTATCACTTTTTTCCCCCTCAGAATCTTTAAGGTGGTCTACCTCCTTCTCTTTCTCATCTTCCTACACACACACAAACACACACACACACACACTCAGCCCCTTGTTGATCACCAATCTACTGGATTCTCACTGCTCTTTGAAGGGAATTCTCTTTCTTAACCTCCTTGAACGTTCATCTCCACCTCTTAAGTTAGAGATAAGGTTAGGCTCAGTACAAATACTTCTCTGTGCATAACTTGGAAATTCTCTCCAGGCAATAGGCTGAGGCAAGTGTAAAACCTATCATTCGCTCCCTTGTTTTCAGTGACCACTTGCCTTCACTTCCTGTCTCTCAGTGACCACTTGCCTTCACTTCCTGATGTCTGATGTTGTGAGAACTACTGGTTTATATATTTTTCCCACTTTTAGTTGTTGTGGGTAGGGAAGTAAACCATGTCTTTTAATGCTAAAAACTGAATATTTGTGTACCACATTCTGTAATTGTCAAAGTTTTAACCCACAAAGTGATGGTATCAGGAGATAGGGCCTTTGGGCAGAGATTAGGCCATTCAGAAAGTGTTTATAAAAGATACAACAGTGAACTTTCGCCCAGCCCTTCCACCAATAAAACAAGGGTTTGAACCAGTAAGTAACTCTCAGCAGATACCACACTAATAGCACCCTGATTTGCTAGTGCCTTAATTTTGCACACCCAGCAACCAGAACTATGAGAAATAAATATAGCTGGTTTATCATTCACCTAATCTGTGATATATTTAGTTATAGAAACCCCAAAGATCTAAGATGTCTATGTTGACTAGAAGAGAACATTTCTCGATTCTAAAAACAGGCAAGCTCTTGGTATGGTAATAAATACCACCTTTTAATGACATAAAATATCAGAAATTTATTCTCCAAGATTCTAGAAGGAGAAGTCCAAAATTAGCACTAGTGGGCCAAAGTTAAAACATCGGCATGTCTGTACTTCTGCAGGACAATCCGGAAGAGAAGCCATTGCTTTTTTTCTTGCAGACTGTTTCTCACTTGGCATTCCTTGGTTTATGACTCTATAACTTTATCTTCAAAAACAGCATCTTCAGTCTCTCTTCCTGTTATTGTATTGCCATGGGATCTTGCTCTGGCCTTCCCTATGCTCCGCAGGCCTTGTGATCACCCTCAAAAGAATTCGGACGAGATACAAGTTTAGAAGATGGGCAGAATTTACTAGAGAGTAAAACAGCAGGTTCGATAGAGATCTGTAGGAGTGGATGATGGTCAAAGAGGCTGTTGCTCCATCTACATTTGAAGCAGGCTTTGTACTATTTCTAAAGTCCCTATACTAGTGTTTTTCTATCCAGGTGATTGACTTGTCACAGGAAGGGCAGCTACATATGCTCTTCTAGACTCCTGCTAGATAGCAATCCTATAAGCTTCTGGGCTTCAGGGAACAGGTATGACTTAATGTCCTTCGGGGCAGTTCAGGATGTTGACTCGTGTCTCCTTCTTGGATCAGTAATGTGACTTCATCCAGATTGAGCCATAGTTAGGGTGTTGATTTTCATTCCTTGGTTTTACGAGCTCTTGCCTATGAGAAAGGGGTCCAGCCCTAATGTCCTTCGAACATACATCACTCCAGTATTCAATGCCAATATCTTTACATCTTTCTCTGCCATATCACAGCTCTCTCTCATTCTTCCTCTTCCTCACTCCCTCCCTCTTCTGGGTATCTTATTGAGTATGCTGTGTAACACTTAGAACTCACTAGACAATCTAGGACAATCTCTCTCCCTCAAGATCCCAAATTCTCATGTTTACAAAAACACATTTTCCCATATCCCAGTTCCAGAGGATAGGGCCTAAAAATTCAGGGAAGGAGGCAAAGTATTTAGCCAATCATTTCTTTTCTATAAAAGTTTAGATATATTAAAACATTCAACCAGGCAGTGGTGGCACACACCTTTGATTCTAGCACTCAGAAGGCAGGGGCAGACGAATCTCTCAGTTCAAGGCCAACCTGGTCTTAACTAAGTTCCAGGACAGCCAGGGCTACATAGAGAAAGCCTGTCTCAAATTTTTTTTTTTTTAAAAAAAGTGTTCTGGAGAGGTCGAGTAATGGATATTAGTAAAACTAATGACATCCAGCGACACATTCCTCAAACACATCAGTATTGTGCATCTCCAGATTGCCAACATTAAAAAGATCCTTTTCTTTTTTTTATTTATTTTTTTGCATTTTCCCCCAGATTAATACTCTTACTCTTTTATATTTAATGAGTCTTTGGATAGATATATTTTCCATATACCACAACAATTTTTTATTTCTCTTCATTCATCTCTCTGAGGTGAGTCTGCAGTCACTAACTGGGAAGTGTGTTCTGCCCCCCGTTTCCAAGTCCCCTGTGAGCCCCTTATATTGTATCTGCTGAGGTTTGGTATTGGGGTATACACATGAAATTGTTTTTCATTTGGAGAATTTCTATTTAGTTCAAATTCTCCCAACTTCTGCTTTTAACTTGTCCTGCTTAGAATTTAGTTTTCCTTTCCTTCCTTCCTTCCTTCCTTCCTTCCTTCCTTCCTTCCTTCCTCTCTTTAACTGCTTTAAATCTTTTTGAAGGCCTATCCTATTTAATGAATTTGAGTTCTTTGGAGGGTGAGGTTGTCTATGTGTTTCATAAGATGTCTGTCCAGGATACTTATTTCTTCTTGCACTATGTTGCTTTCCAATGTGAATTGGTATTTTATAGAGGAAAATATGCATATGTATGTGTGAGTTTTTATTTGGTGGGGTCTCTGGGCTATAAAATGACATTATGCAGAAATTTGTGATGTTGGCGACTGTGATGAGGTTTAACATTTCTAGAATGCTTTTTTTTTTTTCTGACAGAAAGGTCCTGCATCAGTAGGATAGCATAATTAACAATTGCCCTGGGCATAGGTCTACAGATGATGGCAGGACACCTTTAAGACCTGTGTAGAGAATGATCAGAATGATCATCCTGCTGCCTTTGAAGGTTGGTGTGCAGGATGGTGTGTGTGTGTGTGTGTGTGTGTGTGTGTGTGTGTGCCCACACAGATGTATGCTCATGCACCTGTGTATGTGTAGGTGAAGAATTCCTGCTAATACCAACTGATAGCAACATTCTGTCTCCTTGTGTATGTGTCAGGATACCCATATCTTAAATTAATTCCCCCCCTAAGCCCTACTCTCCCAGTAGCACTGGCTCCCTCTTATTGATCAAGGTTTGCCTTTATTCTTAAAAATATTCTGTGTCCATTCCTCCAGATATACTAACCCCAGGGTTATGGGTAAGTGCTGACATGCCTAGCTTTATATGGGTTCTAGGAATCTAAACTCAGGTCCTCTTGTTTGTATAGTAGGCACCTTACCAAATGGGCCATCTCCTAAGCCTGTGAAAATAGGCTTTACTCCAAAATTTATCTGATGTTTTATATATTTTTTAGCAGGAAGTGTGTCTTTCTGTGATAGATCATCCACCATATTGCCATAAATCCAGTCTCCACGATGGCTCTGGTTTTGACTAAAAGTGGCTTTAGAACTTAGTCTTTAGGATTTACATTTTGCTATTTATTTTCACTTTGGGGATTTCAACTCGACCGCTAGATTGTTTTTCCAAAGGCTGGAAGACTAGCCCTCCGGCACAGAGTGCACAGCTTTCAAAGGCCTCACGAGAAGCTCTTTAAAGGCTTCCTTTCTGGACAGCTGCATCCCCACCACCTAAGTTCCTGCTCAGCTTTCCGTTTTTATTTTCAGATGAGCAGCCTGTATGCTTCGGTTTTCCTCTAGGACACCATGTATTTGTGCTTTGATAACAGCATCATTAAGTGAGCCCAGGCATTCATCTCTGGTTGTTTTACCCTCTTCTGTCACCAAGTAATTAAGAGATGTCCTCTTTTATGAGGAAGCACCTCTGAGGTATTTGCACCCACATTATGAGACATAGACTTCCTCAAGGACGATCTGTGTAAGAAGTGAGATAACCTCTAAGCGCCACCCTGCAATCTTGCACAGTAAGAACACAGAGAAGGGTGCAGCCATGGAGGAAACACGAAACGGAGAAGGATCTCTGGGAGTCTGAGTCAGCCCCTGAGGACACTGGTAGATTTGAAGTGATGAAAAGGGAACTTCTAACAGGGAGACACCACCATGAAAATACAGCGTGTGGGGTACGAGGGCAGGAAAGGGACCCACGTGGTTCCCACTTTGGCCACACTGGGAAGCAACACACAAAGAAGGCCCTTCAACACGCGTAGTAATTCTAACACGCGGAGTAATTCTAACACACGGAGTAATCCCAACACACAAAGAAGGCCCTTCAACACGCGGAGTAATTCTAACACGCGGAGTAATTCTAACACGCGGAGTAATCTCAACACACAAAGAAGGCCCTTCAACACGCGGAGTAATTCCAAGGTTCTCATACGGCTCCCTCCACAAGAAACACTCTCACAGGTGGGCGAGTTCATAGCTACATCTTGTAAAACTAAAAGGCAGCGCATTGTTTCCCCGCTAGGAACTCAGAAGCATCTCTAACCAGAATCTTTCCGTTTTCTTTGCGTACTTTTTGACAGGACGATGTGAGTGTTTCCCCCTTTAAAGGGAAAAATCTTTTCATGTTCAGCCTAATGTTTGCTCGAGAAGCAAAATGTGAAATACTTCTAGATGGTTAACAGGGAAGAAGGGCACCAGGACAGAAATTGGAAGTCTCTCCTGGCACGTCCCTCCCTCAGTGGTTTCTCCAGTACCAGGGCAGGGGGAACGTACTTTCCCTCTGATACACTCAGCTCTATTTTTACTCTGAAATTTTATTTGTGTATGTGTGTTGTGTTCGAGGACATGAGAGCACATGTGTGCTCGTATGTGTAGGGGCTAAAAAGATCCTTTTCTTAAATATACAGATGTATCTCATTTTCTGTGAGCTCTTCTGAATTATGTTCCCACTGTGAAGCCACACAGATCCAGTCAAAGGCAATGTCATTCAGAAGTAATATAGTAATACAGAAGGAAGCTTCTAAAGTTTGGGGCTCTGGGAACCAGTTCAGATAGTTATCAGTTAATGATATTTGGGGCAATTCAGGATGTCACATCTGCTCATATGGATAAAGATATGACTCAAATCGCATTTCTCAGAAGATTTTGAGGGGGAGACATCAGAATTTGCAGTATATGACAAAATGCCAACGACAAGAATTTCTCAGTCGATGCCATTTCCTCTGCTCCCACTCAAGTCTCTAATCACGCCATTACTTTGTCTTCTGCATTCTCTGTCACACACCTCCAAAGCCTGCCTCTGGACACGCTGAGAAAATATCTCCCTCCTCTCCTGGAAGGACTCCCTACAGATGACAACATTTCAAAATGATAAATTGTTATTTCTGTTCCTTTAAAAGGTTAACCTTATTTTTTATCATAATCACTAGCAAATATTTTTGTAAAATGCTTTTTCTCTACTTAGTCTTTATGAGAATCAACATTTTAAACAAAGTGTGCTCAAAAATGCATTTTCTTGACATCTCATTTCATAATCTATATTGAATCATCCTCCAGTTAAGCCTTGCAGTTTTGTAGAAATAACAAAATCTTGGAATCATTCCCCAGATACAGTTCTACATCTACTTTATGGGGGAAAAAAAGATTAATAGGTCAAATAAATGGTTTAGTAGCCAGAAATCTAGAAGCCAAAGGTTCCTCCCTCCTCAGCTGTGTGTTTCATTTCCCCTGGCTCTCTGACACATATACTTTTTTCAGGAACTAAATTAGATGAAAGACCAATATTGTACCAGACATTGGGGAGACATCAAAAAAAAAAAAAAAACAAAAACAAAAAAAAACATCAGAACCAATTTTGGCAGGAAAGAACAGGCCATGCGGGTCCTTCCAATGCTGACAAACTCTAAGATCGCGGGTGACAGATGAATGCACCAAGGAGCCTCTTCTCCCCTCTCAGGACCAACTGCTTCCCACAGAGCTCACAAGGTTCTAATGAGGTAGAGAAATTAAGAAGCCAGCATAGGATATTTTCCTCCTAATCCTCTACAATAGCAGTTTTCAGCTTTCTAATGCTGCGACCCTTTAATACAGTTCCTCATGTTGAAGTGGCCCCCAAACATAGTATTCATTGCTACTTCATAACTGTAATTCTGTTACTGTTATAAATCGTAATGTTAATATCTGATATGCAGGATATCTGTTATGTGACCCCCGCCAAAGGGTCATTCAACCCCCAAAGGGGTCGCAAGTCATCGGTTGAGAACCGCTACTTTAAATGTCTGTAAGATAACAACAGAATAGGTCATTTGTTGGCTCCTCATTCTTATAAAGGGACTAAAAATTCAGGAGGGAGAGAAAAATCTAAGATCAGAGGAGAAAGAGTTAGGGCTGATAGGAATCGAAATGATTCAGCAGGCCCTGGTGCTGTGTGTGCGATTTATAATGAACTCACGTGTTTCAGTTCTGCCATAAAAATGAAGCAGGCCAGCTCCTCTCTTACTTCCCATTCTACATCAGGGCCTCGCAGCATCAAGAGCCATCAAAGATGAAAGGAAATACAACAACATATTTCCAAAGTAGTGGTAGACTAGAAATAAAAGGGAGACAGAGCTGTCATTGAAATTATTCGAGTTAGGGCCCGAGGCCTGGCAGCCTGCTATCAAGCCACCCTAGGCCCATCCTCAACAGAGTACTCACACAGACAAAAAATGAAGAGCAGCAGAGTGGCCATATTGGGAAGAGGAAGAAAGTAGTCCAGTACCAACACGCCCTGACTCTATGTCCTAGGTTTCCAGGAGATAAATTCTCCTAGGCAAGTACCAAGCTACCGGTCTTTTCCCACTTCCCACATGAGATTCCAGAGGACAGTACAATGCTTTAGAGGTACATTCACTCAACTGTCTGAAAAGCATCACTATGGAACCTCATTTCTGCCAAAACAATTACAAAGCCGTGTCTTCCCCGAGTTGGTTGCACAGTACAGTAAGAGGTAACAAGACCCACTTGTCCGCTGCTTTTTAATGCTTTTCAATCTATCTAATATTTTATGTGTATGAGTATTTTGTTGGTATGTATAGACATGTACATGTATGCATGGTGTCAGAGGAGGTCAGAGGGGTGTGGAGGATCCTCTGATACTGGAATTATAGGTAGTTGCAAGCCACTATGTAGACACTCAGAATTGAACCTGGGTCCTCTGCAAGAGCCCCTAACCACTGAGCAAACTCTCCAGCCCACTCCACGGCATTTTGACGCAGGCTTCTCAGAGGACCTCAGCCTTTTGCCTCTACAATTGGAAAGAACGCTGAAAAGCTGTAGCGACAATGCACTGGAGGATTTCAGGCTTGCTGCATGCTGTTGGTTCTGTGCAGTATACAGCATCTGAGGTTTGAAAAAAAAAGGAAACAAAAGCGCATGAAGACAATTATAAAACTACAAGGCACAGAGTCATCAACTGTTCCAGCAGAGGCTGCCTTTTTCTTAACTTTCTTTTAAGTATGCTAAGCCTGTGGTCTAACAAGGAAGACCTTTTCAAACTACTTCAGCATCCTGCAGTCTCGGGTCTCCACACAAGGCGTGAGCCTGAAGGCAGGGAATGAGGTCAGCGTGGTGGGGGATGGGGGGGAGCTGTGAATTTCTGACAGTCTCACAAAGAAAATGCCTTCGGCTTCTCACTCAAGCACGGCAGGAGCCGCTCTCTAAACCGAGATGAGGCCCTCTTTGAGCCTGATGGCTTTCACGTGCAGACGGTTGGGAAGAGGCTATTTTTATTCTTACAGAGAAAATCTGATGCCTCACGACCGAGGAGGCCTTCGGGAGCAGAAGGGCTGCCTGCAAGGCCCTGCTATTTGCTTGCCTGCAGTGAAGGACATTGGCGGACACAAAAGGTATTTTCCCTTCTGCACTAGAGAGACCATCTGTTATCCTGCCACAGTGCAGCGCAGGGGAAACCCTTCACAAACAAGAGCCTTTCTGCCAGAGTTCCCTGGAAACACTCCCCAGACGATCCCGCCCACGCATGAGCTACATACTTCATCGCAGCCTGCCTTTTTGTATTCCTCCCTTTTATTGTTCTATAGAGAGAGAGAGGAAGAGAACATTGCCTGTAATTTAAAACTAGCAGCAGGGTCTGCCTTCAAAGCAGTCGAATTTTATTATTATCATTACTATTAGCCTGACTATTTTAGTGGGAGAACAGTACTACTCTCTTTCTCTCTCTCTCTCTCTCTCTCTCTCTCTCTCTCTCTCTCTCTCTCTCTCTCTCTCTCTCTCTCTCTCTCTCACACACACACACACACACACACACACACACACTCATCACACACAATATGTTGCTCATGCGAAGGAGAATGGGGGGCTACAGCAAACTGTTATCAAGAGGACCTCCAAAGATCCTTTTATAACTTGACCTAAGTGGAAATAGACCCCCTGGGAAATGGCCACAGTCACCTGTCCCCAGATAAAAGTATTTCACTAGAGCAGAAACAAAGAGACAGATCTGCAGGATTCGCCTCCCTTCGACTCCAGCCTGGAGAAGGGAGGAAGCGAGCCCAACTTTTTGGATTACATGGGAAGCCCCAAGAGGAAAGAAATGGGGGGTCTTGGCTCTCCAGCTGGACCATCCAAGACTATCACATGGAGGAGCGGCCGGATCCCTTAAGCTCACATTTGAATGCTTCTATTCCCCCCACTGACCACAGGTTCCTTTACCCCTTTCCTTTGCTGTGTAGAATCCATTCCTCTTCTCTGGGCTTTTTTCTCCGCCTGAGTTCATGCATGTCTTCCCTTACCCGGTTTGCACCTTTTGGAATCGCAGAGAGCTTTCCGAAGTTAGTTGAATAAGCCTAACATCTGCCTCCAAGGATCAGCTTGGAGGGGGCCCTTCAGCTAGAGCCAGTGTCAGACAGGGGCCTGCAAAAGTAACACTGCCTCACCAAGGAAAGTGGAGAAGGTAACCTTGTGGGACACCTGTGAATGTGAGCCTGCATGACGCTGGCAGCTCTTCCCCTGACCTTAAGAAGACTTCAGCTTGTGTCCCGAGTCACGGTGTTGAACGGCATTGTTTCCTCCTTTGCCTTGCTGTAAACGTTATTAATGCTCCAGACAGGTGAACGCCCTGCGCCTTTGCTTCGCAAGAGGGAAATAAAGCGGGCCAGCAGCGCCACCATTCGCAGGCTGGGAGAACTGCAGAAGAAACAATGAGCTCGTCGACTTCCACCTTCTGAAAGGGCAAACAGGAATGTCATCACATTTCACAGCTGTCACACAAAACAGGAAGCAGAACTTTCTTCAATGTGCATTGAATCCAATATGTGCCAGAAAGCTATGTAGATAGGTAGGTAATAAAACGACAAGAGAATCTCTCAGCCTTTTGGTTTTCAGCATTGTGTGTGACTACGTAGTTCTGGACCAATGAACAGTAGACCATATATACAGTGGTGGACCCAAAGCTTCTCTTACCCCTTGGTGATGTAGCTGTCCTAGTTTGAGTAGCCATAGTCTATAATGTTCACACAATAATAAATTGCCTAGCCGGGCGGTGGTGGCGCACGCCTTTAATCCCAGCACTCGGGAGGCAGAGGCAGGCAGATCTCTGAGTTCGAGGCCAGCCTGGTCTACAAGAGCTAGTTCCAGGACAGGCTCTAAAGCCACAGAGAAACTCTGTCTCGAAAAACCAAAAAAAAAATTGTCTAATGATGATGTATTTCTCAAACCACAGTCCTGTACTCTGGTAACATGATGACGTGCAGATGTGACCTTTAATGTCACAGTTCCCTGATGAAAAGAACCCAGCTCCTCCCGGCATCTGTTTACAAAACTCCCATTTCAGTTGCTCGTCTACACGCATGGTGGACTGTTGTGTGAACATCCAAACTTTCCGGCCCTTAGCTGTTTTTGGTATTTGACATTCTAACTTTTCAAAACTAAAAACACACTAATTTCTCAAGGCTAAAAGCCTCCTTGAGTTGAGAGTCTGTCACAGTGTAGATCAGACACACAGCATCCCTCCCCATGACAGAATCATAAAAACACATGTCAAGGGTATCTCCCCCAAGGCTTTGGAGAAGCAAAATTGGTCACAGGTTTCCTAGGAAACAAAATCATCAACAAAAGAGCAAGTGATATATGGGGGAGAAATGTCCCTTCCGAAATACACTATGAGTTGGAGGAAATGCCAGGAAAGCATTTGCAGGACCTTAAAAATACATTCCCCTGCACAAAGAAATACCTACCCTGATAAAATTAAGAGAATGTCACATATTCTCCCACGTTGCTTACTCTGGCATAAAAAGAGATAGTATTTTCCAAATTTTGATGAGCCTCATTCAAATTCTCATCATTCAAATTACCCATATGTTCCAAGTAAGGAATTACACAATCATACATTTGAGCACAGGAAGAGATTTGCAAATCACCTCGTCCAACCCACTCACTTTCAAAGTAAAGAACAGACACCCTGGGTTGGGAAGAGATTCAACACAAGCCATCAGCACAGTTAACATGGGATCAGAAACCGCAACATGGGACTCCCCAGTACCATCAGCATGGTTAACATGGGGTCAGCAACTGCAACCCAAGACCAGAGACACTATCCATTTGGCTAGCATTGGGTCAGAAACACAGGACTCCTGCCACTGCATAGAACTCTGCAAATGGCTTTGTTTCAGGCTGTTTCTAAAAACGTCTTGCCTGACACTGATACCCACTCTACTTCTTTGGTCAAACTGCTCGACAATAACTTTACATAAAGTATTGTTGTCCAGTGTTTAGTGTTGGTGAACTTTCTCTGTTACCGTGACAAACACTGGGAGGCAATCAAGTTATAGAGAGAAAAACAGTTTGTTTTAAAGTTTTCGGCCCCTGATCAACTGGGCTCCTTGCCTTGGGCATCTAGTAGAGGTGATGGATAACAATGGCGGACAGTGTACACAGGAGAAAACTGCTCAGTTAGTGACCAGGAAGTAAAAGACAGAGGGAGAGAAGAGAGACTAAGGTCCTATACTCTCCTTTCTTGATGACCTCAAAGCTTCCCACACAGCCCTCTGACCTAATGTCCCCAACTATTCCTAAGAGCACTATCAAGGGTCAAGGCCTTCATTCAGCACATGAACCTCTGAGATGTCCTTACCAAGCCATAGGATCTCAGGCCTGGAAAGATACTGAGGTCAAAAAGATGGAGAAATAAAAGCACAGCTTATTCTTTGAGAAACAAAATTACTGTCATAGAGACAAGCAGAAGGAATGTGTATAGGGTTGAAAACCAAATGTTTATTTTTTTTTACAAGAACACAATTATAATGGTGAATTATATAGCAGATAGAACGTCTGTTAAATGATCAAAATTCCTTGAAGATATAGCAACTCATTTTTAATCATTTTCTTTCTGTATTGACATATTTCAAATACTGTGTAATTAAATCTATTCAAAACATGGCACTGTTTAGTTTTTAACATGTCCAACTAATATGATCTAGCCCTGTGCCTGGAAGACATGCTGAGTGGCCATTTCCAAAACATTCAGTTATGTCTGAGGAAAGACATAACTTGTTTCCAGTTGTAACTACCCCCACCATAGGAGCACATACAAAATGTCATTCTTGGCCCCCATAATAGGTGCTCATTTGGGAGAGAATGAGTGAAAAAGTAGCTGTAAAAAAGAAGGACTAGAAGTATTGAGTTGGTCATGGCTAGACTCACAGCCAAAAAGACAAAGAACAGAGGGACCAAGAGGTAGAATTGCAAAGACAAGTCAGTCCTTGACTTGTCAGCGCTTTCTATTACATTTGACAATAGTTTCTCAGTCTCCCACGCCTATTACTCTTCAATAAAAAAGAACCATATTGTTATAGGAGATTTGGCATTTTTCCCTAAGCATACTATGACCTGCAGAAAATAACCACAAAGAAAATAAATCCCTTCTCACACATGAAGTAACCTCTGGACCTGGGGTTCAGGAAGGACAGAAAATGGGGAACAGTCTAGACTCACAGGACTAGATTGTTCTATCTGATAACTCCTAGCTTCCCGTACAGAGAACGTAAATCAGGTGCCACAAAATTTTGCTTGTGAAGAAGATAAACTACTACTGCTAGCGAACGTTCAAAGTTTGATGCCTACCACTAAAGCAAATGCCACATAATTATCTCAGGCCCCAAATGCAGTTTCGAAGGGAGGCCTTTTCTAAACTCTCTCTTCATTTCAACCATTGTAAGCCACCCCAACCTGTATCTCATACTGAGAACTGGATGCCATATTTAAACTTTCTTTCCATTACAATTACAGGCCCAGTTGAAGGATTATTCTGCTCTAAACTCTAAAATGTTCTTTTACTTTCAACAAAATCTCTCATACTTATTTCTGGGACCCCAGGAGATCTTCTTACATAACTCAAGATGAGATTTTGTTGGTCTGCAAGATAACTCCACCTCTCCCCACTAGGGGCAACAGTGTGCAGTAACTTGGTGACATTTAGCTGTGGATTTTCCTGTCCTTACCTCTCTCTCGTCAGAGGTACAGATATATAAGCCACAAGACTGGGAAAGAAACACAGTGGCAGACAGATCTAAACAGCATTCAAATCTCACCTTCTTTAAGAGATTTTTTTTCCCCAGAAGCCACCTCAACTTTCCATGCAAAGTCTCCCCCAGTAGGTTTCCACATCTGCTCAGGCTCAAGGCTATGCCATTCTTTTGACTAAAGCAGGTGCCCCAGCGATTACAAGTTTTAAAATCAGAACCAATGACAGATAAATAGAATTTCTTTCCAACCACTTCTCTAACCACAAAGGAAAAATGAATACCCAAGTTTTAGAAGTTTTAATCCCATATGCCAATACAAAAATGTCAACCTTTGTCAGTTTACAGAGGGAAAAAAAAACAACAAAATTATTATGAGCAAAGAGAAAGGCTCATAAGCAAAGAATTACGCTGAAGCAGCCAACTGAGGGTATGCCTAACAGATGGGGACCAGCTTCAAAACACTCTCTTGAATATGCAATAGGATTTAATGTTGATGAGAAATCGGAAAGCTACTTACATCTGAAAGATGTAAGTAAATGTCAAATAATATTAATTGAATTTAAAAAAGCTACTATTGAGGGAAAGAAAGAAAATATTCTCTGTGAAATCATGCAATATAGAGAGAACAATGAGATCAGGAGTAAGGATATATTTGAGAACCCCAGTTAAGCTATGCATCATTCAAAAGTCATTATTATATAAATCTAAGTTTAGGTAGCAGTACTTTGAGAATTAAAATTTTCTTTCTAAACTCAGATTTAGTAAAGTTAAAAAAATAAAATGTTTGTTTTAATGAATCTAAATGGCTTAGCTTGTATAGTTGGAATTTTCTTTGGGCCACCAACCAGCTCCCAAATAAGGATACTGAGACTTATTATTAATTGTAAATGTTCATCTTAAGTTTAGGCTTGTTCCACCAGCACTTTTAATTTAACCTGTTTCTAGTCATCTACATTTTGCCTCGTGGCTTTTTATCTTTCATTCTGTATGTCTTACTTTCCAGATTTCTCTGTGTCTGTCTGTCTGGCCCCTGGCATCTCCTTGGTTCCTTTCTGTCTTTCTCCCCCACCCCCAGCCTAAATTCCTCTTCCTAATTACTCTCCCTCCCCAGAAGTCCTGCCTATACCTCCTCGCTTGCTATAGGTCATTCAGCTTTATATTACACTAATCAGGTGCCTTAGGCAAGCAAGGTAAAACAGCAACACATCTTTCCATAGTTAAACAAGTACTCTGCAGCAGACTTGTTTCTGTTATCTGGACCTAATCTCTCCTTCAGTCCTTAAGCCCTTAGACTACAAAAAAAGATAGGAAATATAAGTTTACTTTCTAGCATAGCCTCATGGACTGATTCTCTCCCTCTCTCTCTCTCTCTCTCTCTCTCTCTCTCTCTCTCTCTCTCTCTCTCTCTCTCCCTTCCTCTCTCAACATTATTTTAAAACTATGAAAAGGAAAAAGAAACTGCATTCCTGTCAAAACCTGCTAGAGTCAGTTGCCATTCTCACTATTTTTGCAAATTTCTGTTTCTTTTTGCAGATTTCCTTTTTGCTAGTCCAGCTTTAGTTAGTCCATAATTCCAACAACATACCTTTAAGGCATTAATCCCCTGAGGCCCAAGAATATTTTTGAGTCCTCACACATTGCACACACTTTACGATGAGCCATTCTAAATTTTTCTGACAGTCACAAACCATATAATCTTTCAAGGTACACAACTCTCAATAGAAATCATAATAAAGGGCAGGAGCAGAATAGTTTGACTGTAATTGGTTTTCCAATTAGAATTATAAGCTTGTGTTAAAAAAAAAAAAAACCCACAGCCGGGCGGTGGTGGCGCACGCCTTTAATCCCAGCACTTGGGAGGCAGAGGCAGGTGGATCTTTGTGAGTTTGAGACCAGCCTGGTCTACAAGAGCTAGTTCCAGGACAGGCTCCAAAGCTACAGAGAAACCCTGTCTCAAAAAGAAAAAAAAAAAACCCACAATATTGAAAATTGATGTCAAAATAGTACTAGACTCTAGACAAAATTTTCATTTTCAGGTCTGAAAAATGTAAATGAAAAAAGCAGTACTAGAAATACCTGTGGTCAGTGAGCTGGCTGTGTGTAAGGTGGCTCCAGCGTACTCAGTGTACAGACCTGAGCAGCAGCCTCCAGCAGTGCACCAGCTTTGGAAAGTATCCTCTCAGTGTGCAATATAAATTATAATCAAACCACAATAATAGAACCACAAGTATCACAGTTTATTCAAATTTAAGGAAATTTGATGATTTAGCCATTAACCCTCATTTTACATTTCTATTTATTTTACTTCATTTAAATTTAACAGATAATATATTTGCATGATTCAGAGTATTATAAGAAATGCACCATGAAGAAAAGATTTTTTTTAAAAAAAAAACTATACTTCTTTGTAGTGATGAGCTGCGGGCAGGCCTGTTTTTCATCCCGCCCGGCTCCCAGCCGCCTAGCTAGCTTATGCCCTGAAATAACAACACACAAACTGTATTCATTTAAACACTGCCTGGCCCATTAGTTTCAGCCTCTTATTAACTAATTCTCATATCTTGATTAACCCATTTCTAATAATCTGTGTAGCACCATGAAGTGGTGCCTTACCGGAAAAGATTCAGTATGTCTGACCTGGCGGCTGGCACCATCGTGTCTGACCCAGAGAGGAGAGGCATGACAACTGCCTGAGGCATCTGCCTCACTCCCAGCATCCTGTTCTGTCTACTCCACCCACCTATGTTCTGACCTATCAAGCCAAGCAGTTTCTTGATTAATTAACCAATGAAATCATCAGATAGATAGAAGACACACCTACATCACTTTTTCTCATATTTTTTCCACTATCTTGAACCTTACACACACACACACCCTTCAAATAATCACTTTATACTGTATCAAAAGAAAGACAAAAAGCATAGGTTATGCCTTACTAAAAAGCATCATATCACAAAACTTACAATCTCAAAGATTATCAGATGAGCTCAAATCTACTAAGGATTTAAAGTATGGTTTAAGACTGACTTATTAACGTAGTGACCTCATAAAGATGAAGAAGGATCGTGATCTAACAGCCCGTGATTGGTAGAATCATAAAGATAAGGATTTTGAGACTACGAGACTCAAAAAATATTCAGCATAAACTCATCATACTTTCCAATGAAGTTAGTGAGACTGTGGGGAATTCCCTACAGCGAACAATCAAACAATATGGTTAGGAAAGGTAGTCCCTGAAGAGAAAAGAAATGGTCAAAGGACAGTAAAAAAATCTAAGTCAGCTTCATTTGGATACTAACATGTAGTTTAGTGTCTGTGTTGTTATTTTGTTGTCGCCACTGCTGCTGCTGCTGTGACAACGTATCTAACAGGAAGCTACTTAAGGGACAGTTAGTTTGGCCACGGCCTACCTTGACAGGAAGTGATAGTGGAGCCTTAAGGGGTTGCTCACATTGCTCTGGCCCTAGGGAGCAGAGATGTTCAGCTCCACTCTCTCTTTCTTATTCAGTCCAAGACAGGGGCCCATGGAATGGTGCCAGCCCACAGTGAAGGTGGGTCTTTGCACAGATCTAGCTTTATCTGATAGTCCTTCATAGGCATGGCCCAGGGATTTTTCTAGGTGGTTCTAGATCCTTTCAAGCTGGCAATCCATGTTAACCTTTACTAACAGTGTGTTTATAAGTGGTTGTCATTCTCAACTAGATCTGTATCTCTTTCTAATATTTTTATGTCCATTGCCAGGATGCACACACACAAGGGGGCTGTGCTGTTTGTGCCTCTGTATTATTATTTAAATAGAAGGCGTGCTGCACACCTTGCTTTTCTTGTCTGACCATGTATCTTAGTCATCATCTCACATCACTATCACAGAGTTCTCTTTTTTATATACAATTATATTATGCCCTGCAATTTAGACCCAATCCTATTCTGTTGAACTTTCAATCTATGCTTTGTTTGTTTTGTTGTAGTTTTATTGTTCAAAGCCAGTGCTCTGCACATGCAAAGACATGTTCTACCAGCGAGTAGTGTTTCGCTGTCTAGTGTTGTAGTGTTGTGCTTAGAATATTTGTTCAATGATGCAAAGATGTGTGGCATTCTTTTATGTTGCATTTGATCAACTCTGTAAAGTTGCGTTACTTTGCCTGTCAAAATTACTTGATTGGTCTAATAAAGAACTAAATGGCCAATAGTAAGGCAGGAGAAAGGATAGTCAGGGCTGGCAGGCCTAGGAAATAAACAGGAGGAGAAACCTGGGTGGAGGAGGAGATCAAGGAGCGAGAAAAAGAGGAGAGGAGGACATCAGAGGCCAGCACCCAACTACACAGTCAGCCACAGAGTAAGAAGTAAAGAAAGGTATACAGAAATAAAGAGAAAAACCGAGAGGCAAAACGTAAATAGAATAATTTACATTTTTTAAAAAAGCTGGCTAAAAACAAGCCAAGCTAAGGCCACACATTCATAAGGAAGAATAAGACTCTGTATTTATTTGGGAGCTGGGGGTGGGCCCCTAAAGAGTATTGAACTCACAGTACAGAATAAGAAAAAAAACTACTACAGCTTATTCCCTTAAAAATAAAAACAAATAGCAATAAATACCCTTGTGTGTATGTGTGTTTCACTCTATCAAAGACAAACTCTCAAAAATGGGATTACTAGACTTAAAAAACATATATTCTGCAGTTTAATTCTCAGTGGAGATATGTCCGTTTTCCCCTTTCTACCAGCCTTCCATGCTCCGTCTCACAGAACAAACACTTTGGAGGCCAGGAAATATCACCTCACTTCTTCAGCTCTCCCATTCATCAAGGACATGTGCACCCCAACGTTGACAGTGCCCTTTAACCCGAGAGTTTCTGAACATGACTGTTGGTGGTTCTGATGCTGGGATTGGGACTCCAGATGGAAAAATTCCTAAAACTTCTAGCGATTACCAGTTTGGGAAGTGAAGCATATTTCCTAATTGTTCTCTGTAGCCTAGTTGAGTGCCTCCTCCCAGAAGAAAGAAAGAAAGAAAGAAAGAAAGAAAGAAAGAAAGAAAGAAAGAAAGAAAGAAAGGAAGGAAGGAAGGAAGAGAGAGAGAGAGAAAGAAAGAAAAGAGCCAGGTAAGACAGGGCATACCCACAACAGAGGGCAGCATAGCAGTCCCAGGTCACTCCGTGACTCCTACGCAAACAAAAGAGTAAGCTAAAGCAGCCGAGCCTTTTCAACTGAAACACAGAAATATGTAAGGCATATTTTTTTTTTTTTACTCTTTAGACCAATAACTGAAAACCATTCAGGAGGGGAGACCCCTCCCTCTTCCTTATTCCCTACAATACATACAGCTAAGGGCTACTTTGGGAGCCATGATTCCAATGAGAAGTCTACATTTTGCTTTCTTCCGGCTTTAGATATTCAAACTCTCTTTATTAGCAGAACATGTTTTAGATCGGAAAATTAACTCAAGTACCAGCGATTCCTCACTTCAGTGAAGAGAAGAATATATAAGTGTTCACATGTCTACAAGAGACGTTGATCTCCTAAGACATCAGCTATACAGGAGAACAAGAATGTCACCTGCACTCTAGAAATGTGAGACACCCACGGGACGCTGAACTGGGGACTTTCTTAGGAAGAAAGCTTCCTGGCATTTTATGGTCTTGTAAAACTCCAATGCTGTTAGTGTAAAAAGGGCAAGAGTTGCCTGGTGGAGTTTTGTCCCTCTGAGTAGACAAGGATGCAGTCAGCTTCTCATTACACAAACAGGATAGTTATGTAAGGCACCATTGGGTGTCTGTTCTTATTCATCTCTTTCCATCCCTTCACCACTTTTTTTTTAAAAAAAGCCAATAGAAAGTGGATTTCATGATATTCCCAGTACAGGGGAGGCTGAGCCAGGAGGACCATGACGTCACCACCTGTGACACTGTCTGCCTATCTCAAGAACACAATTGTATAAAACTCAACTTAAAAATTTGCTTTCTAATATTTACACCTATAAGTTCTCTATATGTTCACTTCTCCTAGAATTAATCCTTATTATTCACAGGTTGGTTTCCATGTTTACACCTGCAAGAAAATACTCCCAACCTCACCTTTAGACGCATTTGCGAATAGAGATAGGCTGTCAGGATGGATGGATGGATTTTCGTTTTAACTTCACACTTTTCAGCCATTGCTGAAACTTTCCAATTTTATGTAACAAATGTGTGTGAGAGTGGAAGTGTGTGTGTGTGTGTGTGTGTGTGTGTGTGTGTGTGTTTTCACACAGCACTTGTGAGCGGGTCTGAGGCTATCAGGAGCTGGTTCCCCACTGCCACTGAGGGATTCAGTATTGAACTTGGGTCATTGGGTTTTACGCAAGCATTTTTACCAGCCGAGTCATTTTGATGGCACCATTGATTAGCTTTGAAGAGAACATATGTGTTTTGCTTGCAGTAAATAATCAATTTCTAAAATGGAGCGTATTTGCTTGAAGTCCAGTTGTAAAATGGTACTTGGGTCTACCCTGTAAAGTGGGAATGTTACATCAGGCTCCTGAAGATGAAAAAAAGGGACTTTTCTTTTGCTTGCAGAGACAACATTTGAGAGAAAGAGAAGATTCCAGAAGAGCCTTCTTGGAGAAGTCCAGTCACTTTACAGATGGCATGCTGCTGTCGCTTGCATTTTTCTGTGGTGACAGGAATATTGTCCCTAGAAAGCACTTTCCCCTGGCCCCTCTTGTCGTACAGCAGAGATTCTCTATAACCAATTCCAGCCAAGTCTCCTCCCAGGTCCTTTGGATTCTTTCTAACAACACTCTGTTTCACAGCTGATATCTTTGTGTCCTAATCCTCTGGGCATCCCCCGGTCAGAGCCACCCTTCACGCTCAGCTCCCATCATTCTCCCCTAACCTCTCTCCTTGGTCTCACTGCTTCTCCTGGTTTTTCCCCAAGCCTTTTAAGCATCCAGTCCGCAGTCAAACCTTGGCAAAAAAAAAAAAAAAAAAAAAAAAAAAAAAAAAAAAAAAAAAAAAAAAAAACCCACAAACTGTTCCCACAAAGCAGCCTTTAAAAGCATTCCCCTTAATTGGATCAGGAAGTCCACTTGTTTGCTTCCTCCAAGGGTGAATTAAACTGAGAGATCCTGTAGGCTATCATTTAACTCGATTCAGCTGGGATTCACTGAGTCCTAACTGCATTCAGGAAACTGTAATGGACATGGTGGGGCTGTGCTAACAAATAGAGCTCAGGGCCTCAAGCTGCCTGTAGACTAGCAAGGCCACCTAAGTGCCTTTCGAACCTAGAGCTAGCTGTTCCAGAACTGTTTACTTCCCGATTCTTAAGACAGGTCTCCTTTGGCTTTTGTTTTCATTGCATATTATTTTGTAAAACTTATACCTTTTTAACAACCTAAGTGCACAATTCACTGCCACTAAGTCCATTCCTGGCTCTCCCCACCATCCCTCTTCTCCACTTCCAAGGCTGTCCCTTCATCACACAGAAGTTCTGTATCCACTAAGCTCCTCACTATCTCCCCGTCAAGTTCTGGTAGACCCTGTGCTACCGCCTAAGGGAACTAAGCTCTTTTAGATCTTCTGTATAGTAAAGTCATATTACATTTCTCTTTCTGTGCTTGGCTTCTTCCCTTTCACCGTGATGTTTGGGGCTATGTCTTATAACTAAAGAAAGAAAAGTGAGTAGGAGGTGGCTGCTTCTCATAGGAAGGCCCAGCGGATGCCATCCCATCTGTCTTCCGAGCCTGCTAGAGTTGAGTCACAATTATTAAGAGGTGGAAGATGATACTGCTTGCGGGTCTTAGTATGACTTTCAGGGAGAAACACCGCCAGGTTCACAAGTGATGTTCTCATAATAGAAGGCAGATTAACAAGAGAAAAGCATTCGATTTTGTTTAATATAAGCATAATGCGACATGGGGTCTTGAGAGATACCTATGCAATGTGCATGCCTATGTGGGGTAAGGACAGTAGTCACGGAGTGAGAGCAAAGGGAACATGGCATGATGGAGGCCAAGTACAAGAGACTTGTCAGGGCCTACTGGTGCAGGTGGCTGTTGGTGTCTCCGTGACTCTGAAGATGAGCGTGTTCTTCAGGTGTAGAGAGGCCTCTCTCCTGTGAGGTATTCGGACCTACTTCAAAAAGAGGCTAGAGAAACATTGCAGCACCAATTCTAATTGGTCTTAATAATACAGCTATTATTAAGCTATGGGGTGAAAGCTGAAGGATCAGAGAAGAGCTGCCAGTCACTGGAGCTCTTACCTCTATCAGTAATTAGACCAAAAAGGCGATCCTGTCCTCAAACGGCCTCCTCAGGCTGCATCCTCAGACTGGCTGCTCCTCAGACTGCACTGAACTCCTCTCTCCTCCTGCCTTATATTCCTCTCTCTGCCCAGCCATGTAACTCCTGTCTCCACCTCCTAAGTGCTGGGATTAAAGGCATGTGATCCCAATTACTGGGATCACCTTTGTGTGAGCCTTGTTTCTGTTTTAGACTGGATCAATTTCATGTCTCCCAGGGTGGCCTTGAACTCACAGAGATACATCTGATCCTGCCCCCCAACCCCCAGTCCTGGGTTTACAGGTATGTGCCACCACTGCCAGGCTTCTAGTGGCTTAGCTGTGCACTCTGGTCTTTAGGCAAACTTTGTTAAAGCACACAAAAAAAATCACTACAGATCATCTCTAGGTTTTATGGTCTGCTTTAGGGGAGAAGGGTAGAGAGAGGTCTCCAGTACCAAGCTGCCATATTTTGGAGGTAGAGCACATCCTGAGTCCTTTCATGCCATTAAAGAAAGGGCTACTCCATCTCAGCATAAGTCCAAATGTAAAGTTTGTAAGGTGAGGCCCATTCCTAGACTGCTCACCACTAAGAGAAGTAACTTATCAAGCAAGTGACAGGACATTCTTTCTGTTTTACTTTGTCTAGAAAGTATGTACAATTATCAAGGGAAAACAAGGTCATAGTGTAATAACGAACCAGACCAAAGTTCCTGTGGTTTAACACAACTTATTTCTCCTTCACACTATGTGTCACTCACGAGTTTGTGGGTGCCAACTTCACACTGTCACTGGGGAATCCAATGCCAGGGGATCCGCCGTTCTGCAACTATCTAGTCTAGAAAGGGTGGTGGCTTCTCTATAAACTTGCATGTGTTTTCCTTTCTGTCTGAACAGAAAGGCAATGCAGTTTCTTCTTCTGGAAATCCACAGGAACATCTGAGTACCACGAGTCTAGGAACTGGAGGAAGAGAGAAGCAATATTTGATGAGCTTCAGTGTCTGCCACACACGTCAATCAACCTGCCACCCCAGTCACTGTGAATCTGTAACGTGATCAGCGAACAGATTTCCTTTTAAAAGAGAAACAATGTCACTTGTAAGATATTTTATGCAGATAAGCTTAAAACAAAAAAGAAATGTGATGGGTGGCTACATTGTGGAGTTCTGAACCATACCTTGAGGAAAAATTAAAAACAATTTCATTCTGAGGTAAAGCGTCCACTGATAGCATCATACACAGAATGAAAATGATACCTTCAATAAATAAGGCAGAGTGAAGGTGCTGTACTCCAGCTTAGGTTTGAGTTGACTCCAGATAGAGGCAAGTTGATAACCAAGACTAGCCATCACAAAACAGGGGACAGAATTTAACATCCAGTCACACTTCTGGCTTCAGCTAATTACACTCCATCTCCTAAAGTTTCTGCCATCTCTTATTATCCCATTAAAACATAAACCAAGCAATAAATTAATACTCTGATAGGGTTAAGATAATCAATATCTACCCTTTGCAACACTGCACAGAGAAGCAGCTTTCAATACATGCGTGCTTAGGGCATGTTTCAGATTTAAATAATGAGACTGCCCACCCTAATTAAACTAAAACTTCATTATCTGCAAAAGTATTATGTCAAAATAGAAGTACTATTCACAGGTACTGTGATTTAGGGTTGCGACATCTTTGCCAGGGTGTGGGAGTCAGTAGCACTCTCTGTGCATCCAATACATCAATTCAGCTTTTATATAGTACTGTATAGGCAGCCCCCCCCCCCAAAAAAACATACATTTTTGGTACACCCATTGTCACATTCCGATGTCAAATTTCATCAGTAATGACATGGAAAAGCACCAATTATGGAGTTTGTGAGAATTATATAGAGGGATTCTTTACCAATAGACTTGCAATTCCTATTTGAATTAAAATATATGTTAATTTCTTCACATTAGTAGATTATCTCCTAAATGTGAATTTAATGTTAACTATCAACCCTACACATTTTAATTGATAAAAGCTTTAAAAGATTAGCTTATAATCATTTATAATTTAAAGGCCAGACAATAATGGTGGAAAACAGGAAACCATTCGAGATAACATTGATGAAAATGGATGCCTTGATTTTTTTTAAGACTCCTTGAAAGGGGCAAGTAATCTAACAACTTGAATTTGCTCAGTAAGAATTTGCAACTTATTAAACATTATGAGAGCCAATTTTCTTAAAAAACACTGAACAAGTGACCTGAGTCTATCCCAAAAATGTCTGGTTTTTTTTAAGACTCCAAAGCAACCACTCATCTCTTAGTCACATGAATCCTGCTCTGTGGAAATATGTACTGACCATACCAATACAAAATTCTATCCCTTGGTTCTTCATTTCTCTAGAAAACAGGGACATTTCTGTGGATACCTACTTGATATAGTGTGTGATATAGAATGTTGCCACGCAGAAGGTTGTCAACAGAGCAGAAACTCCCAAGAGTTTTCAGAAATGCAGGCCCCTCAGCCCACCCCAGGCACACTAAAACAATCTGTATCTTAACATGATTTTCAGGTAACATCTAAGTAAATGCATTAAGAAACTCTTGCCCCAATGGCCTTAAAATCCAAGAGCATCTAGAGAAGCTGATAACAAAACTCCATGTAAACACAAGATCGAGGACTCAGAAGTAAGAGACAACTCCAGGTCAAAAGTAAGGAGGTAAACAGGAGAATGAAATATAAATATGCCCGGATCTGAAAGGTAAGGGTATGGGTATGGAAACTTCATTAAGACTAGGAAGAAAGCACGTGGAAGAGAAAATTGGTGTATTAGTCAGGGTTCTCTAGAGAAACAGAGCTGATAGAATGAATATCTTCATAGGGGATTTAGTAGAGCGGCCTACAGACTGTGGTCCAGCTTGCTCAACAATGGCTGTGGGAAGTCCAAGAATCCAGTAGTTGTTCAGCTCATGAGACTGGATGTCTCAGCTGGTCTTCATTAAATGCACGAATCCCAAAGAGGGCTCTAATGCCAGTGAAGGAATGAACTTGCAGGCGAACAAAGCAAGGGCAAGAACCCTTTCTTCATGACCTCTACATAGACTGCCAGCAGAAGGTGTGGCCCAGGTTAAAGGCGGATCTTCCCACCTGAAAAGATCTGGATTAAAGTTAGGGTTTTGTCTTAATTAAGTGTTCTATTGATGTGAAGAGACACCATGACCTCAGCAGTCTTATAAGTCACAATTGAGGTGATGGCTTACCGTTAAGCGGATCGGTTCATTAACATCATAGCAGGGAGCACGGCGGCAAGTAGGCAGACACGGTGCTAGCCATGTCTTGATCAGAAGGCAACAGGGAGTGCCTGTGACTCTGAATGAAGCTTAAGCCAAAGAGACATCAAAACCTCCCATAGAATGACACTCTTCCTTTGACAAGGCCACACCTCTCAATAGCGCCACTTCCTGAGCTTATGGGGACAAATTACATTCAAACTATCACTGTCCTCTCACTTCAAATGATTTAATGAATAAAAGTCCCTCACAGGTGTACCCAGCTTGGGTTTTAGTTAATTGCTCCTGTAGTCAAGTTGACAACCAAGAATACCCATCACAATTGACATTTTAGTGACCAATCGGAGTCAAGAGCCTTTGCCCCGAGCAGATCAGGGTGATGAAGCAGATTTCACACAAACTGCAGTAATAAAAGGGGAAAAAAGTAAATTAGAAAATATATATACTGAAGGGAAAGAGGTCATCAAACAGCATGGAATTGGCAGAAGCCAGACATAGACTGAAGGAACAAGACAAGGGCTTTAAAACTGGGGAGATGGCCAATGAAAGCCAAGATACTACCTCGTTGAGTCAATAACATTCTTTCCCTCTAAAGCTAGAGCATAATATCATCCGTGGGCTGGGCAGATGTCTCTAGGACTATAGTAGTTGATGTGTAAGTGTGAGGACTGGAATTTGGATGCCCAACACAGACATGAAAGCCAGGTAAGCATGGCATTTCACCTGACAGCGTAGCCCTTGGAAGGCAGAAGATAGAGGATACCCATGGCAAACTGGCTAAATAGACTCCTCAAATCAGTGAGCTCCCGGCTAAGTGAGAAACCCTACCTCAGTAAATGAACTGGAGAGCAATCAATGGTGAGCCCATTATTAACCTGTAGCCTCCAACACACACACACACACACACACACACACACACGGGCCTAAACAGGAAAAAATGTACACACACACAGTGCATCTGTGATTCTCTTCAGTTACATACCATACCAGAAACTGGTGTGCCATGAGAAAACACCTTTAAAAGACAGAAAGGGTAAGTTAACAGATACAAACCTCTGGACTGTGCTCTGCAAAGAACCAGGGACCTCACAGCAGAAGCAGAACCTGAACTGTAGTTTCTAGCTGCCTTGACTCAAGGTGTGCATTTTTACACTTAATTTTTTTTCAACTCTAATCTCTACTTTTCAGCAACTCTGAGCTTCCCTGAGAGTTGTGAATTGACATCCACCCCTGCAGGCTCTATGCAGTAGACTTTCTGCACTAGATCTGCATAGTCTGACTACACCTTATTGAGCAGATCTCAACCCTAAAATCTACCTGGAAGGATACAGACTGGTAGGCTGGAAAGTACCCAAGCCAACATTTAGAGAAAGAATTTCCAAGTCACAAATCCCCAAGTCACTTCTCTCCCCATACACACTAGAAGCTCTTAGCTCTTTGGGGTTTGCTTTAGAGTTCAACTAATGGGACTCTCCGCTCTATTCCTCTGGCACCACCCACTCCCAGCAGGCTCCTTTCTTCATTCTAAATGCCTCAGCAATTTCTCTGTGGTCTCAGTTACCACTCCCCTACTTCCAACAGAGAGTGAAAAGGAGATTGATCATCTTGCCTTTAATGGCCACAAGAAATATTGAATTCTGGCTCAAAAGAACATTTCCCATGAGCATCATCTTAAATCTTAATTACAAGTTTATGTATTATTCAAGCAGAGCCAGAAACTCCGCTTCGAGATAGCATTCTATCATTAGTCTTCATTCTCTCTCCTCCATCTCCTTCCTGACTTCCAAATAACGGCCATTTCAGTCCTGTTGCTTCTTTAATTATACTTCAGTTCAAATTATCATTTCCCTAGAGCACTAGACTTTCTCAGGCAAAACACACATGACTTCTCCAGTAAGAGGACTTGACTCTGATCTGGGCCCCTTACTAACAAGTGTTGGAGATGGAAACAAACTATATATGAAAGCCTAGAAGCCCAACAGAAGAGCTCTCTATAGCAATGGATAGCAAAGTTACCATAAAGATAGTTCTGAGCTGGGCTAATATACCAATAGTTCCAAATATTCAGGAAGCTGAATCTGGATGACCAATTCAGCCCACAAGTCAAGTTCAGTGTGGTGGTTTGAAAGAAAATGGCTTCCAAAGGGAATGGGACTATTAGAAGGTATGGCCTTGTTGGAGGAAGTCTTTCAGGTCTTTTTTACTCAAGCTTCCCTCAGTGTAACTGTCAGTCAACTTCCTGTTGCCTGTCGGATATATGACTCTCAGTCATGTCTGCCTGCATGCCACCATTCTCCCTGTCATGATGATAATGAACTGAACCTTTGAAGCTGTGAGTGAACCACCCTAGTTAGACAATGTTTTCTTCATAAGAGTTACTGTAGTCATGGTGTCTCTTCACAGCAATGAAAACCCTAACAAAGACAGGATGAGATACACCAAGATACTATCTATAACAAAACAAATAAACAAACTAACAAAAGCCTATGTAAGTTCTCCTCCAGAAGTGCATACATGTGTACTACTCACATGCATGCATTCATATACATGCAAATAAACACCCATATACAGCCAAAGATTAAAATAAATCTAGATAATTCTCCATTCGCTGTTTGGAAACACTCCCTACTTATGGGTTTATCAAAGTCTGAACTCAGAAGTTAATATTTACCTGGTACTTTGTAAGTTTGTGAAATGGTTAGTATTCATTGTCAGCTTGACGGAATCTAGAATCGCCTTTGAGCTTTGGGTATAGCCATGAGCGACTGTCTTGACTGCATCAATTGAGTGAAAACACCTGCCCTCTATGCATGGCATCATTCCCTAGCTGGACCTAGTCTATACAAGTAGAGAAAGGAAGCTGAGCAGTAGGATGTAGTCATGCATTGCTCCCAGCTTGCTAATTCAGCTAGGCTGGTTGCCAGTGAACTCCAGGGATCCACATGACTCTTTCCCCTTCTCCCCTATTCTGGAATTACAGATGTTGCACTGGCTTTTCTGTGGGTGCTAGGAATCAAAACATAGATATTCATGATTGCCTCATAGGCACTGTATAGACTAAACCATCTCAACAGCCCCTCTTGAGTGCCAAGGCCATGGAAGAACATTGGTTACTGGCTTGCTCTCCAAGGCTTGCTCAGCTACCTGTCTTATACAAACAGGACCACCTGCCCGGGCATGGGACCACTCAGAATAGACCAGAACCTCCTATGTCAATCATTTGTCTGATGGAGGTAATAACTCAATTAAAGCTCCCTCTTTCCAAGTGACTTTTTAAATATTTATTTTTTTTATTTTTTGAGATTATAGTATAATTACACTATTTCCCTCTTCCACTTTCTCCCTGAAAACCCTCCCATGTATGCCCTCACCACTTGCTCTCCTTCAAATTCATGGTCTCTCTTTCTTTAATTGTGTGTGAGTGTGTGTGTGTATGTGTGTGTGTATGTATGTAAGAGAGAGAGAGAGAGAGAGATCTTAAATGTATAATGCTGCCTGCTCAGTCTGTATGTTACTTGTATGTATGATTATATGTCTTCAAAGCTGACCATTTGATATTGATAATCAAATTGCTGTGCTCTTTCCTGATAAGATTAATTCTCCCACTCTTAACAAATGTCTTCTGAACACAAGAACTCAAGATGCAACGGGGATCAAAATAATGATAGTATGGAAGACACACAGCATGAATGTCATTGATATAGGGATTTGTTTTCCATGAAAAGACACAGAAAACATAGTGCTGAATTGATTGTGAAAAAGACAATATGCCTGAAAAGAGGAAAATCTGATGTTTAATATCAAGATGATTAAATTAATGGAAAATAGTTCCTAACCATAAAAAAAGTGAACTGATAAAGTCATTAGATATGAAAGAAAGTGGGTCTGGGGATGCAGTTCAGATGGTAGAGTGCTTGTCTAGCATTGCACAAGGCCTTGATTTTATCCTCAGTACCATATAAACCTGTGGTGGTGAGCAAGAGGTAGAGACAGAAGAATCAGGAATTCAAGGTCATCCTCAGTTACATAACACACACCAATTCAAGACCAGTCAGAGAAGTAAGAGACTACAATAAGGGAGCCCACAGAAATGGGTCTGTTCCACCTTGACCAAAGGTCAGAGAATTCAAAACTATTCCTGCTCCTTCAAGGAGATTACAGGAGGTTTGACCCAAGGACTGGCTGCCTATGGGATGCTTGGCCTAAGGTGTGGTCGCTGCACATCCTGCCTAAACAACGGGATGCTTAATTCAGGATATAGTTGCTTGATGCTTCAGGTATTGAAGCAGGTAATTGCTCTTTTTGTTCTTTGTATCATGTTAAAGCTGTCTTTTGCCTTCTTCTCCCGCCTGATTTTGGATTGGGATATTAAGCATATGGAAAATAAACACAGGTGGATCCAATCTTCACTGGATTGCCCTCCTGATTCTATTCTGTGTCTCTATATCTCTGTTCTGTCTGTCTGGCATTTCTAACCCATATGTCCGTAACCTGGAACCTAATCAAGGCTGGACCCCAACAGATGTCACCCCAACATCGGACACCGGCACTATATCCATAACCAGAAAGTTTTAGAGAGGTGCCCAATTGCCCAGATAATATACAAATTGTACTTTCTTTTAGAGGAAAATTAGAATGTGACAAACTGCAATATTTTCAACTTCATGTTTCTGCTTTCATAGTCTCTCCTTGATCATACATACTCATGTACATGTAAGCATTTCAGTTGAAAGACTGCAAATCCATACTAATAGAGATAAATCATAACATCAGTAAAAGTAAGAAAACGTTTGGTCAGAAAGGTTGGTGGGTTTCAGAAAGTCTGAACACAGAATTGGTCATAATGATGATGTATTAGTCAGGGTTGTCTAGAGTAACAGAACTTGTACAATGAATAGAGAGAGAAAAGGGGGATTTATTACAATGACTTACAGACTGTAGTCCAGCTACTCTAAAAATAGCTGGCTATGAATAGAAAGTCCAAGAACCCAGTGGTTGCTCACTCCATGAGACTGGATGTCTTAGCTGGTCTTCAGTAGTAGTAAAGAAGTAGGCTTTAATGCCAGTGAAGAAATGGACTTGCTAGCAAAGGCAAGAACAAGCAAGCAAAGACTGGAAGCTTTCTTCATCTGCGTCCTTATACAGGCTTCCAGCAGAGGGTGTGGTCCAGATTAGATCTGGGTTAAATATCTGAATGAAAGATGTATCTTCCTGCTTCAAAGATCCAAATTAAAATTAGATCTCTCCACTTATTGAAAAGAAATCACTCACAGGTGTGCCTTTATTTTGAGATTTTAATTCCAGATGAAGAAGAGCCATCACAGATAATAAAACAGAACAGATAAAACCAAGACTAAACAGGAGTGAAGGCTTTGGCAAAGATGCAAGTCATTCCTGCTGAGCAAACTCTAGGCTTAAAACTGGTGAGAGAAGAGGACAAGGGATCACAGGGAAGACTTTCGGGTAATTAACTAAATGAAGTTCATGACTGCTATATCAGGCAGCCTTCATCTGTTGGTATGCACAGAACAGCTGGCCGAAGCTCCTGGCCCCAGTTAGGATTTTAAGACTGCTTTCTTAAACCAAAAACAAGCAAAGGTGGTTTTGACTGGGGTCAGTCCCTTATGGGTGTTAGATCCTAGCCAGGCCTAACCTAGCCTGCTGCATGTGTCGCTATGATTGGTTTTAAAAAAAGAGCTGAATGGCCACTAGTTGGGCAAGAATTAAGCGGGGCTTCTGGGGAGAGAAAGGAATTCAGGATGAATCTAGGCAGGTGAAAGATACCAGCAAGATACTGAAAAAGTCAGACATATGGTATGGAGGACAGGTAGCAGAGCCACATGGCAAAGCATAGGTTAGCAGAAGAATCAAGCTAATTTAATTTGTTAGAAGAGCTAGTGGGACAAGCCTATGCTAAAGGCCCAACTTTCATACTTAATAAATCTCCATGTCAGTATTTAGGGCTGGTGGCCAAAAAGAAAATCTGACTACAGCAGCCAAATAGACAACCACTCCCAGCCCTGCTTGTAAAGTCAATTATTAGCAATGTTAGGAGTACTCTACACATACCCAATGGACCTATCCACTCCCAGAATGCCTAGAGTTTGGTTTACCAGCCTTTATAAGGGATAGGTTTGTGGAATGAAGATGTCTACAGAAAACCTGTTCTAATTTTCAAATCTTTCCTTTACAGAAATAAAGGTACAGTGGGGAACAGTAGTCATAAGGGCATAAAACAGGGACCAAACAGTGTCAACCACTGAACAAGAAAACTGAAGATAATTTTAACCTGGAACCTTCAAAAATAGGTGAATAGATGGGGAGATAAACCATATTAGTTGAAGCGAAGATTCAGTGTTGCAGACCTTTCAATACTCACCACTCTGCTCCCCCCAAAATGCATAAATCTGATTTAATTCTCCCCAAAAAACAACAAAAATTTCATAAGAAGTGAATTTTAAAATTAAGTTTTTAGGTAATATGTAAGATTACTATTATCAATTTAAAAATAATAAGAAAAAAATTCTTCCAAATATCAACATATATTAGAAAGATATGGCCATTGAAACTGAGCTTTTCAGAAATGCATAAATTCACAAATGGAAGAAAATGGTTATTTTGCAACTTCTCACTTGATGTGACATTTTAAATAGAGAAAAAATGATAAACCACTAGCCATCCTGGAACAACAGAAGATCCATTTGGAAAAATTTAACATTATTTGCATGCAAATGGCTTGCAGTATCAATGCCATGTAGATAAAAGTGGTGAATGTAACTCAAGCCAAAGCATACTAGAAGAGAATGAGCAAATTGTTACTTTTAGTTCATTGTCTTCAGCATCATCTAAGCTGCCCTCATTATCATAGAATAGTTTTTGAAGGAAACATACTGTCTTGTTCTCTCTCTCTCTCTCTCTCTCTCTCTCTCTCTCTCTCTCTTTGTGTCTCTCTCTGTCTCTGTGTGTCTGTGTCTGTTGACTGTTCTTTGATGGAATCATAGCATCTCAGTTAAGTCATTGCTTTTATCTTTTTATATGGATGTCTGACCCACCATTGATAGTGGCCTTTGAATTTCTATTTGCTGTTACCCTGGCTTGGCAGGATTTAGTTCAGTTGGGCGATGGTTAAAGTTCAGTCTGTGACCACTCAGTGCTGGTTAGTGACTGAGGTAACAGAGCAGGTCTTGGTTCAGCTAGTGCAAGGAGTAACTTCTTATTTCACAGACAAGCACTCTTGTACTGCAAGAGGGTTCTTCATGCAGTCCCTCAGAAATTAAAACTAGAGTACCAGAGAGAAGTGGAGATGGAAGCCAATATGATCATCTTATTAGATGCTGAAAAAGCCTTTGACAAAATACAGCATCCCTTCACGATAAAGGTTTTGGAAAAAGCACAGATACAAGGAGCATACCTAAACATAATAAAGGCAACATACAGCAAGTCAACAGCCAACATCAAACTAAATGGAGAGAAACTCACAATGATTCCACTGAAATCAGGAACAAGACAAAGTTGTCCATTCTCTCCATATCTATTCAATATAGTTCTTGAGGTCCTAACTAGAGCAATAAGACAACAAAAGAAGATCAAGGGGATACAAATGAGAAAAGAAGAAGTCAAGCTCTCACTATTTGCTGATGATATGATAGTTTACATAAGCGACCCCAAAAATTCTACCCAGGAACTTCTACAACTCATATATAATATATACAACTCAGTACATATATAATATATACAACTCAGTACTACAACTCAGTAATATAGCAAGATATAAGATTTACTAAAAAAAATCAGTAGCTCTCCTTTACACAGGTGATAAATGGATTAAGAAAGAAATCAGAGAAACATCACCCTTCACAATAGCCAAAAATAGCATAAAATATGTCAGAGTAACTCTAACCAAACAAGTGGAAGGCTTGTATGACAAGAACTTTAAATCTTTGAAGAAAGAAATTAAAGAAGACACCAGAAAATTAAAAGGTCTCCCATGCTCTTGGGTAGGTAGAATTAACATAGTAAAAATGGCAATCTTACCAAAAGCAATCTACAGATTCAATGCAATGCCCAGCAAAATCCCAGCAAAATTCTTCACAGACCTCAAAAGAACAGTAATCAATTTCATAGGAAAAGCAAAAAACCCAGGATAGCTAAAAGAATCCTATACAATAAAGAAACTTCTGGAGGCATCACAATCTCTGACTTCAAACTCTACTATAGAGATACAGTACTAAAACCTGCTTGATATTAGCATAAAAACATATAGGAGGACCAATGGAACCAAATCAAAGACCCAGATATTAATCCACACACCTACAAATACCTGGTTTTTGACAAAGAAGAAAAAACATAAAATGAAAAAAAGCATATTTAACAAATGATACTCACATAAACTGGATACCAACATGTAGAAGAATGAAAATAGACCCATATCTATCACTATGCACAAAACTCAAGACCAAATGAACCAAAGACCTCAACATAAAGCCAACCACACTGAACCTCATAGAAGAGAAAGTGGGAAATATACTTGAATGCATTGGCACAGGAGACCACTTCCTAAATATAAGCCCAATTGTATAGACACTGAGAGAAACAATTGATAAATGGGACCTCCTGAAACTTAAAACCTTCTGTAAAGCAAAGGACATGGTCAACAACACAAAACAGCAGCCTACAAAATGGGAAAAGATCTTCACCAGCCCCACATCAGACAGAGGGCTGATCTCCAAAATATACAAAAAACAAATAATCCAATTAAAAAATGGAGTACATACCTAAACAGAGAACTCTCAACAGAGGAATCTAAAATGGCTGAAAGACACTTAAGGAAATGCTCAACATCCTTAGTCATCAGAAAAATGCAAATCAAAACAACTATGAGATTCCATTTTACACCTGTAAGAATGGCCAAGATCAAAAACACTGATGACAACTTATGCTGGAGAGGTTGTGGGGTAAAGGGAACACTCCTGCATTGCTTGTGGGAGTGAAAATTGGTACAGCCCCTTTGGATATCAATATGGTGATTTCTCAGAAAATTAGGAAACAACCTTCCTCAAGACCCAGAAATACCACTTTTTGGTATATACCCAAAGGATGCCTAATCATACCACAAGGACATGTGCTCGACTATGTTCATAGCAGCATTGTTTCATAGCCAGAACCTGGAAACAACCTAAATGGTCCTCAGCCGAAGAATGGATAAAGAAAATGTGGAACATTTACACAATGGAGTACTATACAGCAGAAAAAAATTAATGACATTTTGAAATTTGAAAGCAAATGGATGGATCTAGAAAACATCATATTGAGTGAGGTAACCCAGACCCAGAAAGACAAATATCATATGCATTCACTCATAAGTGGCTTTAAGACACAAAGCAAAGAAAACCAGCCCACAATTTACAATACCCAAGAACCTAGACAACAATGAGGACCCTAAGAGAGACATATATGGATCTAATCTACATGGGAAGTAGAAAAAAAGAAGATCTCCTGAGTAAATTGGGATCATGGGGAGCACGGGAGAGGGTTGGATAGGGAGAAGCAGGGAGGATAGCAGAAAAAAATCTATAGCTCAATAAAATCAACTAAAAAGGCATCCATTATAGCCTTATAAGCGGTTATGTTGAAAGGTTTCAGAAAATGATTAAGAAAAATAATGTTTAGCTATGGATTAAAATGCCTTCTAAATTACATCTAGAAAAGCAACTAAATTCCTTTCACAAAACATTCTTGGCCTATTTTCTCACTATTTTTTGTATAAATTAATATATATTATAAAAAGAAAATATAATAATATATATCATATTTTATTTGGGAAATTTTAATCTATGTGTATTTTGTATGTGCATATTAATATGCTTTCATATCCAAATAAATATTACATTCTTATTTATCTGTCCCTCTCAAAAAAATAATGTTTTATTAATTCCTTTAAGAAAATAATGTAGTGTAGATAGAACAACATTATTATAATTTTTAATATACATTATCAAAATATATTTAGACTCATTAGCTATTCTGCATCTCATGTGAACCAAGGTTGTTAAAATGTTTGTGTACCTTTTTATATATTACAATGTTCTCTATAATTATTATTATTGTTTCCAAAGAAGTCAAAAATAAAGAGTTGTTTTCAATATACAAAAAAAAGATTCTAGACTTGAGAATTTTCTTGACTTGCAGATTTCTGTTCAATAGTACAAAAAACCTCAAACTTTTATGACCTGCTGTGTATTGGATAGTTTTACAAATAATTCAGAAATCAAACTGTATCCTGATGGTGTTACTGTACTACCTATAAAGGTCTAGCTCTTAAATGATTTTCAAATCATTAATTTGATTAATTAAATTAATACCTAACTCCTTCATTAGTCAGTAAGTTATGAAAAATCAATAGTCTATTTTGCTCTTGCCTGAGGATGATTGTTCATCTTTAACAATTACATTTTACAAATATGCTGAAGACTCACTTTAAGAGGCCCCAATGATAAAATGCAAAGACCACAGGCAATTATTTTTGAAAAATCAATTGTAATTTTGATTTCTCTTGTGGAAACAAAAATGGTAGATTTTAATCATGTCTTTTTAAAAATTTTAATTGATACAAAAAATTTTAAATTACATATTAATGAGGGTCTAGATAATGAGGGTCTAGTACATACACACATGATGTGTAATTTAGTTGAAAATGTTTATCCCTTGAAATATTTACCAATTTCCTTTGATGAAAACGTTAAAAACACTTTTCTTTTAGCTTTTTTAAATGCCCATAATATAATATATATATAATATATATAGTCACCATACTTTGCAGTAGCTCTGGTTCCTAACTATAACTGTGTCCCCCCCTCCCCCAGCCAAACTTTTACCCATTTCTTTCCCTTCTGCTTTAAAAATATAATATTATGATAAATTCTTCAAGAATTCCATACAAGCATACTATGTATTTTGAAGGTATCCCCTCCTACCCATTCTCTGACTCCTCTTAGCGCCACCACCCCTGGCCACCAGCTTTCATCCGTTTATTTCTGCTCCACCACTTTCAATTTGTGATGTCCGTCTACTACTTCTCCACTAAGCTGTTCCTGCCAAACATTTTGCAGCAGCAACAGAAAGTAATAACAGAAAATCATTACTATGATGTAGGCTATTGCTGTGACAATCTGATCATGTGATTTGGGGGCTTTTAGAATTCAGAAGAGTTTGGAGATATGCTCTAGAGAGGCCCTAGAACGTTGTTCCCCGGGTCCAATGGTCATTCTGTGGGGAAGCACAAAACCAGAACTCAACTAGAAGTGTGAATAGCCAAAATTGTTGTGCTCTAAAGAGGCCACAGATGGAAACAAGGACTCAATCGGAAACTGGACAAGAGAGCATCCCTGTCATATCCTAGCAAAGAACGCACTTATATTCTGCCTGGGTCATGAAATTTTGAAGGGAGATGAACTCAAAGATGATAGTCTAATTTATTTGGCAGAGGAAATTTCAAGAGATCATATCATCCAGGTGGTTGTATAATTATTGCTGGTTACTTTTAGCCAGATTTATAGTGAAAATAACGGCTAAGGTAAGGTTTTGAGAGATGAAAACCATGCTATTTGGCAGAGGCGGGAGTGAAAGTCGCAGAAGAGGCAAGATCAGAAAAAGCTAAGGCAGCTGTTAAAGAGATTTGCGCCATTGAACTTTGCACTTGAGACCGTCAGAAGGGTGCTCTGAGCACCCACTGAAGTCTCCGGGGTATACAAATGAAAGGAAAGCACTTTTACTGAAAGGGAATCACTCTTTAAAAGAACAAAGAGACCAGCACTTAAAAAGAGGCCATTTCCAGAGTACCCTGTTGGAAAAGGCCAGGTAGGAAAGAGACTTTCTCAGTACGATCATTTGAGCACTCAGGCTGCAGAAGCCACGGTAAAGGGGGACTCAGCTACCTTTCAGGTTTGTAGCGTGGTGTTATGGAATCTTTCAAGAAAGTTTCAGAGCAAAGCCTGCACGACCAGGCAATGAGCATGGGGGCCTGATACCCTGCAAGGCAACCCCACAATGAGTTACATTTGAAAGGGGCAAAAATGAAGCCTAAGTTGCAGTGGGCGAGTACAGGAGTGTGGAACTGCTGCTACGAAAACCTGCATGTGCTGAACGGAGTCGGTCCAAGAAAACAGACATGCGTGCTGTTGCAAAGGGCAGAGATGGAGCTGCCTGCACCTGTTGGAGCTCCCGTCATAACGCCGCATGCTCTGGATGCTGGACATTGAACTATAGGATTGAATGTTTTCCCTAGTGAGTTACAGTCTTGGATTGACTCAGTCTCTTCTTGCTAATCACCCATTCCTCCCTTTTGGAATGGGAATGTTTGTAGCACTGTACATTAAAAAGTATATGTGAGAAACAGCTTTTTTTCCTGATCAAAAGTGGCTATCCCACCAAGAACCAATATTCCATAAATCTCCAGACCTTATTAAACTTTCGTGAAAAGAAATTCAAATCTCAAATCTTTCCCACTTTCTCCACCTAGAACTTGAAGACCAAGAGCAGCCAACCCCTACAAACACACATACACACACACACGCACACGCACACGCACACGCGCGCACACACACACACACCTTTTTTTTCATTTACTTTGTACTGCTTTCCAAATCAGTCAGCTAGGGATAGACTGTGAGCTTAAACCTCAGCCAGTGAGGAACAACCACGCTCTCCCTTACATTGAGAATAAAAGGCTGAGACCACTTGGGCTATCTATGCTATTTGCTAACCCAGTTTGGGTAGTGGTGTGCCTTTTTTTTTCCAAAAAGAGTTGCCTTGCTGAGTTATTTTACTTTGTTCTTTTGCTTCTCTGTGAGATACCAAGAACATTCTTTTCAATATGGGAGCTCACAGTTAAGAGCTTGCCTTGATTTCAGGAAAGTCTTTGAACTTGAGAATTTTGAACAGTCTTGGAACTGCTAAAGACTACAAGGACTTTTGAATGTGGATTAAATGTATTTTGCCTTATGAGATGACCATGAAACTTTGGGGACCAGCAAGGAATGTTTAAATCTGTAGTGTCACCTACGGGCTCATGTTCTGAGTGTTTGGTCCACCTCTGGCACTAGTTTTAAGATCTATGGAGTCATCGGGAGGTAAGGCATGGCTAGTAAAAGAGAGGCATGGTTAGACTTTAAAGGATCGCATATGTCTGGCTCTGACCATCTCAGTTCTGTCATGTAGCCACTAGGGACAGGGGCACTCCTTCTGCCATGCCTTCTCTCCAGTGATGCTCTGAAAACCTTCTAAAATGTTATGCCAACACAAGCCTTTCCCCCTTAAGTTGCCTCTGTCAAGTATTTTGTCACAGATCGTGGAGATACACAGAGTAGCTAATACATCCTGCCCAACCTCTTCTCATTACCCCATCCATCTTGGGTAGAAACATCTCTGTTTAGCCTCACAGAGACTCACGTTCAATCCTACTTAAGCACGCACTGGTTTTATAAACTAAGTTTGTGCTTAGACTGGCTGCCCTCTCTTGGGACCAGAGTTTTCTATTTTTATCCTGAAACAGACTTATCGGGAAATACAAGGCATTGGGAGGAGTGGTGGGGACAAGATGAGAACCTCGGAGTGCACAGAGAGATCATTCTAGCCTGGGATGAGGAGACAGACTGGAGCAACGTGGGGAAGAGGCTGGCTCTTCCATAGTTCTGTGGGAAGCCTACAATCTAGGAAGTCTGCTATGTCCTCACGGATGATTGAGACCCACGTGTCACCATATGGCAACCAGATGTCATCAGGCAAGCAATTTCACTCCAGTTTTCTGATATATAGATGGAATTAATGATGGTGCTTATTTTATATGGTTAGAAAGGCATTAAATGGGGTAAAAAAAAAGTGTCAAGTGATTTGAACAGCTCCTAGAAAAATCAGCACATCCTAGATTTCAGTATTGACATTGTCATTAATGCTGTGCCACAACAAATTGTCACTACCCCCCTTATTATGATCCATCAGGATAGAATCACAAGCATTATGGAAGTACAAATTGAGATAAATGTTCTAATCCCCAGAGAAAATAACTGAACTCCAAAAATCTTAGAAGGCAAAGTCCTGAGAACAAATGTGGTAGCAACTCAGTCACACAACAGTGTGAGGGACACGTGCTCTATAATTTTCTCTCCATGCTCTGCTTCCCTCTGAGCCGAGAACATGACACACGTCGGAGCACCGTGCTTTAAAGCCTTTGAAAAAGGCTGTCAACCCAAATCAAACTAGGTTGATGGAAGCATTGAAGCCCTAATGGAGGTTAGAGGAGCCTTAGTGAAGGGAGAAAAGTTGGAAATGAGTCCATGGATACCAAACAGTTGTATTATATGTATACAAATAAAACTGGGAGAAATCCTCCTCTGACTGGGTACGTAGGATACAGTGATTGTTTTTAAAGTATTTTCCCTCAGAGCTTCTTTCTGACTGGGATAGTGAACGCAAGCTAGATGTTATAGGAGTACATACCCAGAACACCCAAGACCATTAACTCAGAAAAGGCTCATCAAAGGAAGTAGCTTTTAAAATTAGAAATAGCAAGCACTTTTTAATGGGTAGACTGGGAACTGCAGGTTTGAAAACAAACAAATGAACAAACAAAACACTTAGCGGATAAGCAAGAGAGGCTGAAAATCTAGGCAGTGACCGGGCATCCCACAGACCTTGGCAAGGATATTAGGTTCTGCCTTATAGAAATGAGATCTGACCATGTTTTTATTTTGGCCACTCTGGCTACGTCGAGGACGACTGATTTTAGTGTGTTAAAATTACAAAAAGGGAAAAAAATGTAGCGGAAAAGCCCCTTCAGAAGAACAGGTGGAAGATGATGATAACAGAGAGGGGAATGGTGGCAGAAGAAAGACAAAAGGATGTGGGCTCCAGACAGATGTGGGAGGCCACGACAGCAGGTCATAGAGGTTAAGAAAGATGTAAAGATGAAGCCAGCTCCTGGACACTTAGCATGGTTGCTGAGCAGGCGGAGCTAACTGTTTTCTGTTAAGGAGAACACTAGAAAGGATCATAGGGAAATACTACATTTAAAGTTTGATTGATATATCCAAATAGAACTCTCAAGTAGACAAGCTAAGATTCAAACAAAACTATCAATAAGAAATATTTTTTTAAGTTGGCAATATAAAAATAATCACGCAATCTATAGCAACAAGTCAATGGTATTCTTTTTGGAACATTTTTAAGTAATAAAATTCACACAGGAATGCAAAAGATCCCCCAAAAGCCAAATCAGTCCCAAGAAGAAACAAACAGTAGGAACCCAGAGTTGGAAGCATTACCACTTGAGAACCAAAGCCATACCACAGGTCTAGGTTGCTAAAGCATCATGGTGCTGGCATGAAAACAGATACCAAAGCTGATGGACAGACAGAGTTTCCAGAAATAAATCTGCACATCCATAGCCAACTGGTTCTCAACAAAGACACCAAAAATATACACTGGAGAAGGGACAGTACGTTCATAAACCATACTGAGAACATCAAACAACCACGTGCACAAAATGACCGGAGACCTCCAGCTTTCATCCTGTTGCAACAATCAGCTCAAAATAGATGAAAGGCCTAAATAAAAGACCTAAAGCTATGAAAACGGAGAAAGAGTGTGGGGGGCTCTTTCAGACATAAGTAGAGGCGATTAAGACAATCATTTTTTTTTTGTAAGAAGACCTTGAATATGCAAAAAAAACAGAAAAATAGAATTATCCCCACCTGAGTAGCTTCTGAACTACAGAAGAAACCATCAAGAGTAGAGAAATTAGCTACGCAATGGGGAAACCTTACCTGTAAACAATTCATCCAACAAGGATCCAATAATACCCAGAAAATGTGGCCCAAAAACTTAACTGTAACAAAACGATTTGAAAATGGGCAAAACGTAAACTCTTGCATAATTACCGCTTGTCCTGGATCTAAATAAAATCATTACGCTTTATTTGAGGTCCACTAAGAGTTATTTAACATATGCTAGTAATCATAACTGTATAAATATCAAGAGCCAATCATTGTTGGGTTGGACCTGAAGACCTTTAAGCCTTTCATTTGCTCCCTAGACCTCACCATCTGCCCCATGGTTGATGATGTCTTCAGAATCAGGGGCACCTGCTCCAAACAATGTATGGTACATTCGAGTCTTCTGGGAACAGAATATGGATACCAAACACCCATTTGAAACCCTCACCCAAGCCACGCTGAATGCTGTGATCCAGGATACATGTGTGTACATATGAGTGCAGGTGATGTACATGGTTAGGGGAGTAGGTATGTTCAGTTTTGTGTGTCTTTGTGTAGTGACTGGAAGTTGATGCTGCCTTCCTCCATTGTTCTTGATGGTTTTCATTTTGTTATTTGTTGTTACTGTTTTTGAGACGGGGTTTCTCAGTTAACCCAGAGCTTACCTTTTCAGCTACACTGACTGGACAGCAAGGCACCTAGACTCTACCTGTTCTACACACACACACACACACACACACACACAAGTGTTGAAGTCAGGTCCTCTTGTCTCTCCCCGCTTCATAAACTTAGGCCTCCATCCTCTACACTGCTCTCAACTCTTTTGTCTTCCAAGCTCCTACAGAACACCGTATTGAGCTCTTACCACTAAATGACTTTTCTAGCCAAAAACCCCCGAATTCTTCTGCAATCCTAAAACTATGGTCAGGTCTGTCACAGCAACACCCCACTATGCGGTTACCAATTTGTCTTAGAAACACCATGACCAAAGCCACTTGGAGAAGAAAGTGCTTTTTTCAGCATAAACTTCCAGGTAACGATCCATTGCTAAGGGAAGTGAGGACAGGAACTCAAATAGGGCAGGAACCTGGAGGCAGCAGTTTATGATGCAGATGCCATGGAGGGGTGCTGCTTACTGGATTGCTCACTGTGGCTTACTATGTAGCTGAAGCTGTCCTTGTACTCCTGATCCTCCTTGCATTCCATCTCCCAAGTGCCAGAATTGCAGGATAAGCCACAATGTCCAGATATGTCAGGGCTTCTTATACAGTCATTTCCATTCTCCTTGAGTTTTTCCCAGAGGTGAAATTTACAGCTCTGTGTTAGTAAATCCCAAACCATCCTGGGGAGTCTTGTAAGGATCTAGCTCAGAACAGAGGCAGTACCAGGCACTAATGTCTGAAAGAGTCAAGTTCAAAGATGACTCAGGTTAGTGAGAACCATGCTGGCTCACACTGGACGCCATCGCTTTTCTTATCTCTTATCATTGAATTAGCAAACGTATGACTCAAGGGTCCATGAAAATGCGGCACTGTATGTCACTATGTAGAAACTCAACTCCTCCACATCACCTGTATTCCACCCTAAGGTGTAGCTGAATTTTAGTGTTTTCAGTGAAAGTCCAGAAAGGTCAAAAACTGAATATTTACTGTTTTGTCTCATTTTGGACATGAAAGCTTACACTGCAGGCGGGAAGGACACATTCGAATCAGCACCCAAGGGCATAGCTAATTACTGTGTATTAAGGGAACTCATGTTCAAGGTCAGGTTTAAAGCCTAAAAGGAAAAAGCATCACAATTCCTATTAGTTCTTAGCAGACGCTCGGCCAGATATTGAACTGAGTTCATACAATTCTGATTATCAAGAGGAAAGCAGGAAATTTTATTAACTTACCAGAACACAGGATCTTCAAAAGAAAGTGAATTTCAAAAACATAACAAGGACAAGATGCTTTCTGCTTTTCTTTATTTTTTTAAAAAAGAGCAAAGAATCTGTAAAGGAATGACAAATGAACCCCTGAACTAACATGGCCAATTCTAATGACGTCAATAAGAGATGCAGAAGGGAGTGTTGAAGCTATTAGGAGAGAGAAAAACCTTAAATTATTCACTCAGGTTCAATACAGCCTCAAACACCAGTGTCTTCAAAGAGCACACTAATTGGTTGTCTAATACAGAATTATCAACCCTGAAAACATATACATATAAATAGCATTATATGGACTGTGCACATATTTATATTTTTAGGAATACACACATACACAGACACAACAACAATTAAAGGAAAGGAGTTTGGAGGGGAAATAATGTAATTATATTATCTCAAAAAATATTTTTAAAAAATTAAAATTAAAAACCTATATCCTTGCTTTAGGTTGGTACCCATCTCCAAAGAATCTTTGTGGTTTGCTGCTTATAGGAAAGGATGAGCTGAATGGTCCTTTCTAATGTTACAGCTGCTTAAGTGATCTCAGCTTGGAATAGTCAATATACAAATCAGCATATCATAAGACAGCATGTCATTAACTCCCGAAATCTGTATCAGTGCATGAGAGCAGCATTTCTCAGAGCCTATCAGTAACAAAACACTTTTAGAATGCAGTAACCACCCATTTTTAATCCATTGGGGTGGTGGGTATCACATGGGCAAACCAGGACTGTTTGCTGAGAACACTTTTGTAAGTGAACAACAGCTCTATTGATTAAGCATTTTCCCACTGTGGTGGTGTGAAATATACATTTGGTCTTCTCCATACACACACACACACACACACACACACACACACACACACACACAAAGCTTCTGAAACTCAAATTCTTCAAAATGTCTTTTCTGTGTTGATGAAATAACTGGTAGTTTAGTTAGCTTTGAGATGCAGGTTGATTACAAGAAAGACAAAGATGTGATTATAGGGTTGGGACTTCCAATCCCACTCTAATCTCCAAGAAGGGAGAGGAACTTGAAGGTTGTGTTCATTGTTGATCACTGCTGGCCAGTGATGTAGTCAATCATGCCTGTCTAACATGGTTTCCATAAAAACGTAACTATTGTTTATTTGTGTTTTGTATTTGAGAGACAGAGAGAGAACATGAAGTTGGGGGGTGGAAAAGTAGGGAGAATCTGGGAGAAATTGAGTGGGAGTAAAGGATATAATCAAAATGTATTGTAGGAAAAAGAAGTTTTCTCTAAATGAGAAAAACTTCAGGAAAAAAAAACCTCAGAACTCAACTTGGGGTAGGGGTTCTAGATTGCTACACACATGGTGGCTATAAAGCTCCTAGAGACAGACCCTTTCAGTTTCCTGTTCTGATGCATCTCCTTTCTGGGGGTTCATCTTCATCCTCTGAGATAAATGAGTAAGCCTGATGTGGAATTCCCCTCTGTATGCTATGAATATGTTTTATTATAATTGATTATTAAAGAAGCAATTTCAGCCAATGCCTTAGAGATATAAAGAGATAGAGAGAAAGTAGGTGGAGTTAGAGACGATGCCATGTAGCTGCCAAAGGAGACCAGCCGCCAGTCAGAACCTTACTGGTAGGCCACAACCTCATGTCGATACACAGATTAATAAGATGTAAGAGTTAGCTAGAAATATGTCTAAGCTATTGGCCAAACAGTGTTGTAATTAACATAGTTTCAGTGTGATTATTCGGGTCAGAGCAGCCGGGAAATGAATGAGCAGTCTCTGCCTACATAAACCTAAGTTTCCTGGGACTGGCTGATCCACCGCAGCGAATTCATCAATGAAGATAGCTGAAGAACAGTTGGTCTGGGAGCCGAACTCATAACTCACAGCATCTCCGGGTAGATATCAGAAGTACAGTAGAAGATGCTCAGGGGTTGTCTGCTGCAGAACTAATGGCTTGATAACCTGGTAGAGGACAAGTCCCACAAACTCAGGCCCCAAGTGTTCTTGTTGTGGGAGTATAGTAAGAGAAGTTAACCTCTTGTTCCTGGTCCTCAGGCCCACTCTGTCTCTGCATGCCTCCAGTTCCAAACCTGATGCTAGAGTAGATTACTTTTTAAAAATCCTATGCCTGTCCATTTTTCTCTCTTAATAAGGTTAGATCCTTAATGCTGCACTTAGTGTGGTATTGTCAATAATATCTACTAACTGCCACTTAGTGAGCTCTTACTGTGCTGTGCAGCAGGCACATAAAAAAAGGTACCGCTCTGTGTACTTCACATGCACGGAACCATCTGTTCTCTTTTCACTAGGCTGTTTCTGTGTCTTAGGGTTACCCCAAACTCTTGTTTCTTCTTCCTTAGCCTACGCAGCAACTAGATTACTGGTGTGTACCACCACAGCCAACCTTGGAGATGTTTCCCTTTACGTAACTTTAAGGTGTGGGTTATTATTATTTAAAACCTATGGATTGAGAAAGGAAGATGCTGGGAGATTAAGGAACTTACTCAACATGGTAGAGCTAGTATGTAGAGGTGGTGGAATTCAAGCCTATGTCTCTAGATCCAGAGACCACACTCTGAACTCGATGCCCTGCTTCCTCTTCTGAATTAAAGTTTTAAAAAGAGGGAGGAAGAGAAGCAGATGAGGAGAAGGAGAAGAAGAAGCATGAAACGGGACTTTACCAGATCACTAAACAAACAGATGAGGTCTTCACTTCTTCATTCCCCAGCCTTTCAGCAGGTAAGTTTATGTTTCATACAGATGCGATTTCAAATGGAATACTTCATTTAAATATCCTCAGTGGGAAGAAAGCTTAATTTATCCTCCTAGATAATTGTAAGAAGATTAAAAGTAGATGCACTGACTTGAAATAAAGCCCCTGGGAACAATAAAATTTAAACAGAAATAAATTAACATTTAGTATCCTGCTCAATGTAACACAAGCTTGCTAGTTAACATGCTTGGTGTGCACTGTTTCTCCTACATCCCTGCACCCTGCATTTCAACTAAAAGCCACATCAACTGGCACCGAGAAAGTATCTGCATTAGGGCTCATCTTCCCAGCCCACACACTGAAATCTCCTTTACAATGACTTTTCAACCTCTAAAATACTGTCTTCAAGACCCCCTAAAGGATGGCCACTATTATTCCTACTTTAAGATGAACCAAATCCAACGAAGAACTAAGCAGACTTTTCAAGGTCACACAGTTGATAAGTGACAAAATTACAGGCTCAAATCTCAATCTAAACCCAAGCTTCCACCATGTCCTATGACTCCAAAGCTAGACAGAAAAGGAAGTGGTTTCCACTGTGCCATCAAATGCAGTTCTTTGTGGGACATGTGAGCTGAACTTGGATAACAGTACATATTCCAAACATAGAACCTTTCTGCTAAGGAGCCCAAATACTTTATGCATCTTCAAATTTGCCAAATTTTTCAATAGCTTACAGCAGGAAATGCTGACTATGAGCCACCGTCCTGTCTTCAGCTCGAGTGCCAGCAATCCAGCCAAATGTCATCAGCTCTGATGTCCCCACAAGCTCCACGGTGAGACGACTTGGCTTGGACTTGGGTTGCCTTCATGTCACAGAATAAAAATAAAAAAATAAATGAAATTGAGGGTAAGTTCCCTGTTTCCAAGGCTCTGAGAAGACTGGCATTTAAGCTTCTTTCCTTTAATGCTGCCCAAAGAATAAAGATGAGGGAAGGCAGCGGGTAAGAAGCAAAAGCAGGTTTCAACTGGCTCTTCCAGCAGAGTTGCTCAGTCTCTGATGGCCTTAGAATCTTGTCTGCTACATAGCAAAGAGGTCAGGGGTCTGTCTGCAAGCTAGATCTGCTGGCCAAACCCACTCTACTTTATACATCAGGCTGGTTAGAGTACAGCCAGGTCCCTTCAGCTGTGCTTATTCTCTTTGGTTGCTTTTGTATGACAAACACAGCTGAGCATCTCTGACAGAACCCATCTGTCCATAGAACCTTTGTTATTTGGTCCTTTACAGAAGAAGCCTGGCAACTCCTGGGTCTAGAACAGAATCCAGCCTTCCATCTCGGAGAGCAAATACTTGGTAATGACCAAGTGCAACAGAGGCTCCTTAATAACTGGGGCATTTGACGAGGCATCCAGCCCTTGTCCTGACTCATTCTCCTTCATACAACTAGTCTGGTCTCTCCAAGTTGCTTTTTCCATCCCGGCAACCAGGCCTACCGCATGCATATGCATCCCTCTTGGCTCCCCATTTTTGTTCTTCCCCAATATAAACCTAAATCTGTTGCCAGTACAAGGAAGACAGTTTTCTGGATTAGCTATCTTCCTGATCTGCCCAAACCAAAAATAAATTTCTTGCTTGCTTCACCATGCCTTCTGTCAACAGTACCACTTGTAGAGGTAGCAGGTGGTAGAGTTAATACTCCAGAATTAGGTCATCAGCCTAGGACTCTGGGAACTGGGGTATAAAAATATATTTGAATTGTTAAAAAATAAAAAAAGATGAGCTTTTCTTAGTCAAAAAAATTATAAGAAATGAAAGAGAGACATAAGACAAGGGGGATTGGGGGAAATGGAAAGCTACCACCGATACTACAGTCAAGAGAAGCATATCCATGGAAGGTAGGAGTGATTTCAGTGAACTGGATAGCCTAGAAGAGCAAGTAGAGTGAGGACAGGGTCCCTGCAGCTGGTAGTGTTATTTGAACACTTCATCAGAAGCAACCAGACAGTGTGTCCCTCTCCTACCTCTGCATGACGGCCTCAGCAGCAAAGGTATCTCTCATCTGATGGGAGCAATGACTGGGAGCATAGGAAGTGCTGTATTAGGAAGGTCCGAATGACAAGCGACTGGCAACACTCAGGATAAACAGGGAGACTGCATTTTTCAGGAGAATAGCTATTGGTATATTCCACCAACAAAGGTAGACACATCTCTTTCAAATTACTGGAGTATGCCTTAGAGAGATGGTGTGCTCGCATACTATAGAAGAGGGAATCACCATAATTACAAAGGTGAGCCCCATCAAACATTGCCTAACCTTTGAGAGGCCCCAATTATAAATGCAGCCTGATGTCTGAGCAAACAGTTATTAAAGCAAAAAGAATCAGACCTACAATGAGAATAGCAGAAAGTATATGGGAAACACTCCAAAATAACTTTGAAATACAATAAATCTCGCCCCCCCCCCCCAAAAAAAAGAAATATACTAAACTATATGAACAGGTAAGGCAACTTACCAAAGAAGAATGTGAATGGCCGAAAACATGTGAAAAGTTTCTTATTTTCACCAGTAATCAGGAAGGAGCAAAGTCAATTATCTTAACATCCTCAACCCTTCCCACATCCACCGATCTAATAACTATTGTTAAGGATGGGTATTAGACTTAAACCTTGTTAGGAGACATAAAATCAATCTATTAATGAGCATATCCTTTCATCCAACAATCTACTTCTTCATGTCTACTGGCAAGAAACTACTTCACAGACACAAAGTAGTCACACAGCACCATTTACATCTTAAAAATTAAATCAACATAAACCCTGTCTCAAAAAACAAAAAAAAGAAAAAAAAAAGAAAAATTAAATCAACATAAATATCTATCACTAACAATTGAGCCAACTCAGGTATGTGCAAACTTGGAATATTTTGCATCTATAGGATCTAAACTCCAATACACTGTGAATTTTGTCATGACTATGACTTTTTAAATCTCACTCCCTGGCCCCTAGAAGAGTGTGTACCATAAGGGAACACTGAGAATGTACTGAAGAAATTCTCAAGTCTGTATGATTGAGTAAGCACTGTACTTTGAAGTAGCATAACAGCACATAATCTTGCTTTTTCAGCTTCCTACTGGATTCAACCAAGGAGCATCTCCCTCCAAGATCAAGGACACGTTGGTGTTCTCACTTGCCATATCAAAATGTAAACATCTCAAGAAAGTCTTAACAATTCGGTGTCTGGTGGGGGACTTTTGCAGTGGCTTTATATGGCCAAGATGAAAAAGCATCAAGGCCCAATGTTGTGTGAAGTTTCTTTTACAGGGATTTCCATGAGGACTACACATTCATGGTCTAATCACCACTTAAAGAAGCCACTTGCTACCATTGGATTAACCACCCAAATCATACAGCCTTCCACCTGTAGTTTTCCAAAATCTATGTTCTTCTTAATTGCAAAATACATTTATATTGGATAGTTGTTTCTGTTTATTCTGTCCTCAGTTTCCTGAATTGAAAATACATGACACGTGTAACTGTTAAATTAGAGGGTTGGATATCCTCTAAAGTTGATTCTGGTTCTGAGCTCTGAACTCTGGTAACTCATTTAAGACAAACACAGAATTGTGATAATAGCAGAAATCTGCCCAGCTGATAGAGAATTTGGAGAGAAGAAATGACACAGAGAAATATTAAGGACAGGAAAGGGAATTCACAGCCACCACACATGTGCTGAGGGAGTGGGCACTGCAGAGATGAGGGCGGTGGTCTTTGCTCCCTCGGTAAGGAGTCACACATTCCAGCCTAGAGATCATCACACCGAAAGCGCTTGAGGATCAAGCCATCATCTTCTGGCAGTGTTAAGAGGCAAAGGAAAATCAAGAAGGGATCCAAGGCAAATTGGTCCATCCTTCTTATCTAGAGTAGAAAGAAAGCAGCGGTGATTGCGCATGGCAAAGGAAGACAAGTCATCCCCTGACAGAGAACCTACAAGACCACATGTAGGAAACCACAGCTGTGACAGAGACGCACTGCACTTCACCTATAGAGTCAGTACCAGTCCTCGTGCAGAAGAAAATGGGGGGGGGGGGCTGTCACATCATTCCACCAAAGTCTAACAACACTTTCACTGTAAGAAAGTCAGACAGGCCAAAGAACACTATAGAGATACGGTAGGAACCACAGTGCTGGCAGTTAAAACCAGGCCGCTGTACCTACATGCAGATTAACAACAGACACACAAGTGTGGAAGTCTCCCTGAAACTACAAACGTGCTTAATTTCACTTATTTATGCTCTGTTCTGATTTAAATTCCGGGATCTCTATTGACCATGGGAAAAGTCCTTTACTCTCCTAGTCAGACAATGCCTGGTACACCATAGATTCTCAAATATTTGTTGTCTCTCTTTTCTATATTTATAGATCTATGCAAATACCAGACATATTTTAGCACTGCTTCTAACCACTAAAATAAATTACCCTACAAATTTACAAATTATACAGTAGACTTATGATTTTGAATACCAAGGAGATAAAAAAATTACCTTCCAAAATATAAAAATAATTAAGGTTTTTAAGTTTTTATTTTTGATAATTTCATATATGCACACAAAGAAATACGATTCTATCTACTTCCTGCTTCCCCTATCTAGCCCTATGTCCCCCAACATGAGCCCCTCCCAACTCCATGTATTTCTTCTCTTTTTCAATAACCCCCAAGTCTAGTTAGTGCTAACCATCTGTCATGGGTGTGAAGCCATCAGCTGGAGCATGAGGAAATGACAAATGTCCACTTCCTCAACAAGAATTATCCCCCCCCCTTCCCCAGAAAATAAACACTGCCAAATCTCCTCAGCTAAAGGTGGAACCTCAAACTCATCTACCCCATCCATGCTAAGAATGTGGACGGATGAATTGTGCATGGGCCCCATGCAGATTACCACAGTTGTTATAAATGCATCACTGTGATGACCGTGTCCTAGCCAAAAGGTAGCATTTCACAGAAAAAGTATTTTAAATCTTTAAATTATTTCTTAAATAAAATATTTAAGAAAACCCCAATGGAGTGCATTTGTTAATAAATGGGAAGGCCAAGTTACGAAATTTAAAAGTTATTATCTCCTCACTTAAGGACTAATCTAGCTGAGACTGTCAATCAACTGCTTAGGAATCTGCCCAGCAGAAATCTTATTCACCTGAATATATGCTAAGGAAATGAAAGGAATCATTATCCCCCTAAGAATGTAAGTGCTTACCCACTCTGGCAGTTTGACTGAGAATGACTCTCCTAGGCCCATATATTTGAATGCTTAGCCATCAGGGAGTGGCACTACTTGAGAGGGTTAGTAGGTGTAGCCTTGATGGAGTAGATATAGCCTTGTTTGGGGAAGTGTGTTACTGGAGGTAGCTTTGAGGTTTCAAAAGTTCAATCTAGGTGCTCTCTCTCTCTCTCTCTCTCTCTCTCTCTCTCTCTCTCTCTCTCTCTCTCTCTCTCTCTCCTCCCTGTGGATCTGGATGTAGAACTCTCAGTTACTTCTCCATCTCTATGTCTGCGTGCACAGCACCATGCTCCATAACATGATGATAATATGCTAAATCTCTGAAACTGTAAGAAAGTCCCAATTAAATAATTTCTTTTATAAGAGTTGCCTTGGTCTGATAGCTCTTCACAGCAATGGAAACCTTAAGACAGCCTCCCTCAGTGCAGCGACTTACACATCTTCCAGTCTTCCATCATGTAGCAATGTGGATTCTTCCCAAAATTTTTCGAACTACTGAGAAGAGTATATCTTTTGCTTTTCACTAACATTTCTCAATAGCATACATTTTTTCCATATTTGAACATAAATGAATATATTCTTCTAAATAAATTCAGTTATAAAATAATACACAGTGTTAACTTTTGGAGTTAGAAGACATTCCATATTTGTCTTTCTTACTCCCACAGTTGCAAATCCTTAGGAGCAATCCTATTCAGGTGTCTCTGTGAAACTCTATTTACACTATTTAGAAATACTGATCCCTTTTAAAAGAAAGTTACATTAAGCTATTATGATGTCAGACTTCCTTTAAGAACATAATACATAGTGAATGCATGGTGAATCATAACAATAAAATAGGAATTTAACCAAAATGTGATCATAATGGCTATAAAATTGGTCCTGTGCATCCTATGATACTAACTGACTCTGGTTCTATTAGCCAACTCCAAGACTAAGGTCTTCAGAAGAAAAGAAAAGAAAAGTTAATCATAAGAAGCTCTACTCAAAATTACTTGGTGCCTATTATAGCACAGAATCAATAATAGATCTTTGGGGCAGGAAAGGTCACAGGAGTTCAGGAAATTTTCTATGCAATCCATCTTTAATTCATCAAGAAATTTACAACCTTCATGTCTTTTGACTGCCATCACACAGAAAGTGAAAAGACCTCCCCTCTGAAGATGATGTTCATTGTGTCATTGCCCTACTGCTCTACTAGAGCAGGTCATTTACCACTGCTTACAGAACCCATAGATGCTACAGTTCTGAGTGAGGGCTTTCTGTAAACAGAGACTGCCTTGCCATTTTCCAGCCACTCTGACCTGAATAATCACAAAGAAGCTATATTAATCACAGCACTATTTGGCCTATTAGCTCAGGTTTCTTACTAACTAATTCTTACATCTTAAATTAACCTATTTCCATTAATCTGTGTATCACCACAAGAGTATGGCCTCCAGGTAAGGTTCCCATGTCCGTCTCCTTCAGCAACTACATGATGTCTCTCTGACTCTGCCTACTCTCTCTCTCTCTTTCCCTCTCCCGCCCTCCTTCCCTCCCCCCCCCTCTCTCTCTCTCTCTCTCTCTCTGGATTTCCTGCTTGGCTTTACTCTGCTAAACCATTAGCCAAAGCAGTTTTATTCATCAACCAATAGAAGCAGCACATATACAGGAGGACATCTCACATCACTTTCCAATCTAGACTGTGATTAGACATGTTTTTCATTCCTTCATGGGTCAGTCTTATTTCATGTCAATGAAAAAACTGTTTAGGTCTTTCACATGTCCCCTGCTAGGTTCCAGGTGCCCCTTTCCCCATGTTTTTGTCACTGAAGCTTTCTCACCCCTTTTCTGCTCTCACAGAGACTACCAAGCCTCACTTCTTCCCCACAATTCATCACCCCATGTCTAATCAGTCACCTGTCCAAATCCTTCATTCTTTCTCAAAATATGAATGTCTTACCACTGCTGTGGCTGACAATTCTTTTGTAATTTCATTACTCTGGACCTAATGCAGAAGAGAACTGCTAGTCCAAACAACATTTGAATAAATTATACTATTTAAAATTTCAAAAGGGGCAAAATAAGAATTAAATGTCCTGACTAGTCATAAAATAACAGGAAAAAGAAAAAGAAAATAGATTATGGAAAAACTGCAAAAGGAAACAACTCAAGAGAACATAAGACAGGTAACTGAGCCCATGGCAGAATTTCCCTATTAAAAAAAACTATAATTTTAGGGAAAATTACTTAAGAACTCAAAGAAGACACAAGAGTAGAGGGCAAAGCAAGGGTCTGGAGAATCAAGACCACCTTTGACTCTCATTCCCAAGATCCCTTTCATCTTATCACCTCACTTAGTTAGGCATTAGTGTTGTTCTGCCTTTCCATTTCCTCATCTATAAAATATGCATGAGAATTCTCAGCAGTTAGTACCCATGTACTCTGTTTTAAGAATTTTAAATGTGGTGAACTCACTGAAGAGCATGTCATTTTCAAAGGAGCACAACAGTAAAGCCGCCTGTAACCATGAGACCTACATGCAGGTGCTTTTAAGGTATGTGTTTATGCTGAGCCAGCATCTACTACAGAACTTATTGAGCAAACTTCCTTTTTTTTCTATTACTTTCCTAAAACTGAACTGAATAATATTACCTAAATATGTTATATTATTGTATTATAGAGACTAAATTAATTTTTAAAGTGGTCAAAGTGACACTGGGAAGAGAAAATAGAAGCCAAAGTTAGAATTTATTTCTCAGCTTTTATCAAATAATAAATCCATTAAAGCCATATATATTGGTGCTAACTAACTTTTGAACACTGAAGTCTGTGAAGATGCAATATTGACCTTGACACCAACAGTATAATCGATACATGTTTGTGATAAATATACCTGTACAATGGGAAGAGCACCATAAATGGCCATCTTAATTCCTAAGTCTGTACTTATTTTGTTGTTGTTGTTGTTGTTGTTCTTGTTCTTGTTCTTGTTTTAACTCTTTGCTCTTTGGAGGGCCTGACACCTAAGCTCTCAAGAAATACACAGAGATTTATTTTTACTTATGAATGCCTGGCCTTCACTTGTCTTGTTTCTAGACAGCTTTTCTTAACAAACTATCCCATCTACCTCTGGCCTCCTGGCTTTTACCTTCCTCTATTCTGCATACCCTTCTTTCCCTCTTATTCTATGGCTGGCTGTGTGGCTGGGTGATTGATGCCTGGTGTCCTCCTCTCCTCCTTTTTCTTTCTCCTCCCCACCTCATTCTCTTCTCTATTTTTCTCTTTGCCTGGTGGCTCCACCTATCCCTGCCTAGCCATTGGTCATTCAGTTCTTTTTTAGGCCAATCAGGTGTTTTTTTAGACAGGCAACGTAACACAGCTTCACAAAGCTAAACAAATGCAACATAGACGAATGCAACACATCTTTGTATCATTAAACAAGTGTTCCACAGCATAAACAAATGTAACACACCTTCAACTAATATTCCACAACAGATGTCTGCTTCACCACCCTTAGTGGTACACATTCACATATCTAGAAGGTTTCCTTGTGCTGCAAAGCATTAGGCTATAATTCACTACAAGATCACCTTCATTAATTTAGCTTCAAGAATCAGTCTCAGGTGATCACAAAACCACTTGATGCCTTCACAGAATTGATTAAACGAACTTATATTTTTATTCAAGTAATACAGAAATAGTATTAAAAAGACACATAATTCAAAAGACCCCTCACCTGTTTTTACTCCTCCCAAGTGTCTATAGGCCTCAGTAGGATGCATAGTCAATGACTTAGGTGTTGCTTCTGGTCTTTGCTTCCATTTTTCTGAACAATGTTTTATTTGGCCACTTCCTAAGAATATCTTCAGATATTCCATATTGACTTCCAACATGGTGATAATTTAACCCTCCTAAGTTCCTATTGCCCTTTCATAAACCACCAAATATGTTAACAAGACTGTTTATAATTAAATATAAAGTGAATCTTCATATTATTATTATATAAAACATTTTTACCACAGGGTTAAGTATTATTTCATTTCTTTTCATAAATTTTACCTTTTTAAACTTACCATTATATTGTCATTATTGTGATGTATACTATCAACAGGTGCAACGAATATGTTAATATGTGTCTAAGTTTGCCTTCTATTATTATGATAAAACATTCTGATAAAAAACAAGTAGAAGAGGTGAGCGGTTTTCGTCTTGCAAACCCAGGTAACAGTATATCACTGGCGGGAGCTGGGGTCAACTCAAGACAACCACCCGAGCTCATCTACCCATTTTTCTCCATGCCACAGGTCAGATTCCATTCTCTCCTTAAAAGGGAGCTGACCTTATCACTGAAGACTTGTCTGAGCATCCAACACTTTCCAAAGCAATGCCACTTCTAAATTAAGACTAATGGGAATAAAGAGATGGCTCATTTGGTAAAGTGTTTCCCCTACAATCTTAAGAACCTGAATTCAATCCCAGCATCCACACAAAAATCCAACTGTGAAATCCCAGCGTTCTGGAGGCTGATGCAGGAAGATGGTGAGTCTGAGGTTAGCCTGAACTGCACACTTAGATCTTATCTCAAAAAAAAGAAAAAACTTTAAATGAAATCACCTCATCAGTGACCATAACACTATTGCTCCTGAATTTCTGTTGCTGTGGGTTCTTCATAAACAAGCATATCTCTTTCTACCTGTAGCACATCCCGGTGTGCCACACGTAAGGGCTAACAACTAACTTCACTGCTGCTGAACGTCATGGAGGAAAAGGATATCTCTCCTGCCAGGGGCTTATGTCAGTTCCCTGGGAAGGGATCCAATTTTAGAAACTCTTCAAGTCCACCTCCCAAAATCCCACCTCTGGTAGAACCATCTCAGCTCATGTTCTCCAACATCCATAAAATTCCCCATCTCCAGAAGTTTCTGCCATGAGATCTGCTGTGTCACATTGCTATTGGTTGGGTTCTCGATGTCTTCTCAAAATAAAACTATTGAAATGGGAGTTTTGCCCACAAAAAAATTCAAAAAAAAAAAAGTTAGGTTCAGCCACAAAAAAAGAAATGTATCGCTTTCATGCCATGGGCATGCAATGACTCCAGATGGCAGTGCTAAAATCTGAAGAAGAAACCTTTTAGCTATCACAAATCAACAAGTCATCAAGCTTCAGAAAACAGAATTGGTAATCAGAAGGGATGGGGAGTCCATTCCAACCCTCTACCGATTGTGCAATGCAACAAATTAAAATAAATGCACAAAGGAGGTAGAGATTCGTGATAAAGCAGACTCACTATTAATTTTACATAAGGCTCAGTCTAAAAGCATGTCATAATTAATCATATACAAAAATAAATGTGTCCTGTAAATTTTAAATAAAAAATGTGAAAAAGAAGTATTGTAAAGACATTTTTAGTTCAATTTCTGTTTTAATTTCTCCCTTCTGGTTTCCAATCTGTCAGGCGAAGAAGTACCTAATTGACTGCAATTTCAGAATTGGGAAAAAAAAAGAAAGAAAACAGAAACAATTCAAAGGCCAATCACAGAGTAGAAATGCTTTTCTTCTTTACCAAAAACTAGGTTTGCTTCTAAAGACGCTTGCTCTGAAGAATACATTACTTATTGAGCATTGAGACTAGGGGAGCCAAGCTCCCTGCTCCTAAGTTTTCTTGCTTCCTGTTATCTATATGGCATTATGCTACAGTTTCACTCCCTACATAATAGGCTTGCTATTTCCATTCTGAATGCTTAGATTTTTTTTTCCTTAGAGGGCAAAACAGGAGTGACAAGGGGGAGCATTCTGAGTTGTTTAATATGGAAATTGTCCAAATAAGGTACAAATTCAGTATAACTATTCTTGGAACAAAATGACCTTGAGCAAACACCATTATTCTGCATTTTGGTTCCAAATGTCAAAAAAAAAAATTTCTAGCAATAATCGGCAGAAAAAGAATAAAGTTTTCATGAGTCCAGCATACTCTTAGGGTACACTATGAATAATTTGCCCAGCCCTGTGTAAGAAGAACACATGGGAAAGTAAGCCTGGAACCTCAAAGTGCTGACAGCCAGCAGTCTTCCATGTGCACAGTTGCTTTCCAGAAAGAACAGCACAAAGAAATAGTTGAAGTATTCTATTATGTCTCCACCAGTGATATAGCTCAGTGGTAGAAAGCTTATCTAGCATGCATGAGGCCCTGGGTTCAAGCCTCAGTGGGACAAAGAAGGGGAAGAAGAAGAGGAGGGGAAAGAGGAAAAGGATGGGGAGCTACACTCTCTTCATCAAATGGAGTATGGAAACTATAAAATATCTGCATATCGATGTATAGAAGAAGCATCCATCCAAAGATAAAATGGAAAAGGCTTCTTGAAACTGAAATGCAGAATTTAAGACTTGAAGATAAAGGGACCTGAAAGTTATTTTAGCAGATAGAGATTCAAAATTGGAATCAAGGAAATTTGAGTTGAGTGACAACTTCAAAGCCAGGCTGCTTTAACATGAACATTTCCTCTTCCTTCTCCTCCTCCTCTTTTTCTTCCTCCTCTCTTCCTCCTCCTTCTTGTCCTCCTCCTCTCTTCCTCCTCCTTCTCCTTCTTCTTCATCGTCATCTTCTTCTTTTTTGCATGTGCGTGTGTGTGTGTGTGTGTGTGTGTGTGTGTGTGTGTGTAAAACATACCTTGGTCTGAGCAGCTCAGGAAGTTTTGTGAAGCCCAGATGAATAGCTTGGTGAAGGTTATGTGCTGGAGTCCTGCTGTTGTTTCTGGAAGGATGATCTTTTCCTCTGGTGTCCTCTATTAACCTGTGGATTTGAGCTGTCCATTTCTTCTTTACCATGGAGTCTCAGGCAGCACCCAGTCATGGTATGTCATCAGAGTATCAATAGGCCCACTGGCTTAGAGTCATTTGTCAGGCAGCCAGGTCAGCAGCATGGCAGTGGAGGACAGCAGTTTGAAGGGAAGCCAAATAGCTTCAAGGGGGGGCAATTTATTTTTCATTCATCTGTTTATTTTACATACCAGCTGCAACCTCCCTATGCCCTTGCTCCCAAGCCCCCGATCCCCTCCTCTCCCATCTCCATCCAGGAAAGGGCATTTGTCCTATAAGTAACAATAAAACATGGCATATTAAGTTGTAGTGAGACTAAGCACCTACCCATGTATTAAGACTGGTAGTAGGGTCCCAGAAGCCACTGGAAGATTTGGAGGCTGCCCCCCCATTCCAACTATTAGGATTCCCAAAAGAGGACCAAGTGGTACCTCTGTAACCTATATGCAGAGGGCCTAGGTCAGTCCCATGCAGGCTCTCTAATTGTTTGTTCAACCTCCGTGAGCTCCTATGAGCCCAGGTTAGTTGATTGTGTGAACTTTCCCATGTTATCTTTGACCCCCTCTGTCTCCTAAAGCCCTTTCTTCCTCCTCCTCTCCTGCAGGCTTCCTAATTCTGCCTAATGTTTGACTGTTGGTCTCTGAATCTGCCAGCATCAGTTGCCAATAGGGAAATGCAAATAAAAACAATTTTGAGATTCCATCTTACACCAGTCAGAATGGCTAAAATAAACACTAATGACAACTTATGCTGGAGAGGATGTGGAGTAAGGCGAACACTCCTCCATTGCTGGTGGGAGTGTGAACTTGCATAGCCACTTTGGAAGTCAGTGTGGTGGTTTCTCAGAAAACTGGAAGTCAACCTACCACATGACCCAGCTATACCATTCTTGGGCATATACCCAAAGGATATTCAATCATACCACAAGGATGCTTGCTCAGTTATGTTCTTAGCAGTTTTATTTGTAATAGCCAGAACCTGAAAACAACCCAAATGTTCCCCTACCGAGAAATGGATAGTGAAAATGTGGTACACTTGCACAATGGAGTATTATTCAACTGTTAAAAACAAGAATACCAGGAAATTTGAAGACAAATGAATGGAACTGGAAAAAAAATCATCCTAAGTGATGTAATCCAGACCAAGAAAGACAAACATGTTATGCTGGTGTGGAACAATTCTATATTCTGTCAATTATATTTTAAATAAATGCTGATTGGCTGTTAGCCAGGCAGGAAGTATAGGCAGGAAAACCAGACAGGAAGTAGAGGTGGGACAATGAGAACAGGAGTATTCTGGGAAGAAGGAAGCTCTTTCCCCAGTCTTGCCCAGACCATGGAAGAAGCAAGATGGGGACCTGCCCGCTGAAAAGGGTACTGAGCCATGTGGCTAACATAGATAAAAATAATGGGTTAATATAAGCCACAAGAGCTTATACAAAGCCTGAGCTAACGGGCCAATCAGTTTTTAATATTGTGGAGTCTTCTGTGTGATTTTCTTTGAGGCTTACCGGCTGTGGGAACTGGGCAGGACAGGCCCTCATACTACATTATTCTCTCACTTCTAAGTGTCTATTAGCTGTAAAACAAAGGATAACCACACTACAATCCACAGACCTAGAGAGATAAGGGAACAAGGAGGGTTCAAGTGGGGACATCTGGATCTCCCTAGGAAGGGGAAATAGAAGAGATTCTGTGAGTGGAATGAAGGCAGGTGGGAATGGGAACATGAGGGATCGGGTTTGGCGGCAGAGAGGGGGAAAGTGCAGAGGAGAACTTCTGGGGGAGCATCTTGAAGCCGGGCAGAAGCATGGCACAGGGGAATCTCCCAGGAGTCTATGGGGAGGACCCTAGGTTAGACTCCTAGCAATAGTGGATAAGTAGCCTGAACTGGCTGCCTACTGTGACGAGATTGGTGCCTGGTCCAATTGTCGTGACAGAGGTGCCATCAACCAAAAATTTTTTTTAATGTCTTTTTTCCAGCAGCGAGAAGCCCTCTTTTTCTATAGATCATACTGTGGCCATGCCCAGTAGTAAAAGCATAGCTACAGTCTGTGTATATGGTGGTGGACTTTCCCTTTCTGCAACTGAGAGCCTGGGTCAGATCAATCCATTCTGCTCTCTGGGCTGAGGTATTTGGCTTGGGCCCAAGTCATATCAGTTCAAGTAGCTGCTGCAGCTCCCACACACCTGGTTTCATCTTTCATCTAGTGACAGCCATGGATGAGCAACTGCATCATCAGGCAAGAGAGTAGACTGATGGATGGCGGTGGGTTTCTCAAACTGGACTCAAAGCCAGATGTACTGGTACTAGGTCATTAGACAGCCAGGGTGCTGGTGCTCCCCAGAGGAGGGCCTCACCCGTGTCTTGGGCGCTGTGAGTAGAAGATCTTGGCCAGCGTTAACTTATTTTCTTTCACAAAGCTTGCAGTAGCAGCCGCAGCTCTTAGATTGGTGGGCCATCCTGTGGCTAAGGGGTCCGATCGGTTAGAGAGGTGTGTCACAGGCTGTTTCCATGGCCCCAAAGTTTGGGTTAAAACCCTTTTTGTCTTTTGTTTAATCTCAGCCCAGATTGGGATCTTAGTGCCCCTTATAGAAGCCTGGCTATTTCCACCAATTGGTATCCAGATGCAGCTAGGAACTCCTGAACCAGTCTCTTAGTCTTTAGAGTTGGAATCTGAGTAATGCATTAACCCTACTCCGAGTTGGGCCCCTTTTGCCTCCCTTCAGCTGGTAGCCAAGACAGATAGCTTTCCCCAAAGTTGGGATTTCTTAGCCAACATTCTGCAGCCCAAGGTCTGTAAATCTCACAGCAGTCACTCGGTGACCCTTTTATAATCTGCTTTCCCAGGAAGCCTCTGCCAGAAGGGCAGGAAGTCTGCATTTAGTGTCTTTAAATCCTGGGGCAACCTAGTCCGGGTATGTTGCCCTCTTTAACCTCCCATTGGGTCTGTCCATTTAAAAGCAAAACTGGGTTGACATACCCCTGCCAAGAAGATGCTGAAGAATGCATCTTTCAGGTCCAAGACAGTGTACACTGTTTCTCTGGGAGAATCAGATTCATGAGAATCAGAAGTTCCAGGCTTCTTCTCAGGCAGGAGAGATGTATTGCAGGGTGACTGGCAGGGCACCAGGATATCTGTCTCTTCAAGCCAGGCAATATGCAATTTCCCTTTTGTTTCCAGGACCATTGGGTATTGTTTAATTTTGGTGGAGGTAGTAGCAGAACTGGTTGGTTGAACAATTATAGGAGCCTGGTGTTGGGCCAGTCTTAGGGGCTTGGTTTCTACCCATCCTGCTGGGAATCTTTGCCCACTGAGAGAGAGAGTCCAACTATATCTTCTGATTGGAGGCAGGACATTCAGCAAAGACATATTTTTCAGACAAGGTAAGACACAAAAGTTTTGCTGGGTATCTGTAAGTCTAACTGCATCTCAGTATCAGAGAAGGTGACAATGACTTTTAGTTTTTGCAAAAGGTCTTGTCCCAGTCAGCTCTGTTGTTGAACACCCTTTGAGCTACCTCTAGCAATCTAAATTTTTAAATTTTTGTAAATTTTATAGTTTTTTATTTTTTTAATATCTAAGACCAACTGGGTGACAAAGAAAATCTTTTTAACATTTGTCTTTAATCATTCTAAAAAGTACCTAGTGAAAATTGTTTAAAGTCTCTTTGGTCAGTGTTGGACCGATGGGAAAATCTATTCTAGGTGTGTTGCCTGGCAGCTGCGCCCCTGCCCAGTCCAAGGGTGTTTTTTTTTTTTTTTTCAGAGAATGGTGGTGTTTACAGATCATTGGTTCAAAAGGAGACAAATTATGAACGAGAAAGGAGTAGAACTTCCTCTTTTCTTTTAGGCTCAGCCAAGGGGAATTTTCCCCTTTCCCAGGTTTCCTCAGAACAGGCATGGAGCCTAGGGAATGCTTGCTTGGGGGAGCCATTTCCTGCTCCCTGTATACATTCTTCTTAGATGGCAGTGGGTGCTGGATGAGAGGCTCGGCCCCTCCCCAACTCCACACAGGGACCAACATGACCCTGAGCAAGAGTCAAGCAACAAAACAAGCAAGCATTCCTGCTCCCAGAGTGGGACCGGTGGGGGTTTCTTTGGTTTCTCTGGTTTGTTTGTTTTTATTGCTGGCTGATCTGGAACACACTATACAGACCAGATTATTTGCCTGCCTCTGCCTCTGGAGTGCTGGGGTCAAAGATATGCACTACCATGTCTGCCTAGGCCTGGATTTTTAGATTCACTTAAAAAAAATTTTTGATGGAAAATGTTAACACAGGTGGTCAAGGTATTGGCTGTTATTTCAAATCAGTACATAAATTGGTATCATTAAATAAAATAGTATTGAAACAAACACCTAAATTTTAAGATAAAACTAAGATATGCTTTTTCTTCATAGAAATTATAAATATAAAATAGCAAGAAAAGACCTAGGGACTGGTGAGATGGCTCAGTGGACAAAGGTAACTGACACCAAGACCGGCAACCTAGGTTGGATCTCTGAAACTCATATGCTAGAAGAAGAAACACACTAGTTGTCCTCTGACCTCCATACATGCAGGGTAAGACACACACACACACACACACACACACACACGATAAAATGTAATAATAAAATCTTAACGTCTTTTTTAAAAATTAGAATTTCAGATAAATAAGAGCAGTTCTGTTAACACCTATGCCTATATTTTAATTGACAACAGATTGAGAAGAAAGTAATCATTTTTTTTTTAAATGGCAGGCGGACAAAAATGATGGGTAGGCTTCGTTAGGAAAGGAAGGATTAGTGCAAAGGCACAGAGACTGGAATGGGTGTGGCAATCTTGAGTCAAGGAAACCAAGTATTTCTGTGCTGGAGGAGGGTGTGAGAAAGAGAACAAGAGGGAATGAAATCTCAGAGCTAGGAAAGAGCAAAGTCGCATGAGGCCTTCCGCACTGTGTCAGGCACACTGGGCTTTAGTCCTTGATAATGGACAGATAAAAATGCTCCAAGCAAGGGTGACAGCGATCTGACTTATAATTTAAGAAGCCCACCCAGGAAGGCTAGCATGGGCCAGAAGTGAATTGAGAGATAGCAGTAGAGAGAAGATGTGGATTGCAACAGACAAGGCATGAAAGACAGGAAACACTACAGTCCAAGTCCTAAGCTTTGGCCTTTGTCCATGATGGTGCTATTTACTTGAGAGAGTGGAGATAACTTTGAAAGGAGAGATGTAGGGAGTGAGTGAAGCTCCTGAGTGGGTGTGTACTGACACAGCCACGTCAAGGACCCCAGTGACTCAGCTACTGCCTTAAGTTCCAGTCTCTGCTTCTCTCAGTGATGATCTACAATTTGTTATAGAAAAATAAACCCGTTCCTTCCGAGTTGCTTTGGCCGTGATGTTTATCAAAGCAACGGGAAGTAACTATAAGCATGTTAGTCAGTCAAGGAGTGTCTGTGTAAACTATATTGGCTCAATTATCTCCCTGCAAGGCTGAAGGCAAAGAGAGAGAAGTCATTAACGTGAGCCTCCGGTCACCTTAGATTGCAAGAACAAAACCTTGCAAAAAAGGAATACTCCCAAGATGAGGGCAACCATAAGGTTGAGGCCTCACCCTCAAACAGAGGTAATTGGAGGACAAAAGAAGTAAGAAGGAAAGAAAAGGACTTGACTGTTCCTAAAGATGGTGGAGGAGAAAGCTTATTACACACGCGTGGGAGAGCATAGCCAGAGGCAGGGACACCTGGGACAGTCCAGAGCAGTCATAACCAAGGTCAGCTGGGCATTGCTGAGAAATGAGTGTCAGGTGGGGGACGGGGACCGGGTGCAGCAGCCAGGAGGCCAAAGTTACAAAACTAGCAAGTAAACATGTCTGGATTACATAGGGAAGAGCCTCTGGGGGAAGGGCAGCCCAGTCCCTGAACTGGAGAGTTCGCGGTAGATGATGGAATATGCCAGCCATATCCTGTAATGGTGGGAGCTGAGGGATTCTGAGAGAACCTGGCAGCCGGGTCTGATTTGTTACGTGAAATAGGCACCTCAGCTGTTTGTACTAGATTTGAAATTTAACAGTAATCACTTCCTGAGAACTACTTTGTCTCCTCAAACAATAAGGATTTCTTCAAACTACCTTACAGGACTAAAAGCTAAGGCAGTGATTAATCAGACCACGCTTAGACCAGAACTATTTAATTATGTAAACCTCTTGTCTGTCTCTATTTAAATCTAAATCTCATATACCCTGAAGATGGACTTTGGGTCATTGTGTTAGGTAACTAGTTAGACATTAGCAGGCTTAAAGGGTTATTAATAGCTAGCTAGCTGAACCTTACAAGATTTCTATCTAGCTGAAAGCCTTGGGAAGGGGTGGGGTGTAACAACATATCATTGTCTCCCACAGCAAGAGTCGATCCAAATGGGCCTGTCAATCTTGCAGACAAGAAAGTGTTACTTAGGAAAAGCTGTGTGTTCCAGAGATTTTGGAAATCATAGGAGCACGGCCTAAACTATAGGATGAAGCATGATATATCTGGCCGTCATTCACTCACATCTCCTGAGAATGGCGCATTGCTCTGATTCCCCATTCTTGCTCCCCAGCGTGCACTCTCTCTATTCTCCAACATGCTCGCTTCTGCACTGTGCTTTGTGCATCTCATCCGAATTCCTCAAAGAGAGATCACAAGGAATGAGAAGTTGAGAGGTGTTCAGAACAAGATGCCACAACGACTGGGCCTCCCTATTCCTCAACCCAGCGTGACCACATAAAATGAATCTCCTCGCTTGTTATTTTTAGCACCAATTATACCTTTAACTGGTAGATTGAAACAAACAGAACTTAGTCTGATGGGGCAGCCAAAGCTTCTAACTGTTGCTTTAAACAGTCTAATTATCTAACCACGGTTATTGTTTATTCTGAACGACTACAGCAAACGTCAATGGATAATCTGAAGCAAGGCCACCCCTACCTGCTACACCTGGGAGGTGCATGGAAACACATTCCAAGAGCAAGCACGTGTTTGGAAGGAGCTGAAGTCACAAGACTCTTGTCTTGTTTTCTTGGGGTGTTCTCACAAGCGCTCAGAACCCTCCTCACACAGTTCTATTCCTAGACCGTGGTCTGACCGGGATCCATCCAGTTCCTAGATCACTTTTATTCCATGGAGCAGCTTTGTCCTCACAGATAGCGGGCTTCCTCGAGGGCAGTGGTTCTCAACCTGTGGGTCACAATTCCTCCAGGTGTTGAAGGATCCTTTCATAGGGGTCAACTAAGACCATCAGAGAAGACAGATGTTTACGTTACGATTCATAACACTAACAAAATAATAGCTATGGAGGTTACCACACATGAGGAACTGTATTAAAGGGTCTCAGCGTTAGGAAGGTTGGGAACCATGGGTCTAAAGTGTGATGTATTCTGAGGGTTTGGCTGTTCTGAGACTCCAAGATGACTGAAAAGGAAGATTTAAGAACAATGACTTCTCTGTTTCCTCAGCCAAACTGAAGAAGACAGACACAAAATGGAGGCAGTGGTCTCAGACTCTCGTTCTACTTGTGGGCCCAAGTGAGGGGCCAATACTTTCTTGCCAAAATAGCTTCTAAGTACCTGTTTCAATGATTCTGTCATAATACGCATTTCAGTTGAACCTTCTGAATGTCGAGATTTTTTTCCAGATAGAATTCAGCTCATCGGTACATCAAAGGTTAATTATTCAAGATGCTAATAGCCATTGTCAGCTAGACTAAGGCTCATTCGATGTTAGCCTTCACCACATTTGGGGAAATTACTCATGCTTTCAAGATGCAAACTTCCTATCAATCCAGGATAAAAGATGGACCAAGGATCTCTGCTATTGATCTCACTCAACAGCCAGAACTGCTGAGCTCTGTAATTTGTCCAGTCTAGTTCCTGCTTTAGAGGAAAAATAATCGCATGCCGTTGATAATCCTTAAACTTCCTCTGTTTGCACGGAGGACATTATAGCTTCCTGTCAGGTACACCGAGAGATGGGTGCTTAGGCTGTACATAACAAAACCTCATAACACCCAACTGTACCATCCGAAGGCTTAGACAACAGCAAAAACCACACGGAGGCTGCAGACACACTCTGCCTTCCCTCCATACTTCACTCCATGGGATTCCCCAAGGCCGGTTTGGTGCTTTTCAGTTAGTTGAGAAGACTACTCTACCTGCCTTTAAGCTTTAAATCCTTATGTGTGGGTGGGTGGGTGGGTGGGTGGTGGTGGGAGAAATAGAAAATCCTATTTAGTTCTTTTTCTTTTTCCTCTTCTTCTCCTTCTTTTTCTAATGATTCACTTTTTTTAAATCTGCTTTTCCTTTCCATAGCGAATGGATGGCCAACAAGCTTTTGGAGGATACTCAAAGATTGGAGGGGACCTCTAAGCCCAATGTTTTCTAAGGACTCTTAAATACCTGGTAGGGGGCAGAAGACCCTGGTAGACTGGAGCTGTAGGATTAATCAGCTCAAGCAATGGGGTTTTTCCCTCTGGATGCCTAAATTCCCACGTGCAGAAGGCTGCCCTTTAATTACCACCCTCGGATTTTCATCCAGAGGTTCCCATTGATTTTCTAAGAGCTTAAATGTTAACTTAATGTTAATTTAAGCTCTTAGAAACAATTGTGTTCTTTAGACCACTTTATCCACAGACAGGTAAAGAGAGGTGGGGGTGGAAGGTGAGGTGGAGGGCTCTTTCTCAATTAGCACACACACATACACACACAAAAAAAACCACAACAGCAACAAAACAAAATGACTGTCTTGCAACCACAACAAAAATAAGACGACTTTCCTGAACCAAAATAAAAAAAAAAAAAAATGGAACTCTGTGGATACCCTGGTTACCTGGCAACCCAGCCTATGATTTGCTTCTGTTCACATCCTAATGTCCCCAGCATGGAAGAAGCAATGAGAGGGGATTCCATTTATATGAAGCCTCTTGACTCTTGTCATTTCATTTATCGCCAGTTATTTGGTTCCCTAGTCAGTGACCCAGACTTCTATAAGCTGTAAAGCTTGTCTCTGCAGGGGAGGACAACTTCCACTGGGGTCTTTACTATAACACATTCTGCAACCTCCCTGGGGGAGACTGTGCAAAGAGGAGGGGAGCCAGGGAGAACTGCTCAAGGTACCCTGCGGTCCGTCCCCATAGCCCCAGGAAACCTACAGTTCCATGCATGTATCATCCGGAGTCTCATGGCCTGCAGCTTCACAGGGAATTAATTGTTGGTCACACTGCAAATTCATCTACAATCAATCCAAATCGGCAATTGCCTGGAATAACAGTGACGGAGACCTGACGCTCCAGACCTTTGTTCCAGCTCTTTGAGGCTCCAGCCCCACATCACACACACAGCCAAGCCACTCTTCCTATTTTTAGTTCCTTGTATTTCTGGAACTAGAAATTGAACTCTAGGGTCTGTTGTTTTTGCTGTTGCTGCTACTGCTGCTGCCATTTCAAATGTATGGCTTTTAGAAATATCTTGGAGACCATGCAAGAGTTATGCACTTGATTCCAAACTAGAAACCCTCCTTTTCAATTTAACATGTGGCTCTTTGGAAAGAACACTGTGGTTTTTCTATGGGTTTTTAGGCTAAAATATCGATAGTTCTTAACTGTGGGTCTGTTCAAGCATCACTAATGTGAATGAAAAGGAAAAGGAGCATGGAAGGTCCTGGGTTTCAGCACCAGATGAATGAAAGAAAAAAAGAAGAAAGAAACAGAAAGGAAAATACATGAATGTTCCTAGGTGTGGTGAGGGAGACAGTTTATTACACACATGTGCGAGAGCCTGGCAGCCAGGGTCTACTTTAACTTGTTAAATAAGCACCTCAGCCATTTGTCCTGGGTTTGAAATCTAGCATAATGAAAATAGGTTTAGCTGTTGTGTGTTGTGAAGAACTAATTCCTGCAGGATTGTGTTCCATTGAATTCATCTGCATTTGTAGTTGTCAGTAGTGCCTCTGTAACCGCAAACTTCCAGACTGCCAAGTCTGAAAGGATCTCCTATTTGTTCGCTTCTTTGTTGAAGTGATTTGTGATGGATTTATAATATAGAAAGAAGAGTTAATTCCCTGTGAACTTCACCCACTCAGCAAATCAGATTGAGAGGCATGTACGCATATATATGATGTTCTACTTATATATCTGTTCTACTTCAAAACAAAAAATTTTGTTTTGCTGCTACCTGCAGCAGCCTGCGCTCTGCTCAGAGACTCTATCCAAGGGAAACTGTCATTCTTGACTACACAGAAAAGAATTCCAAGATGAGTCAATATGAAGCAGAGTTGGAGCTGGCTTTTCTTTTTTAAGAAACTATTTTTCAACACAGACTAATGTATGGGGATCAATAGAAAGAAAGGTGCATGGGGAAATACTGACACACCCAGGAATGTAGATACCAGTTTATCAAGAGAGCCTTACTAGGCCAGGTGGTGGTGGTGCACGCCTTTAATCCCACCACTTTGGAGGCAGAGGCAGGTGGATCTCTGTGAGTTCCAGGCCAGCCTGGCCTATAAGAACTAGTTCCAGGGTAGGCTCCAAAGCTACAGAGAAACCCTGTCTCAGAGGGGGAAAAGGTAGAGTGAGCCACATGCACTTGGGTTAATGCCTTACTGTATAGCAGTATCTTCATGCAAGATTTTGGATGCTTCTGGAATTTTGTTGCTCAGAGAATTTTTAAGGGACAAGCCCCTATCCCCCTCTGTTTTCTCTTTCTCAATAAGGGCAATTATAGGGTATTTCTGGAAGTTCCTTGAACTGTATTGTAAGCTGATAAGGTAAAACCAGGGATAGTGAAGATTACTGATGTAGTTAGGACGTGCCTTTTCCTTTACGTGGGTATTCTTGTAAGAGTCCTAGAAATTACAAGCTACTGGGAAAGGAGAAAAGCCATATTCAAGGTCGTGTGTGCTTACATTACTGGAGGATGTCTAGGGTGTCCCATGATGTGACGTCTGTCTTAGTTCTAATTCCTGTGACAAACTACCATGACCAAGGCAACTTAGAAAAGAAAGCATTGAATTAGGGATGTGCTTACAGTTTCAGAGAGTTAGTCTAGACAGGGAACACGGCAGGCACAGGACTAGAGCTGGAGCTGAGAGCTGACATTCTGGTCCACAGGCTGTAGGCAGAGAGAGAGAGAGAGAGAGAGAGAGAGAGAGAGAGAGAGAGAGAGAGAGAGAGGGAGGGAGGGAGAGAGAGAGAGAGAGAGAGAGAGAGAGAGAGAGAGAGAGAGAGAGAGAGAGAGAGAGAAACTGGGTCCAATGTGGGCTTTTGAAACCTCAAACACATTTCTAGTGACATACTACCTTGTTTTAGGGTTTTTATTGCTGTGAAGAGATACCATGAGCATAGCAACTCTTATAAACTAAGCTATTAAGTAATCATTTAATTGGAGTGGCTTGCTTACAGTTCAGAGGTTCAGCCCATTATCATCATGAAGAGGATCATAATGGCCTGCAGGCAGATGTGGTGCTAGAGCCAAGAGTGCAGGTGACAAGAAGTCAGCTGAGACAGTGATCAGTATTCTGAGCATCGGAAGCCCCAAAGTCCACCCATACAGTTGTGTGCCTCCTCCAATAAGGTCATACCCACTTCAACAAAGCCACACCTCCTAATAGAGTCACTGCCTATGAAATTATGAGAGCAAGCACATTCAAACTACAACACAACTCCAACAAGGAGGCCACATCTCTCCTAATCCTTTCTGAACAACCACCAACTGGGACTCAGACATTCAAATATATGAGCCCATGGGGGCGGGATGGGGGGGATTATTATCACTCAAACGACCACTGTGTCCAAATTCTTTGCATCTCAAACAGTGAATTAGACAAGACCTAGAGTGCTGTCCACAGAATGAGAGTGGGCTTCAGAAAACATGTTTCTCCGATTTCCTGAGTGCTTCAGGGATGGGGCCACTTTATGAATTTATGTGGAGCAGCTGCTGGCCAGAGACAGGAATGAGATGGCGTTTTACCCTGATTGACAGATGGAATATTACATAACACTGGATGATCTATCTGTGTGTGCATAATGGGAAGCATATGCACACCAACCATGCATACACATGAGATCGTAAATAGATGTTTTCCCCTGGCAGGTGGCTTCAAGGACAGATTTTTCCTCTGAGACAAGACAAATCTGTTGCACTTGTGCCCAGTACTGATTTAAGTCTCTACTAGGAAGTGAGGTTGACTTCTAAACTCCACATGGATACACAATACACACACACACACACAAATTAAGCCTAGGTAAGATCTCCATAAAGAAACAACCAAGTTGACTGCCAACCAGAACCCAGCCACACTGTGCTACTTATCCTGAGACAGGGCCAGTGGTTCTTGCCCTCCTGGAAACACGCATTGACAGAAGAGAGAGCATGAGACACACTGACCAAGCTGTGGAGCATGCAACCAAGGGTGGGATTCTCTGTCTGCGGAGAAACAGACACGGCAGTGCAGTGGATGAGACCGTGGAAGACGTGTGGTCCAGAAGCCTGAAGCTGAGATTCTATACCGGTGCCCAGGAATGAATATCCTGCGGAAGCATCACCCCTACCACTCCGGGGTGAAACAGGAAAAGCACAATGCTGAACTTGCCTCAGTGTCCCCAAATTGACATCATCAGTAACAAAGAGGCCACCAAGTAACAAAAGTAAACAAAGACAGGCGGGTCCTTCATAACCATTCACAGCCTCAGTCACAGAAATGGAAAGAGTGATGTCCAGAACACCAGAGATAGCACTATAATTGGTAGGCATGGAATGGGAGTGGAGCTGCAGGATTCCAGTAGGAAGTGGATTCCCATCCACCAAAGTCAGGCTTTCTCTGTCAGTAGCACACTCACTGAAAATAGCAGAAAACCTCATCTACTCGAGCCAAGTCAGAAGGCCAATGTGAAATACAACTTGGAACTCACCGGTGCAGTCACCAGGGAATCCACGTAAGCACCTGGAACCCACCGCAGCAGCAAAGCTAGACGGAAGCTCCGAGAGTCTGCCCGCACCGGCTGACTGCTGGAGAGCGTCATCAAGGTGTATCCAAAAGTGAGATCATCTGGTCTGTTTCATTAGAAACCCAGCATAAGGTGAGGCTTGGATGCAAAGGTCTTTCTACGCAAGTGGCTGGAAAACAGGAGCCGTCAAGTTGTGACAGCTGTCCCACACTCACGGTGGCTAACCTACCTGACGGGAAGCCAGGCCATCCAGTGAAGCAATGACTCACGCCAAGTGTTTTCCAATTTCCCTGGTCAAAGGGTCATTTAAGGCAGACAGAAGGCAAGTGTAATTAACTGTTACCTCTCTGCCAAGCACTGCCACAGCCATTTACAGTTAATTATGCCTCGTCCAGAAGACAGATGTACCCAAAGAGGTGCAGGATGTCCTGTGATGGTTTTGTTGCTCGAGTGTCCATGCCGGTACACACATAAGTCTCTCACTAGAAAGACCCCACATTCATTCATCTGTTTCCCCTCAACATTTCCCCAACTCACAGTCATCATCTGCTAAGAAATCTGCAGAATTATGGGAAAGATGGAATCACAGGGATTTGGGGCTGCTCCCCTGGGGGAGTTAAGAAAGAAGTTCCCCAACAATCATCACCAAGGACAAACAGAAGGGACTCAAACAAATAAACATGGCATTGTGGTTCGTTCTGCCACTGAAAAAAAGAAGCTTAGTTGCAGAATTCTCCCGCTTTCTCTAAAAGGAAAAAGAGATAAACACAATTACATATTAAACAAAATGCAAATGGAAGTCCCATTTTAAAAGAAGACCTATAGTCTACAAATCTACCCAAATGGACCCAGAAGTCAAATTCACTTTACAAAAGAGCTCCCTAAGTCTCTTTTTTATTTTACATACCAATCCCAGTTCTCTCTACTGCCCCTCCTCCTGTTCTCCCACCTTCCCCCACCCCACTCTTCATCCACTCCTCAGAGAGGGTGAGACTTCCCATGGGGAGTCAACAAAGTCTGTCACTTGAGGCAGGACCAAGGCCCTGTATCTAGGTTGAGCATTCCATAGGGAATGGGCTCCAAACAGCCAGTTCATGCACTAGGGTTAAATACTGGTCCATAGCTAGTGGGCCCACAAACTGCCCAAGCCACACAACTGTCACCTACATTCAGAGAGCCTACTTCGGTCCTATGCAGGTTCCCCAGTTGTCAGTCCAGAGTCAGTGAGCTCCCACTAGTTCGGGCCAACTGTTTCTGCGGGTTTCCTCATCATGATCTTGACCCCTTTGTTCATACTATCGCTGCTCCTCTCTACGACTCGACTCCAAGGAGTGGAGTGGGTGTATGCCAGTGTCCTACTTTGCTTTTCTATTGCTGTGATAAAAACACTGGAAAAATAATGCAGCGTGGGGCAGGAAAGGGTTTATTTGGCTTTCACATTATAGTTCATTATTTAGGGAAGCAAAGGCAGGAAGACAAGGCAGAAGTTTGAAGCAGAAACACCACTTGTAATGGTCTGTCCTGTCCCTTTAAGAGACAAGCCATGCCCACTCCCTCAAAGGCAGCTTCTATTTCTCCCTTCTCTCCACTTCTCCCCTCCTTTCTTCCCCCGTTTCTCTTTCAGTCTCTGCCTCTCTCTCTGCTCTTACCCCTTCTCACCTTCCCTTCCATAACCCACTATATAAATATCCAACTTCACTCTGCATGGCATGCCTATCTGTCTCTGTCTCTCACCTGCCATGCGTCTTCCTGCCTGGGACCTGGCTGCCTTTGTGGCCTGCCGTGGTCTCAGGACCCACTGCCCACTACCTGCCGCTGCTTGGGGACCTGCGGCATGGTCTCATGGTCCACTACCCACTGCTGGCCACCCGGGTATCTGCAGCATTTTACTTAAACCATTATACTGTTTACTGACTCAACCAGCTTCTTTTCTTATATGGCCCAGATGCACCTGCCTGGGATAGCATCACCCACAATATGTGTTGGGGGAGATGACTGCCTATATCAACTAGCAACCAATAAAATACCTCTACAGACCTGCCCACAAGCAAATGAGACAGAAGCAATTCCTCAGTTGTGGCTTCCTCTACCTTGAGTGGGTCAAGGTGACAACCAAGATCAGCCATCATACCTAAATATGGAAGTAGACTTCCTTGCGTAAAGAAACTAACAAATAAAAGATCTGGAACTCTTTTTCAACAACTTAAAAAAAAACTCTCATCCTCTTTTATCTTTTTTTATTACTGTAATAACAAATACCTAGGACCATGAACACATGAAGAGAAAAATATTCATTTAACTTAGTTTAAACTCTGGGTACATGATGGGTTGGCATTGCTGATTTGGGACCTGCCATGAGACAAGGTACTGTGTCAGAAACATGTGGTACAGTGTAGAAGGAGAGCTTTATACCCGAAATAATTACACAGAAACTGTGTTCTTTTAAACACTGCCTGGCCCATTATTTCTAGCTTCTTATTGTCTAATTCTCACATCTTGCTTTAACCCATTTCTAATAATCTGTGTAGCACCACGAAGTGGTGTCTTACCGGGAAAGATTCAGCATGTCTGACCTGGCGGCTGGCTTCATCACATCTGGTTGTAGAGGCAGGGCAATTGTCTGAGCCATCTACCTCACTTCCTTCTTCCTGTTCTGTCTACTCCACCCACCTATTTTCTAACCTATTAGGCCAAGCAGTTTTCTTTATTAATTAACCAATGAAATCAACAGATTGATAGAAGACCCACCTACATCAGTACAGTCTGCTCACCTCATGGTCAGGTGTGAGAGAGAAAAGGCAGGGAAGAGATACGGTTGCAGGGGGAAGTGGACTTTTAAGTCTTCACTGGTCTATGGGTTGGGAAATTACAGGAAGCACATTCCACTTAAGGCTCACATTCTGGACACTTAGAAAACATCCAACAGTACCCGGGATATGATTACTGTTCATTTGATGTCACTATCACAACAAACAGCTACATAATAGTAGCACAACAAGAATACTTACAGTTTGATGCTCCTGTTCCTTTACACCACACCCATACACATAGGGACATAGTTGGACTCAACAGGTTAAAGAAAGGAAGGGAGGGAGAGAGGGAAAGCGGGGAGAAAAGAAGGCATGAAGTTTGAGAGAGAGTTGATGAGGAGATCTGGAGGGAGCTAGAGGCAGGGAGTATGGATGGCTATGATCAAGATACATTGTATATATGCATGAAATGTTCAAAGACTAAACTTTTAAAAAAGCAACCCTGGCAGACTGTGTAAGTTCTATGTCTTTTCTACCTCCATCTTGAGGTTCTCCCCTCAAGAAGCTGAGTTACACATGCTGGAGTTAGTCTGCAGTGCCTGTAAGAAGACCAGCATCAGGTCCCTAGTCAGAGAGACCATGCTGCTCTCCCTCGGTGTGGTTTTCATCAGAGAGTGAAGGGCAGTTGGTGCCAGGGAGGAGACTGGCTGGAGAATGGCAGCAGTTCCCGGTCTACCCTCCAGCCTGCAACTGTGAATTCTCTAGGTCAAATGGGCCACATGGAAGTCATGCAGGCTGAAGCTGTGCTGCTGGGGACTGACCATCATGCAGTCAGAGAACTGTGGTCAGGATGGAAGAAATACATTTTATCTAGGAGGCATTTGCTCTTTGCCCTAATCACCCCAACTCTAATATACTCAAAGAAAGAAAACTCCAAAGAAACAGCAGGAAGGAAGAGAAACATCAAGTCAGACTCTAGCCATGACAGTCCCCTCACAGCAGAAACTCCAGCCATGACAGTCCCCTCCCAGCAGATACTCCAGCCACGACAGTCTCCTCACTGATGCGGGTGCTGTGTACCCAGGCTTCCTGGGGACAAATCTGTGTTTTTTTTCTCTATTGGATATGAAATGGATATTTTAAAATATTAAACTAGTGCAGAATTTCATGACCCAAAATTCCACAAAGAAATGAAATTTGCCCCAAATATTCTCAAGGTATAAAATATTTGTCAAAAGTTCATAGTTACAAAAAAGAAAAATATACATATATACTTAATATTTGCATCAATGACTCTTGCTTAGTAAAAATTAGCCTCACCTCATATTTTTTCTACATCAGATTATTAAGTTAATTTCTTTATGTGAATGGAAACAGAATTTTATGACCCAAAATTCCACAAGGCAATGAATATAGCAAGCTCACAGTGTTGGTTCATTCAGTAAATACTTATCAAGTGTTCTTTTATATCAGGTATTATTCTAGGCATCAGGATGAGCATGAGATAAATTCTTTCCATAAGCTGGTCATTTAACAAGAAAGTCAGACAAAACCAACTAAGGAAACTATACACCATAGCAGATGCCATGCTTCAGGAAAAATCTAAATATAGGAGTAAGGAAGACTGCATTCAGAGAAGGAAATAGCACTCTGTGAAATAAGAATGGTCAGGAAGACTGGTGGTGGTAACACATGCCTTTTATCCCAGCACTTGGGAAGCAGAAGCAGGCGAATATCTATGAGTTTAAAGCCAGCCTGGTCTATAAGAGCAAGTTCCAGGACAGCAGGACAGGTTCTAAAGCTACAGAAAATTAGCTGCCCAGACCACAGAATAATCACTCAGAAATTTTATTATTTATAATACTATTTGGCCAATAGCTTAAGCGTATTTCTGACTAACGCTTATATCTTAAATTAACCCATCTCCGTTAATCCATTAATCTGTGCATCACCACGAAGTCATGGCCTGCGGGCTCGAGCAGAGGAGTCTGTCCCTGGTGGCACAATGGCTTCTCACTGACTCCACCTTCTTTCTCTCAGCATTCAGTTTAGTTTTCCTGCCTAGCTCTATTCTGCTAAGTCAGTGGCTGAAGGAGCTTTATTCATTAACTGATAAAAGCAAAACATAGATAGAAGGACTTCTCATTAACCAATGAGAGTCCTCCATCATCACACCATTTCCCATTTTCTGTCTAAATAAAAAGGAAGGTTTTAACTTTATCATAGTAAAATTACATATAACAAAACAGTTATCAAGCAAGAATTATAGTTACAATATTTATATCTATTTTATCTTTTATCATAAGTAAGGACAACTATAACTATCTATTCTTAAACCACATCAAAGACTCCAGAAGTATATAATATTACCAAAGTAAATAGGAAGTGCATTGCAAGCAACTTCCAAAACTCTAGAACTGACAGAGACATCTCGCTGCCCAGACAGTCACCCAAAGTTCTTCTGTACCATTGGGGCATCCATCTTCAGCCTACAGACCCATAGTATCCAGAATTTTCCACAAATCAGGAAAGTTCAAAGACAGTTCTGCCTATATTGGCAGTTTGTAAGTCACTTTTTTTCTGTGTCCTGCACAATGTCTTACAAATTCTTTTATGAAATAGGAACCCTAAAGGACTGTTTCACCTTCTTTAGGTGACTTCAGCAGCCCTTTTTTCTGTGGGTCCTGCATGTCCAGTTCATATAGCATAACATCAAACAGTCCAGGCAAGAACAGTTTCTTGCACAAATGGTTAGCAAACTCCATAAGGAGCCTCTTCAATGCCCATTATCCTCTTGAAGTAGATCAGTGCTGCCAGGAGCAGATGTGTCTCACTGTCATGAAAAGTCCTAAATTCTTAAAATATTTTAAATGCCATATTCTGTAGTCTTTGAAATGTTTGAAGAATAACTATCCATCTGAAATATATCTCTGTACATCTAGAAAATCTAACTAACATTACTACAAGCTTGACTATTAGAGATGATTATCTATTAACCTATGTTTTTAATTATACATTACATTTTATTTTTTATATTTATTTATTTATTTATTATGTATACAATATTCTGTCTGTCTGTATGCCTGCAGGCCAGAAGAGGGCACCAGACCTCATTACAGATGGTTGTGAGCCACCATGTGGTTGCTGGGAATTGAACTCAGGACCTTTGGAAGAACAGGCAATGCTCTTAACCGCTGAGCCATCTCTCCAGCCCCTACATTACATTTTAAAATGAGCTTTACAAACACAATACCTTAATCAAGAGCAGAAATATACATACAACAAAATTGACCTTAAATTTGTGTCAATAGACCAATATCCATACCAATGCAAAACTCTATAGCATATCCCCCTTTAAATGTAAGCAATTCATATACAATATTTGGGAATTTTGTCATAGTTCTCTCCAAAATGTTTCCTGATTTTTGTTAGGCAAAGTAATTTGGGGGGGGGGTGTTCATGTGGACTTTTCAGAGGGTCTTGGTCCATCAAACCACATCAGTCTGGAATTAATACACAGGTTCTCATCTTCTGTGAAACAAAAGAAGAACCTCTTTTCTAAAGCAACAAATGCTTAGACCCATTCTGAAGTCAAGATACCTTTAAAATATATATGCTGGTTTAGCTTAGCATCCTATACAGTGAAATGTCTCTCTGTACTTAGATTCTTCATAGTCAAAAATTCAAAGAAAACACAATAATATACATAATCCAGACTCTCTATGTATATTACATCCTTACATGGCTTATTTTTCTGTAATACTTTTAATCTATGACCATACTCTGTCTCTGTAAAGACTTTGGCTTTTTTTAAACAACTTATTTCTTTTTATAACATTCTATACTCTTTTTCTTCTCTCTCCCAAGCTTATGTACATTTATCCAATACTGTGACCCATTTAGAGGTCTTTTATATCTGAATCTGTCTTTATCGTGCATCTGTAATTATTTTCTGACCAGAAGCCTTTTTTTAATGCTATGTGGGCATGGCTAGAGCCAACTCTGGGGTTCTTCCTGTTGGCTCTGCCCAGTCCAACATGGCAGAGTCATGTTCACTGCCTCTGAGAGCCATGCTCACAGCCCCATTTTCAGGCACACAGTTGCCATTAAGCAAGCTGTAGCACTCTACTCACAAACCCCATTTAAATGCTCCATAATTGGAACCCCTGAAAGAGCCAGAGCCCTTTGTGCTGGTGAACCAGGAAGCCACTGTTTAGGTTTTTTTTAAAGAAACTGTGCAGTTTTTACTGCACCTCCTTTGTGAATAGAGCCTATGTGAAAAAATACTGTTACCAAGAAGCTGCGCTTGGCACATGTTTTTGTGGAATTAGAACCCCCCTTTTTAAAGCTTTCTTAGACTTAAGGTGGACATTCTTGCCCCATCCTGGCATGCCAGTCTGTTGGCATTCCCAGCTGCCCAGACCATGAAATAATCATCCAGAAACTATATTACATGTAATACTGTCTGGCCAATAGCTTAAGTGTAACTCTTACATCCTAAACTATCTCCATTAGTCTGTGCATCACCTCCAGATCTTGGCCTACCAGCAAAGTTTTGGCCAGCTCCAATGCAGGAGTCTGTCCCTGGTGGCTACATGGCTTCTCACTGACTCTACCTTCTTTCTCCTAGTATTCAGTTTAGTTTTCCTGCCTAGTTCTATTATGCCAAGCCACTGGACAAAATAGCTTTATTCATTAACCAATAAGCAAAACATGGGCAGAAGACTTCTCACACCAAAAAAGAAAAAAAAAGGAAGAATGGCCAGGGAAGGTGGCCAAGGAAGTGGTCCTTTGGACAAAGTCACAGAGGAGATGAAAGTACGGAGCAATTCTGCCAGTACACTCACTGTCACCACCAGTAATGCTGCTGCCTCTGCAGATGTCAGCACAGGGAAACCTTCCATTCATCATTGTCCCCTCACCCATTCCTCCTCATGCTCCAGAAAGAATATCTATATAGCCAAACCAGGGTAATATGTACCTCTGCCATGGCTTCTGGAAGTGGACACAGTTTACAATCTCTGGGAGATTCCGTAAATGAATCTACGTCACTGCTGTTTGAGGAAACTTTTTCTAAGGCTTTAACTCTCAGAGAAGCAATTCTGGCTTTGTGATCTAGCAGCTCGGGGTGGAACACTTACAAGTTTCAGCTGTCTACAAGTCAAAGAGAACCATTTCCCTCTTGTTCTATTGCCAGTGTGCATTGGGGAAAGGCCAAGGATTGTCCCCAAGTGCTACAGGTTGCTTTCTGTTGCTGTAATAAACACCATGACAAAAACAGCTTGGGGAGAAAAGTTATACTGGCTTATACTTGCAGGCCATCATCCGTCACCAATCAAAAGTAGGGCAGCAACTGAAGCAGAAGCCATAGAGGAGTGCAGCTTCCTGGAGCACTCTCTGCCTTACTCAGCTATGTTTTTTAAAGATTTATTCATTTATTATGTGTGCAGCCTCCATATATACTTGTTCACCAGAAGAGGGCACCAGATCTCATTATGGATGGCTGTGAGCCACCATGTGATTTCTGGGAGTTGAACTCAGGACCTCTGGAAGAGCAGCCAGTGCTCTTAAGCATCTCTCCAGCCTCCCCAACTAGGTTTCTTAATATAGTGTAGGCCTGCCTGTCTAGAGATGATGATGCCCACAGGGGACCAGGTCTTCTCACATCAATCATCAATCAAGAAAACTCCTTACAGACACGGCCACATGTCAGTCTGATCTGGGCAACTACCCCAGTTGAGACTCTCTCAAATGAATCTGGGCCATGTCAAGCTGACCGCTGAAACTGACTAGGACATGGAGGTCCCCACCAACTACAGGCTTCCTTGAATGTATTTCACACTACGTCTCCTGATGTCTCTCTCACTGCAGACATTCCCTTCAGCTTCCCTGACCTGCTCTGGCAAGCAGACATTTTCTAATCAAGCCCAGTGAGTAGTTTGGCCCCGTATATCAGTATTTCTCAAAATGTGGTCTTCAAATGATACATGGGCACCCCTGGGGAACGTGTTAGAAATGCAAAACCTTAGGTTTCACATACAACTACACAAAATCAGGAAGTTCAGGAAGGAAGTTTCCTACTACTATGCCTCCCTGGGGATTTTGATAACGGTTTGTGTTTTCAAATTCTGCTGTAGACTGCATGGCTGTTCTAGACACTATGCCACCTCAACATGGTTCCTGACCCCTGGAACTGCGATCATTCTGCCTCTTCTCAAACCCTCATTGCCTGCCATGAATATCCCAAAGCCGCCTTCAGGACATAATTTCAGTCTGAGCACCGGGAAATATCTGCCTTAAAAAGCCTTTAAAAACCTGACCCAACCTATGATGTCTATATCAAACTTATGGAACATAAGAGAATAAAACAAACATTCTCACAAAGCGAAGTGCACGTAAGTCCTTACGCATGTAGGTACACGGACACCTCGTATTTGGACAACTGAAGGAGCAAGGTCGACCTTACCTCGAATTGTGAAGCCATAGAGGGAGACAGAAGCCATTTCCTATAAGGCACTCAGGGCACGGGCAGGGAGTGCTTAAACGCTGTCTGCTCATCACGATAGTTGAATCCTGAGCTCTGTATGTTACTGAGTAACCCCCTACTGTGGGCTCTCAGGTTCAGAAGTCATTGAACTGACCCACAGTACAACAAAAGCCATAAGAGGGCAAGATGATGAAAAGTAAAGCTTTCTTGACACTTTTACAAATGCAAATCCACGCCCTGGAAAGGAACAAAGCCTCGAATTGCTCTCTTTCTTTCCACCAAAGCAAAATGAGACTCCTCAGTTTCCATGGATTTCTGAGTCTCATGGGTCCTGAAAATAATTCAAGTGTTCTTCCTCAATCAGATTCTACCTCATAATACTTAGTAATATGACTTTTTTTTTTTACTTTTCTCTGAATAGCTTCCACATGTCTTTTGATAAGTAACTTTTTTATTAATAACATTAAATTTTTCTTATTATAAAAAGCATATACTAATTCTAAAATGACACATTAAACTCCAGTATTTGCTATTTTCTTAATTTTCATAATTCACTTTTATAATTAGTAATGTTTATCAAGAGATTGGAGCCATTTTTACAGATATAGAAGCAAGAATGAATTTCTGGGCTCTTTATCTAAGGCTACATAGTAGTATCTCTCAATCTGCTGAAAAAGTATCGACTAACAGTATTTAATGCCATTGTGTTTCAGTGAAAGGAAGGTGGACAACTTAAAACCAAGAGTGTCTTTCACTAGAGATTCCATTTCGCTCTCTGAGAGGCCAGCTTTCTACTCACCAGGTCCTTCTGCAGCTGCAATGTTCTTTCAGGCTAAGAGAACATCATCTCATTCCCTACAGGAGCAATAAGTACACTCCCAATTTATTTTATACAACAAAGCCAAGCCATAGGGTTTCTTAAAGCTGTGTGCTTTGTTTTCGGATAAAGAAAATGTATACATGGAATCATGCAATCTAGATAGGTCTAAACATGTCTTGGTATGCATAGTATATCATAATTTATTGGGTCATGAAGGTACAACTAACTCTCCGAGAAAGAAAAAAAAATTCCTTAAAGACTCCAATGTATAGTATATTCTTGAGTCTTTAAAATAAATATATGTATTAATTCTTTAAGAATTTCTTCCCAAGTTTTTTAATCATATTCAAGCCCAACTTCTCTCCTTAACTCCATATACACCCCTACCCCTCTGCCCCCACAACTTTGTGGGGTTATTTTTTTTTTTTCAGTTTAATTTAGTAACCCATCAACTCCAGTTTGTGCTGTCCATATAGTTCTGGGTATGAGGCCACTGGAGTGTGGTCAACCTACTAGGGACCACAGCCTTAAGCAAACTGACTCTCCCTGCCCCCACAAGCCATCAACTACCACTCCTCAGTTAGGGATGGAGCTCGTGAACCTCTTTCCATCTTTATTTATTTTTGCTAAGTACAGAATTCTCTCTGCTGAGAATATAAGGAAGAACCACTGTTGTCTGAGTTTTCTATCCTGCCCGGTTCCCACAATTGTTAAGTCCCAAAGAAGTCACCCAGAGTTCTACATTATTTATAAACTGATTGGCCCATTAGCTCAGGCTTCTTATTAACTCTTACAACTTATATTAGCCCATTATTCTAGTATATGTTAGCCACATGGCTCAGTACCTATTTCAGTGGGACAATCACATCTTGCATCTTCTGTGCTGGACAGGACTGCAGAGGGAGCTTCCCTCTTTCCAGAATTCTCCTGTTCTCATTGACCCACCTCTACTTCCTGTCTGGTTGCCCCCCCCCCCCAAAAAAAAAAAACTTCCTGCCTGGATACTGGCTAATCAGCATTTATTTAAAACATAATCGACAGAATATAGACAATTGTTCCACACCAAACCACCTGTGTCAGATGGGGAGGAGGGCTGAGGCCACCTATGCCTGGAAGTCTCAGCCAGATGCAGAGATTTCTTTGAAGTCATGTCAGGAGCACAAATGGTCTTTTAGTGACCAGCATGGCCTTGAGGAGAAAATACAACCTAGGAAGGAGAGTTGCTCTTAAATAATAACTTAGCAAATATGGAACTAGGGTTTTTAGAGAAAATAATGGGTGTTTCATTTCCTGCTGTGAGCCATGGGGTGTGACCTCATAACCCCCACTTACCTGTGTTGACTTCTCGTCAAGTGTCTTTGTGCACAGGTGAGCTTTATGATGGAATGCCACACTCATGACTATGTTACTTAAGATGCCACCTCAGCAAACACAGGAGACTCTCTTTCTAATCTTCCCAAACCAACAACCATACCAGGAACTGGTTCTGGAGAAGACCACAGGCCAGGGAGCTTTGGGTGGGCTCTGGAACCCAGTAATAGCCGCCAGCTGACTAAGGTCCTCAGCCACTCAACCATAGAGAAGAGAATTCTAACAAGTGAAGTGAGCTTAGACACTGATTTTTCCTCAGCCAGGCCTAAAGAGAGCAGAGCAAATGCCTGAAGGCACTCCTCACCCCACTGCCCCCATCCCAGCCATCCTAAGCAATAACTTGAGCCTAGCCTTCTCATCAGTGATAAGTCAATCATGGTCATTTTAAGCCACTAAGTTGTGGTAAGTTGTCATGCATGGTGTAAAAACTCATATACTGAGTCAATAAATATACTGCCAATATCCAGGGACTCTACTTTGAAACAGTCAACATTTAGAGCATCCCTCTCTGGCTTATTAGTAAGGATTGTAGTTTCCTGAACTAAGAGAAATGGTACTTCTGCCTAGGTTTCTTTCTTTCTTTCTTTCTTTCTTTCTTTCTTTCTTTCTTTCCACTTATAAAAAAATTTATAGCTTCAGCTGAATTCCTGGAGATTCTTGTCAATCCTTGCACAGAACTAATATTAGACACTGCTGGAAGGCAACCAAAGGGACTTAGTAAATATTACTCTAGATACACTGCAGCCTTGTGATTAAAACTGGAGAACTAGGAAAAGCAAGAATGGAATCAGGCACAATCTCTAGACTGTTCTATTTGCTTAAACATAAGGATTTGCTTAAACAACATTAGTAGCAAAAGGAACTCGTTAACTAAATTTAAAATGAGTGAATCACAAAGCATTTTCAAAACTTGAAAGAACCCTACGTTTTAGGGTTTTTTACTATTTTATTTCTGTATATTTTATAAGAAAACATACATTAATAAGCTTGAAATGCCATTATTGATTAATTCAACAAGTATTACCAAGAACTCCATGCGCCAAGCACTTCTCTAAACTTACTTATATTTTAGTCAGCTAAGGACAGTGACACCAGGAGATTGGTGAGAAGAAGAAGAAGAAAAAAAACAAGTAACAAAAAAGTAAACAAAAGTTTTATGGTATATTAAATGGTTTCATGAATAATAGGGGGAAAGGAATAAGGAAGAGCAACTAAGCACAAGGGAGAATGGGGTACAGTGTAAAAGAGGTACAGGTGCTAGACTTCCTTTATACGAACTGCGAGCAAAGATTTTCTGCAGGTGATGAATTCTGGCCGTCAAGTTCCCTGAGAAAAGCAAGGTCCAGAAGGGAGCTGTGAGAGCAGTGGTTCTCGGACCAGCATGCACCCACCCCTCCTCACACATCGTCACAGCGCCTCCTGATAGGAGGATCACCAAGTTCCCAAACTTTCTATGATTGCTCTAGGACAAGATAAACACAATTCTCTTTTAGAAGAAATCTCAGAAGTATTTAAGCCATAAAAGCTTGGCAGCTATTTGAAAAACAAACAAAATAAATAAATAAATAAATTGAGGGGGAAAACGACTTAATTTAATTCTTTTTCCCTGCCCACTGCTCGCCCCCATCTACTCCTCCTCTGTTTCTATTCAGGAAGGGGCAGGCCTCCCATGCCTGTGTGTGAACAAAGTATGGCACATCAAGTTGATGCAGAACTAAGCTCCTCCCATTGGATTAAGGCTGGGCCAGGCACCCCAGTCAGTATGAGGGATAAATTCACAAAAGCCAACCAAAGCATTAGGGACAGGCGCTGATCCCACTGCTAGGATACCACAAACAGACCAAGGTACACTACTGTCGCTCACGTGTAGGCTCCCTAGCTATCGGAGCAGAGCCCGTGAGCTCCCGTGAGCCCCAGGTAGTTGTTTCTGTGAGTTCTCTTTTCATGACCTTGACCCCCCTGGCTCGTACATTAATTGAATTCTTATCTAGACTTTATTATTTATAGATGAGGAGGCATGCAAATCCCTCAAACACTGGAATCGGGCTGGGTTCCGCCATCCTTGTGGCTATTCCATTCTGACTTTTACATAATACTTGCTTTTTACCCCATCAATGTCCAAAAACTCCACTTTGCCCGTAGACGTTCTCTAAAGAAATACAGTACAATCTAACAATGAATAATCACGTGAGAATTTGGCTCGCTCTCTGGAAGATGTTACTTCTTTTCGTTAAAAACAGTGCCCACCCTGGGTATCCCCAAGTGTGCTGCAGCACCAGAGGGATGCCCGTACAGCCGAGAACCTCGGACAGCACACAGGACGCCTCTGCCCTTCTCCCAGGTCACGCCACCTCCGTGCTTCCCAGTAACTTCCCTGGCTTTCTTTTCAAAGGGAAACAGTCTTAATAAAGTTCAGGTGCAAAGGTACTCACAAAGAAATACAGACGGAAGCGTCTCATCATCGTGATAGGTACTAATAGTTCAGGAGCCTACATCCTGGCCCAAAACTCATTTCCTTCCCTGTAGCCTCCTCATGCCTTTGGAATGTTTTGAACGCTGAGCAGATCAAAACATAGATTAGTAAAATGGAATACTATATCACTTTACATTGTTATCTGTGCAAGGCTGGGTAACAATTCCCTGTTCCCACAAAAGTAATTCAAGCCGGGCGGTGGTGGCACACGCCTTTAATCCCAGCACTCGGGAGGCAGAGGCAGGCGGATCTCTGAGTTCGAGGCCAGCCTGGTCTACAAGAGCTAGTTCCAGGACAGGCTCTAGAAGGGAAACCCTGTCTCAAAAAAAAAAAAAAAAAAAAAAAAAAAAAAAAAAAAAAAAAAAAAAAAAAAAAAAAGTAATTCAATTACAATGAAAGTCAGTGGTCTCTTCTGCTAGAATTGACTCTTAGATATTGCTTCAAGGCTTCCGTGCCAATGACTCTAGAAATCATCCAGAGTTTAAATCATTATAAACTGTTTTTAAGAGGGAAAATCCTTTAGTCCACTATGGCTACTTTCAGGGACTGTGAGAAGCAGCAAAACCCTTTTATTTTAGTGTTTATTTTTATTATTTTATTTTTTGAGAATTAAATAAGCAGCAGCTTCAGAGGAGAGAGGACTGGAAATCACCTCCCCGTCATGAGAAAGAACCACAGTCCCTTCATTTCTCCAAATCTCAAGTCACCTCTGACAGCTCCTGCGACACAGTGGTAGAAGGAACGCTGCCATAGCCCATTACGAATGCCACACACTGTGAGACAGACTGTGTGACACTGCCAGCTTCTTTCCTTCAAAGGGAGAATTAAATCAAATTGAACTTGGTTTCTGCAAGATAAAATAATACAGTAGGTCCCTGTCCCTCCTCCATTATTTTGAAAGGTCATGATTTCGTGTAAAGTATAATGAGAGGGAAATTACTTAGATTAAACCTCTGTTATCTACACTGTTGGCTAATTACAAAATTAGCGACCCCTCCCCCGCCCCCGTCCCCGCCAGCGCCCAGCAGTCCTTGTGGTGATAGAGCTCCACCTAGTGGTAGCATCCTCTGGTGCATTCAAAAGCCCGTAAGTACAACTTTAAAAGGTACTCTGTAAAATCAAGTCAAATCAACAAAAACTTACGAGTGCCTACTCAGGATAACTCTAGATAACGCTTTCAAAAACATGAAGTGTTCTATATTTTGTGGAAATTATCTTCATTTTCAGAGAAAGGAAGAAAGACTCTGCTTGGTTAGAAATTTTGCCAGTAACTTCGTCAACACAAAGCATGAGTGTGGATGTCATCAGCAGACAGCTCAGCTTGAGAAGGGTTTCGTTGCAGTTTCTATACCTCTTCCCAGAAATATATTGGGCTATTTAGCATTTATATCCCATGGGCTTTCTTCAAACCACTTTGCAGAACCTCTCGTGCTAATTTCCCCCAGCACCCCTAAAGTAGTTACTATGTTGTTCTATGAGCTTCACCATGAAAGTTGAGGACGGCTGTTGCCATTGTATGTGACTGAATGGAATAGACCACAGAAAATTTCTCCAATGATCTGTGTTCAGAACAACTACCACAGTAAACCTCTATTCCCATTGACAAGGAAGCAAAGGCTTATAACTACAAGACAACGCCTCTTCCTATTTAAAGATCAGACTGCACACAAGGAGAACCCTGTGGCCTCCGTATCGGATGCCCCCTTATTCTCTGTTTACTATTCCACACAGAATAACTCTGTCCTGAAATCACAGTACTGTGTCCTCAAGTACAGAGAACCCAGCAGGTCAGTGAGACGGGAGGAACTCTTAAAACAGTCTTTAGGCTGGCGGGGGGAGGGGGGGTGCCGCACGCTTTAATCCCAGCACTCGGTGCTCTGAGTTCAAGAACTCTACAGAGTGAGTTCCAGGACAGGCTCCAAAGCTGCAGAGAAACCCTGTCTCAAAACACAAAGCAAAAAGAAAACAATGGAGTCTTCGGTATTAGGACTCCCGTACATTTAGGAAATAATGCTATTTCGGCACCATCGTGTCTAATTTAGCCAATTTTCATAAACTGTCTATTCATGCAATACTTAGCATAGTAACATGATATCGGAAAAGCAGTAAAGAAAAAGATATCATTTTAATGAGCCATATCCACATTTTTCCACATACAATGTAAGTATAACGATGGTGGCTTGGGTCTTTTCTTTTTGAAAAGAAAACAGTAGCCACATATGGTGATATGAACCTGTAATTTCAAAACCCAGAAGGCCGAGGCAGGAGGATATCCACAAGTTCCAAGGCAGCCTGAGCTACAAAGCAAAGCCTTTGTCAGCAAAAGAAAGAAAACAGTTTTAAAGGGGCGTTTTTAGATCACAAGACATATTAACTGAGCCATTCCCACATTTCATGATGAATTATGAGAGTTGCAACAGCAAAGAACTCATCAAAATGTATCTCCTAAGGGAAAAAAGAAAACAGAGCATGCAGAAGAGGTGAGAGTGGAGCCTGAGCAAAGAGCTCAATGACCCTGGTGCAAACTGCGGCCAGGCACAGTATCGCAGTGCCTGTGTTGTTAATCATCTTTCTCTGGTGACATTACCAAGAGACACAGGACAAGCATTTCATAATTGACATTTGAGGACTAAAAAGAATTTTGACATTAGTGATAATCATCTATTTTTTTTCAGCTTTCAACATTTTTAAGGAATATTCCACGGCATGTGGGAAGCAATGGGTTGGAATTAATACTTCACACATCATCTCCAAACTCTCTCTGCAGACTGAGGATGTTTTTAGTGATATCGCATTGCCAGCTTTTTTTTTTTAAAAAAAAAAAAACAATTTCTAGTTATAGCCACTTTATATAAGGAGACTCATCACCATTCTGTTATCTGAAGTATTTTTATTTATTTTAGGATTGGGGAAAAGAAGATATTGGAACTAAAATTACATACCTAATAAGCATATTCATTAGGCCAGATTATTTTAGAGCTTAAACGAAATCCCACGAGAATACCGAACTTTCTCATTTCTATTTTTAAAAAAGTATTTTATTTTGGATTGTTGTGGAAGTAAAGGTGGTTCCTGTTCTTGGAGCTGGGGTTTCAGGAGAGCAGGCGCTCTCTACTGCAGGAGGTGCCCCTGACACAAGAGAACCTTTAAAGGCATCCACTGCCTTGGAAATGAAAACGAAGCCCCTGGGCTGGAGGAGGGGCCGCCCCTCACTTCACGTTGTTTTCTGACGCGCCCCGAAAGCTGCATCGCCTTTGGACATCTTCCTCACGCGCTCACTTTGTTAGGAAGCATGGATAATTTTGATTTGCAGTGACTAGTAGTTTAATCTTTTCTATTTAAGGCAGATTGGGGGATGAAATAAATAAATAGATGTTCTGTCTACTCTGAATTAGCCTTCTCTAGTGTCTAGCTTTCGGGATCTCCCTGAGATGACTACATGCTTTTCGGCTATTGTTTAGTTTCTCAGATTTGGCGCTCTCAAAAACCTTCTTTCCCTGAGATAACCACTGTCTTTGTAAATGGACCTTACTCCGCCATCCTAGACACGTGGCAGGAAGGAGACCTTTCACCTATGTAGCACTCTCTGGCCACTGATCCTTGCGAAAGAGTGACCAGAGTGACTGATCCCTGAAGTACAAAGGGCCATGTCTGGCTCTTTGAAGGGAATGTGAGAAGGTCCCACTCTGGGACTGTGGTCCTAATTCATTAGTCCCAAGGTTATGGAAGGTGGTGGTAAAGTCTGTGTTCCCAATCAAGCCTGCATCACAGTTGGCAACACAACGGCACTTTCCTGGAGCAAATGAGAATTCCTGCAACTCATGCTTATCACCCCAAATCCGTGGCCAACCAGAAGACCGCAGAGGGCTGTCTTCCCAGCTCTCCCCCTCCGCATTGTACATGTACTTAGACAGCTCAAGTCCAACATCCTGTTCTCCCTAATCCCTGGAAATCCCGTTTCCTATCCTCACAGCAAACACAAAGTGTGATAATGCTCATTCTGCATAACTTGGCTCACCTAATTAACATGCCCAGTTAAAATTAAATGCCTCATCCTAACACGGGCTTTCCTCTTTACCTTTATAAACCGCCATTTTCCTATGTGCCAGGTCTGTCTCCTCTCTTTCCAGACAGTCCTTTCTCCTGCTGGACAAATATGTCTGCTTCCTCTCCCTATAGATGTGAATAATTTGCATTGGTATGGATTTTAAGGTCAATTTTGTTATATGTATATGTATTTCTCATCTTGATTAAGGTATTGTGATTGTGTAGTTCATTTAAAAATGTAATGTATAATTAAGAAATATAGGTTGTTAATGGATAATCATTGATAATAGTCAAGCTTGTAGTCATGTTAGTTAGATTTTCTAGATATATAGAGATATATTTCAGTTAAATAGGCATTCTTCAACTCCATCAAAGACACCAGAAGGATATATGACCTAAGTAAACAAGAAGTAAGCAACTTCCAAAACTCTAGAAATGACAGAGACATCTCGCTGCCTGTACAGTCACCCAAAGTTCTTTTGTACCATTGGGGCATCCATCTTTAGCCTACAGGCCCATAGTATCCAGCAGACTTTTCCATGAAACAGCAAATTTCAAAGACTATCAGTCACTATCCGCTGTGTCTGGCAGAATGTCTCGCAGACTCTTTCATGAGTCAGGAACCCCAAAGGATCATCTAACCTTTAGGCAAGTTCAACAGTCCTCTTTCTGCAGGTTCTTTGTGTCTAGTTTATGCAACAGTGCAGGCAAAATCAGTTTCTTGCCCAAATGGCTATCAAACTCCCTAAGGAGCCTCTTCAATGCCCATCTTCCTCTTGAAGTAGATTGGTGCTGCCAGGAGCAGATGTGTCTCATTGTCATGAAAAGCCCTAAGTTATTAAAACATGTAATTTTACTATGTTAAAGTGAAAGCCTTTCTTTTTTGTTTAAACAGAAAAAGGGGAAATGATGGAGGAGGGTCATCTGTCTATGTGTTACTTTCATTGGTTAATAAAAAACTGCCTTGGCCCTTTAATAGGACAGAAAATTAGGTAGGCGGAGTAGACAGAACAGAATTGTGGGAAAAAGAAAGCAGAGTCAGGCAGACGCCTCAGGCAGTTGCCATAGCTCTTCTCTCCGAGATGGACGCAGGTTAAGATCTCTCCTGGTAAACCACCACCTTGTGGTGCTACACAGATTACTAAATATGGGTTAAAGCAAGATGTGAGAATTAGCCAATAAAAGGCTGAAACTAATGGATCAGGCAGTGTTTAAAAAAATACAGTTTCCGTGCAATTATTTTGGGTAAAGCTAGCCCGCAGCCGGGAGCCGGGCAGGATGAAAAGCAGGCCTGCCTGCAGCTCCTACTACATCTCCCTTGTTCCCTTTCCATTCTCCCTCATCCTCCTTCTCCTGTCTTTGTCTCTTATCTGTCCCTCTGTCCCTCTGGGGCAAAGAAACCTCCTTTGTGCTGAGAACTTGGTCTTGGTGTCCACAGCTGATACTTTTTCTCTCACTTATAAGAAATACGATGAAAACTGCCACCTTCTGGATTTGGGTGAAACATGCAAGGTAGGTTTCCTTCTTTCATGAGAAACCAAAGCTTGATTCTAGAGACTCGAGTTTTCAGTCTTCATCCTTAAGATCACCTGTTGCTCTTTGGGAGGACCCAGACTCAACTCCCAGCACCCACATGGTAGCTCACAACTGTATGTAACTCCAGTGCCAGGGCATCTGATGCCCTTTTCTGACCTCTGAGGGCATGAGGGATACAGGTGGTGCACAGACATACATGCAGGCAAAACACCTATGCACACAAAATCAATAAATCTGCAAAAAATTTAAGTAACGTATAAGCAATTCCTGATTGTGATGGTTTTGCTCTTTGACACAGCTTGGTTAAAGAATGTTGAGGAGGTCTCTCCCAAGGGTGTTGAGGGGACAGGAAGCATCAACAGCACCGATAGCTAAAGAGGTAGTGGACCTGCCTTTGTACTTTGAAGATTTCCTAAGTAATAACCACCCTGCAACTGTGGTTGTCAAGTAGATGACTGGAGTTTGAGTCTAAGAAGTAGCAGCCACAACCTACCCCCTTGTAGTCTTCACCCACAGATGTTGCCAATTTAAGCAATGTTCATTCATTGAATAGACTTCATCCAGCCCCTTTGCTCTTGCCTGCCACCCTACTTGGGAAGCCCTTCCTTTCCTGTCTTCATCCACTTCTTTTTAACGACATATTTCTCCCTTGCTGAGTTGCTCATCACACTAACTCTGCTCTGAACTTAATGCAGCTCTCATGCCCCAAAGCTCTTGGACCACTTGCGTAGCTCTTTTATCCTGTTTTTCCTTGTGAGCTGTGAAGATTTGTCTCCTTATGCAGTCTCATAAACTGTTTAACTGCAAGGATATTGTCATAACCTCTTCACAGCTGTGCCCATTCAATACCCACAGACTTGAGTTTAAAATAATAAGAGGAACCCTCTCAACTAGAAGTACTTGAAATGTATACAAAAACAAAAAGAGCAGAGAGAAGCAGCCAGCACTGCCATCTGCACCCCACCCCAAAGAGTTCTCTTCCTGCTTTGGGACTATCACTCCGGCAAGGCTCAATTTTCAATAGAGACAAAGAAAAGAATTTCCAAGTTGACCAGAATATAGCAAATCTATTTTCTTTAGATCTAGATTCAGAATTTAGTCCCGAATTCTATAGTTCTATACTGATTTTGTAACCTTTTTATTTATTCTTTTTGTCTTTCACATCATTCATCTTGGTCTCTTTCATTTCCCCATCCCTTCATATCTGCCCTCTGCCCTTGCAACACCTTCCCCCCAAACAGAATAAATTTTAAGAGAAAAAAAGGAAAACTGTCGTCATGGAAGCTGTAGTTTGATACAGTGAGTCATGCAGGAAACCCTTTTGTCCATGTAAGTAAACAAATGTTAATTGCAAAGCATCATTGGTCTGGTTCGAGGCCTCTGGTTTCTGCTACACTATCGATGCTGGATGCTCACTGAGACTCCTCTTGGATATCCTGTTGCCCTGTGTTGTGGAGACCTTGTAGCTTTGGGTCTATAGGCCTGACCCCTTCATGTGCCCCCACAGATCATAGATGGTGGTGGATGTTGGGGTGGGCCAACTCATAAGTTTGGTTCTGGGCTTGGTTAGTTGCGGGTTGGTCAGTCTGCCAGTTCTACCCATCCTCACCACCAGGGTGAGCTCTCCAGCATTGATTGACCTGGTTAGTTCAACCCTTGCAGCAGTGACCAAGGGGTAGGCAGGTTCTCCTGCTTTCATGCCCTTGAAATTGGCTCTCCTATACTTGGACCATCACAGCCAGCTCTCCTGTGTTGCCCAAGCATGGCATAGGGACCACTCTCCTGAGGGTTACAGTTGGTGAGGGATAGGGACAGTTCTCGGGGTCATCTCTCCCACCCAGGACAGGCCAGGAGGGGTGGAGGTGCATCACTCCCACACATATACCCATATCCCTGTCAATAGGGTCAGCTCTGCTATGCTGCCCAGGCAAGACATAGGGCCCACTTTCCTGAGTGCTGTAGCAGATAAAGGGGAGGATCAGCTCCCTTGCCAGCTAGTGATGGTAGGGGGAGAGGGGAGGACATCTTTCCCTTGCTTCCACCACCTTACCACAGACAAAGGAGGCAGTACCAGCTGTACCCCTCTCTTGCCCTCGGGCCTGGCTCACCCACATCCCTGTCTACAGGGTCAACTCTACTGTGCTGCCCAGGTGAGGTGTAGGGCCTTCTCTTGAAAGTGTTTCAGCCAATGAGGACAGGAACAATTCTCCCCAGTGTTGCAACCAGTGAGGGACAGGGCCAATTCTGTACAGCCCTCTCCTCTCAGCCTTTAGTGATATCAGGAGCTATGGACACCAACAGAGACCTGGGGGCATTAGAGCCATGAACCCAGACAAAGGTCTCAGCAGCAGGGCCTTGGGTAGTTACACTTTTATACATGCATCTAATTGTAACCTACAGAATTGTGGGTAAAGTAGGCTTCTAAGAAAACTTCCACCTATTGAAGAAAAAGGATCACCCCAGACAGCTCCAGGAGTGGGTGAAGAGAGGAGAAATGGGGGAGCATAAGTCAAGGCACGAGAGGCAGCCCTTTGCTGCTGCTTCTGCCAGCTTGGTCTACCCCCTCCCCACTTTGGGAGGTGTACTTACTAACTGTCTGAGCTCCTTCTTGCCTGTTGAAATAAGCCTTGACCACTCACTCACTCTATCTGTGCTCCAGTGCGAATTCTTCAGATGCATAAGAAAGGAGATGTTTACAATATTGGAGATCGGCAAGAATGAAGAGGACTTTCTTCCCATCCACAGTGGGAAAACTAGAATTATTGTTTATAAAAGACCATGGAAATAAAAACAAAATAACTCCTGCCAATTAAGTATATTGAATTATTCTGATACGAAGGTGAAGGGGTTTGTGCAGAGATGAGGGGTAAGAATTGGAATGTGAAAACTGGGTGACCTCTGTAGAAGGAGCACAGAGACAACCCAATCTAGATTTTTCTCCCCAACTGTCACAGACAAATGACTAAACCATTCTCAATTCAGCAAGAGAAGTAAGGTTTGGTCTCTGGGGCATGAGTTGAAAAGTTCAAAAACTGTCTTAATAATAAGACCAGAATATCATTTGCTTTGTTTATTTCCATTAATGTGTAGAGGAGTTTTCTCAGAGGATGTATGTAAAGAAGATATAAGAATGTCTTGTACCAAGCTAGACATTTTAACAATTTGTAAATATGTAAAGCAAGGCTACTGCACTTCATTTCTTATATCTAGTTTGTTTGCTACTTTAGAAGATATTTGGAGTAGGTCAGATACATGCTTTTTTGTTTGCATTTTTATGCTACTGACTTTTTAAAGATTCATTTATTTTCTTTTATGTGCAAGAGTGTGTTCTCTGCATGTGTCTGTGCACCATGTGCATGCCACAGAGGTCAAAAGAGTATGTCGAATCACTTTTAACTGTAATGTAAACTGTGAGGGTACTGGAAACCAAACCTGGATGCTTGGCAACTGCAACAGCTACTTTTAACTGCTGAGCCATCTTTCCAGTCCTTCAATTTTTTTTCAATTATGTTATGTATTACTTTAATCTGAGAGTATGATACAGTTGGAACATTGTCTTTTTGCAATCTCTGATAGATATAGGCATTAATAACCCAAGAGTACTAATGTTATAAAAAAATTAAAATAAAAAGAGAACAGATCCATAGATGTTTCCTGATAAAGAACACAGTACCACTACAGAAGTAGCTCCATCCCTAGCAGCCCCAAGTCAAATCTGAATCAAAGTCTGATCAAATATATTTCATGTGTTAGCAATTTATAGAAATTACAGATGATATTAAAGGGTATTGTAGAAATTATAATTATCAAGGTTCAGAGCATGCACCTTATAGAACAAAACAATTCAGTCACTTCTACTGAAAAACAGGGTGATGGGAGAGGTATATGAAATAATAATTTAAAAAACCTTAGAGAATATTTACATATCCCCAGTCTCTAGCAGTGAGCTGTTTTTTGCTGTGCATAATTGTCCACGAATCCCAGAATCAAAGACGCAATTATTCAAAATCTCAATGACATAAGGTTAGAGCATCATTTTTATATTGGTCATCATTCAAGAAAAGAAACATCTCTAAAAACTGCCCACATTCGTATCCATAAAGCCAAACTTTGTGACCCTGCTCAGATGTATCTGCCTTATGAAGCATTAGGGGTATCTCTCATACAAGTAAGTATCACACAGGGAAAGATTTTTTATCACAGGCCAGGATTACATTCCACAACAAAAGAGAAAAATACCAAAAGACAGCTTCTGAATGCTATTTCAGCCTTATTAATTAATTAATACTAGCACAATTAGCACACACAAGTATTCTGTACATAAGGGTAAATCGTAATAGGTCAGAATACCTTATCATCAAAATTCCGCTGTGAGACAGAACCAAATTTTCGGGGCCATCTGCCCATTCCAGTCCATGTACTCCCTGCCTAAGGCAGTCAATACGCAGCATCCCCCAACTGTAGCCACAAGTTCAGGGATCAACATCTGACTATCACTGTCAAAGAGGCATTAAATGTGTTCATACTTAAGGGACAGAAGCAATTAAAACTGGGAGGCTCTGAGATCTGAAGCTGCTGCCGACTCATCCCTAAGGACAGAACTTGTCAAAGAATGGGACCCAAGAGGAAAGCAGAGCTCAGAGATGAAAGAAATTCTAGCCATCCTTTCATGGCCTAATTAAGCAAATGAGCATTCTATTATGATCCCTCCATCAATTAATTGCATATTTGCCAGTTTGGTGGAAGCCAACTTCACCTTTTGACACAACTGAAATTTTCCTAAATTATACTAGGATGCAGGATACATGACAGAAGATGTTTCCCTTAGCAAACAAAGGCCTGCCAAGCATTACTCCAGTCCAGCATCCCACAGTGGGAACATGGGAGGATAAATCACAGAACTGTTATGGTCATGGTGCATTTGGAGAAAGAAGCTACCAGCATTTAGCAACTTTGTTCCTTACACGCCTATCTACTATCATATCAGAATCAGGTGGTGCATGCTTTAATTCCAGCAACAGGGAGGCAGAAGCAGGTAGATCTCCAGAACTTTGTGGGTTTCAGACCAGCCTAGTCTACAGTATAAGATCCAGGACAGCCAAGATTTCTAGTGTTTCTGTAACAAGCCATTACAAATTAGACAACTTAAAAGAATGGAAATCCATCTTCTCAAGGTTAGGGAGCCAAGAATTCCAAACTCCAGACGCCAGGAGGACCATACTCTCTCTATAACCTCTAGGAGAGATTCCATTCCTAACCTCTTCCAGATCTTGGGGGCTGTTAGGCATTCCTGGACTGTGGGCTGATTTCTTAGAGCTGTGCCTTCAGAGCAAGGCACTCTTCTCAAATCTCCCTCTACTGCCTTCCCACAAGGATTAAGACCCACCTAGGTAATCTATGATGACCTATCCATTTCAAGGTCCTCCATTCTACCTACAAAGATGTTTTCTAAATAAGGTAACTTAGAATATGGATATACTTTGGGGAGGGGGAGAAGCACTCATCCCAGTATAGTAATTAATCTTTTTATAATTCCATTTTGGAGGATGAAGCATCTTCATGAGAAAATGATCTTTAACAAGGTGGTTCAAAAATCCTTACATGCTTGAATCACCTGGGAAATTCCCAGTGCAGCTGGTGACTGATGCCAACCAAATTATAATGCCTGAGCATAAATACCACATGCCAGCAATAGCAGTGACATTTGGAACTCACACTGTGCACACAGTAGTTCTTTGTTCTGTATCCTTTCACCTTGAGTTCAACATTCTTCAGTTGACAGTTTTTTTTTGCTGTTGAGATCATTCAACAAGCTGTTAAGCCTGACAACTATATTTAATAACCAAGACCCACAAGATAGTGGGGAAGAACCAACTCCCCAAATGTGCTCTGACCACATATGCACCACAGTGCACATACCCACCCACATCATTAAGCCTTTTCTTTATGGTATCTTTATCCATACGCAGTAACTTTTAAGAAAAGAAAATTAAAAACATCTCCATGTGTGGGATTATTTTGTAACATGCCTGAACATGGGGACCAATCCACTCCTTTTGGCATCAGTTCGCCAGCCACATGGTGCATTGGGCATTGACTCTCCTGCCCATGGCTCCAGCAGGCACTCCAGCAGCTGCTCAGTGCTCCCCAACTGGCCACCCACATGCACATTACACTCTGGCACACACACTGCTGCCTGCTATCCCCACAACAGGCACAGTCTGTGACTTGCACTGACAGAACGATTTGGGTTTTCTCAGTACCTAAGTAAGCAACATGTGCTGCTTGCTGCTGCTAGCATCTCTCAGCCACACGACTGCAACTGTGACACCTGCTGGCCAAAAACAATTATTACACCTACTCCAATTCACTGTAATTGCCATACAACAGGTAAGATCTGAAAAACTACAAAAATTATTGATAACATAACTACCCAGGAGTTCAATAATTATTTTGCTTATGCTATGGATGGTATTCTGCAGGGCTTATGTGATTTTCCTTCTACATCCCTTTATTTGATTCTAGGGGTTGGTTTTGTTTTTCCCATTATCTCATTAAGAAAATGGTTTGATAACAGGGCCAAGAATGAGGCACTTTTAGAAATGATACAATCTTTACAGATTAATAATGGACTGCTAATTGAAAAGATCAATTCTACAGAGAGGTATAGCATCAATTTAACAGAATTATCTGAAATAACTTGTGCTGTTGGATTTAACAAATGGAATCTGTTGGAAAATTATGATAGATTAACAGATAAGGTATCTCTCCAGGAAGGTAATATGCATGCTATTGAAATTATGTCCAAGAATGAGATATTATCTTTACTGGACAAGTTTGATTCCTTGGAATCCTCAATGAAGGCATTAAAATAGAACACTGGACAGGAGAGTCTGACTATATAAAAGGCAGTAGTAAAAAATTTGAAAAGATTGAGGAATTTATCAAAACTGATGAGCAGGGACAAAAGGTACAAGGTACCTTCTTACAACTTTCTGGCCAGAACTCTAAATAAGAACTTCAGAAAAACCCTATTGACTACTCGGAGACCATTTGCAATTATACAAAACAGCAGTCTTGAAACTTAACCATCATTTTACTTTTATGGGATTCCATAGAAAGATTGCCCCCATGACAGCTGGAAGCAATTCTAGAAGATGACGTCCCTCAGGATTTGGGACACCATCACCATTTAGGGGTTGATTATTACTCATATAGAGTTGGGAGTTGTAGTAGAAATTATGTAGGCCCAGAGATCTCAGAGAGAGAGAGAGAGAGAGAGAGAGAGAGAGAGAGAGAGAGAGAGAGAGAGAGAGAGAGGGAGAGAGAGAGGAAAAACTGAATGGGATAATAGGTAGGTTAGTGTGAATTTACTCACACTAATAATAATAATAAAGAGTAATGGAGTGAATACTTGTGACCTATTATTTATGGACAATTTACATTGGTATAGATTTTTGTATATTGATACAAGTTCAAATTATATTTGTTTTATTGAATATGCTATTTCTGTTTACAATATTTGTACACTTATGCAATGTCATTTTGTCAGATTGTATGTATGCATGTTTCTACCTCTGTTTTAAATATTTTGTATATTGATACAAATTTAGGATATATTTATCATATTGCATTATACATTTCTACCTCTGATACATTGTTTACATTTTCAGGTCATTGCCCTCCTTTACTGCACAGTTGTTTAAATATTGTTTAATATTCTGATATAAAGTCTTAATCTTTAAGTGATATAGGTATTGCGTATTATAGGTCGATGGTAATCCATATTTGTTATACTTTTAGTCAGACTAATTAGATTCTTTAGATACATAGAGATTGCATTCTGCATGGATAGGTAATCTTCAACCACTTCAAAGATCTGTAAAACATGGCATTTAAATAACTTAGGATTCTGTTGACATAAGACACCATTGCTCCTGGCAACACCAATCAATTCCCAAGAGAATGTTGAGCACTAACACTCCACTTGGAGTTTGTTTTCTTCTTGACACAACTGGCCTTTGGGCAAGGAACAGCCTCGACCATTGACAAAGTATACAATGTCTGAAGTGGACAAGCAGGATACAAGAAAAAAGACTGCCAAACCTTGCTAAATCAGAGTAAGACAGTTCTGAAAATTTTCCTGCCTCTAAAAATGGTCTGCCAGTTACTCTAGGCCTTAACCAAAGTTGGTTGCTTCAATATTGCAAATGAGACTTTTGAGTGATACTACTCAAGTAGCCAGTTGTCTCTGTCATCTACTGCACATTTCAGAATCTGCTTGATTGCACTTCCTGCCTACTCAAGTAATATTATCTCCCTTCCTAGGCCTTTGATGGGGTTGAAGATTAGATAGTCACAGTTACCATCCTCATATGATCTAGCCAAGCCATTTTCAAAACAAGACTTAGACTCCTTAGGACAGAATGTTTATTGCCTATAAGTTTGGGATCCTTGAGAAGATAATAAGAAGAACCTCCACCTGACGATAGATGAAGAAAATGACAGAGCCCCACCTTGGAGCACCGGACTGAGCTCCCAAGGTCCTGATGAGGAGCAGAAGGAGAGAGAACATGAGAAAGAAAGTCAGGACCGTGAGGGAACCTCCAGCTGGCGACAGATGGGGAAGGTGACTGAGCCCCACATTGGAGCACTGGACTGAGCTCCCAAGGTCCCGATGAGGAGCAGAAGGAGCGAGAACATGAGGGAGAAAGTCAGGAACGAGAGGGGTGCGTTCACTCATGGAGACGGTGGGACAGAACTAATGGGAGATCACCAACTCCAGTTGGAATGGGACTGATGGATCATGCGACCAAACCCGTCTCTCTGAGTGTGGCCAACAGCGGGGGCTGACTGAGAAGCAAAGGACAATGGCTCTGGGCTCTGATTGTTCTTCATGGACGGGCTCTGTGGGAGCCTTCTCAGCTTGGTCGATCACCTTCCTGGACCTGGGGGGAGTTGGGAGGACCTTGGTCTTAGCATAGAGTGGGGAACCCTGATGGCTCCTTGGCCTTGAGAGGGAGGGAGGGGAGGTATGGGTGGAGGGGAGGGGAGGGAAGGGGGAGAAGGAGGGGAGAGAAGGGGGAGAAGGAGGGGAGGGAGGGGGGAGGAGGAGGGAAGGAGATGGAAATTTTTAAATATAAAAAAAAATAAACCATGAGAAAAAAAAACATTTAGCATATGTTCCTTGCCTAATATTGTTTATGCTAGTTGTAATTATAATCTTATCCTGGATATCTATTCCTGTGAATATAGTTTTGTATTGGGTTTGGAACTCTCTTATTTAAGCAAAAGGGTGAAGTGCTATGGGAGCTCCTTTAGCCAATAGCCTTTAGCTGGGCTACCAGTTAACCAGCTATATATGGCTCTTTGCTTAGTAGGAAACAGAACTCAAAGAAAGTTAAAGGAGAAAAGCACCTCAGCTCTAGTCATACCTACCTTTTTACAAAGTATGTGACATTTATTTATTTACTGGGGAACAGAGAAGCCTGTGCCCACCACAGCTCATGTGTGGAGGCCAGAGGACAATTTAAGCTAGTCAGGTCCCTCCTTCCATTATCTGGGGCTCCAGAATCAAATGAAATTTGCAGGCTTGGCAGCAGGTGCTTTTACTCACTAGACTATCTCACCAGCTCCTATTTAACATTTTTAACTGTTTATGTTTTCCAACTTACTTTTCTTTGTAATTTTGACTGAAATATTAATATATAAAGGGTATTATGTGATGTTTCAACACATGTATAGACTGTGTAATATTGAAATCAGAATTAAAATATATTTCTTCAAACACTTATCATTTATGGTGAAAATTTCAAAATTCTTTCTTGTAGCTTTTAAAAAATATATATTATCATTACCCATAATCACATGCCTGTGAAGTAGAACACAGAAGGTTTTGTGCCCATCTGAAGTTTTTGTGTCCATCTGATTCTAATTTAGCACTCTTTAATTGGCCTTTCCCTGTCTCTCTCTCTCCCCCTGCTCACTTTAGCCTCTGTTCATCACTATTCCAACTAGCTGAAATGAACTGTTTTAAATACCATACAGGAGAGCATCCACTTTATCCTCCCATGCATGACTTATTTAACTTATGCTATGAATACCACTTCATGAGTATTGTCAAGAACTTCAGGGAATGGAGGAAGCCTTGAGTGACTGAATAAAAATTGGATAAAGTCCTAGGTGGCTGTGTATTGTTGACACGGGCACAGCAAGTTAAAGACCTTTTCACCATAAATCTTCCCTTAAATTTTAAGTAATTGTGTTGTGGATCTGTAAAACATGGAGAAGGAACAGGGAGACTTCTGAAAATTCTCTTATATCCAAAACAATAGTGAGAATATGCTTTTCCACTATGGAGCCTTTTCAGTGCCTACCCAAAAAACTGAGATGTATGAAAATGCACGCAACAGCACCATCTAGTGAGCAGAATGTGGTAACACTGGCAACAATTAACCAAAGCAAATGCTAATTAAGTTGAACTTCCTAGGTACTATTTAACTTTTTGTAGATTGTGAACCCGCTGGAGAATCCATAAAAGTATGGATCCTTCAGAAACGCCAAAGGCACAGCAGAGATGTTTCTACACATGGTTTACGGAATTACTGACCTGAATAGCTCCCCTCCAGCATCTGTGGGCCAATTTCAAACCTTCCATGGAACACATGATTCTAATCACGGGGCCAATAAAAAGGATCCTAGAATCACCTAAGTCATACTAATGTCTTTTCAAAGAAATCTGACCATAATATAATGTTCCTGTTTCAGGGATAACTGAATTAAGAAGGGTCACCTTCCATGGCAGAAGAGGTCAGCTACTGTTTTCCTCCCTACTTGGAAATAAGGGTGCCAGCTTGATCGCACATTTGTTCTCATTAGCCTTTGGGTTTTGAGAAAGGATGACAAACGCATATAAAATGAAAAATGGCTGAAGAGAGAGGAATAGCACCAGCAGAGACCAAAGGCAGCAGTTATGGGGGGATGTTAGGCTGACCTTTCATCAGTTCAAATTCCAACTCCACCAACACTCATCCAGTTACTATCTGGCTGTTCAATATCATCGATTCTGCGGACTGCTTACATCCTTCCAATGACCCCTTGACTGCTTAAGTTAGAACCTGACAGTTACAATTAAATGACACCAGAACTCTTGATGGATATGTGCACCAAATATTGATGTTTGGTTGTTGTTTTGGTTTTGTTGTTGTTTTGTTTTGTTTTGTTTTGTTTGAAACAGGTTTCTCTGTGTACCCCTCCCTGTCCTGGAACTTACTTCATAGGCCAGGTTGGCCTCTAACTCAGAGATCTGCCTGCCTCAGCCTCCTGAATGCTAGGATTAAAGGCCTGCACCACCACGCCCAGCTAATGTTCTAGTTTGCTTGCTGTTGCTGTGATAAAACATTAACCAAAAGCAACTTGGTGAGGAGAAGGAAAAGGTTTACTTGGTTTACAGGTTATAGTCCTTCATGACAGAATTCTAGGCAAGGACCTGGAAGCAGGAAATGAAGCAGAGAGCATAGAAGAATGGTGCTTACCTCCTCCTCCCATCCCCATCTTGCTTAGCCTGCTTTCTTATACAGCCCACGCCCACCTACCTGGGAATGGCATCACTGGCAGCAGGGTGGGGCCTCCTTCGCCAATCAGCAATCAAGAAAATACCCCCATGGACTTGCTAATCTGATAAAAGCATTTCTTCAATCAAGGTACCGTTCTACCAGTGCTATCAAATTGAGAATTAAGATTAACCATTACAAGTAGATCTCTAATTGAAGAGAACATACTTTAGAAGTTAGAGAGATGTCTCAAGAGTTAAGAGCAATTGTTACTTTTGCAGAGAACCTAGGCTCACTTCCCTACACCCACAACCATCCATAACTCCAGTACCTGGGGATCCAGTTACTTCTTCTGACCTACCTGGGCACCAGGCACACATATGGTAGATAGATATATTATGTGGGCAAGTACACACACACACACACACACACACACACAAAACAAATAAATATAAAAACACATGGCATATTTTATCATTTGTTTAAAAACATGATAAAGTAAACAATTTAAATTCCCAGAAGCCACTTCTCTGAAGATGAGAGCACAGGGAGCATAATGACACATAATCCAGCCTCCTTTGCGTGTTAGAACTACACGTCACATCTCAGTCTCTAGATTTCCTCTACTTCTCACACCTGAATTTATTTATTAGAATCCCAGTCTTCATGGAACTCAATACTTTATATATTTGCATACTAGTATGGGGCCTAATTATTAACCAAGCTATGCTATATAAATCCATAAAATAATGTCTTGTAGAAAGTAAGTCCTAGGACTGAGTAGGTGACTTGCCTCCCAAGCCTGGATCCCTGGAGGACATATGCAAGCCACACACAGTGGGGATCACAACACTCCTGTGGTGAGATGGGCAAAAGAGACAGGGAAGTCTTTCAGAGACACATGGTCAACTAGCCTTGAGTATGTAGTAAGCAGCAAACACGGTGGAAAACACAGCACTTGGGAGGCAGAAGGAGATGGATCTTGATGAGTTTGAGCCCAGCCTGGTCTACAAAATGAGTTTCAGGACAGCTAGAGGATACAACAGCAAAACCCTGTTTTGAAAAACCAAAAACAGAAAAAAAAAGAAAGAAAAGAAAAATAGAGTGGAAAAAAATGTTAGTCCTAACAATAGGATTTTTTTAAAAACAAATTACAATATGAAAGAAAACAATGTTTTAAACATAATGTCTTTTTTTCAAACCCAAACAAATTTCCCTGAAGAAAAACAATTGCAGGATCTGAATTATGTGCAGAAGCTGAAAACATTGATTATACCGAAGAAAAATGATAAAATATTACAGGCCAGAGCAGAAATAAAAAGGGATGTCTGAAAATAAGTACTGGTGCTGGTCAGTCTTTTTTCAATTTGATGCAAGATAGGATCATCTGTAAAGAGAAACCTTCAAAGGAGAAGAATTTCTCCATAGGATTGGCCAATAGGCAAGTTTGTGGGGACATTTTCTTCATGAATAAAAGATGTGGGAGAGTCCAGCCCATTGCAGGTGATACCACTCCTGAGCAGATGGTTCTGAGTTGTATAGAAAACAAGCAAGTGAACCATGGGAGCAAGCCAGTAAGCAGCATTCATCTGTGGCCTCTGAGTTCCTGCCCGAACTTCCTTGAATGGTGAATTGTGATTAGGAAGTATAAGCTAAAGAGACTAGAGCTAATGGCCAAGCAGTGTTTTAATTAGTACAGTTTCTGTGTGGTTAGGGTTAGGGGTTACAGATGTAACAGGAAGAGCAGGTTGCTTGTCATCCCGACAGCCTGGCTAGCTTAGCTCCCAAAATAACCACACAGAGACTGTATTAATTAACACACTGCTTGGCCATTAGCTCTAGCCTCCTATTGGCTAACTCTCACATCTTGATTTAACCCATTTCTATTAATCTGTGTTCACCACAAGGTCATGGCTTACTGGGAAAGATTTAGCATGTCTGACCTGGCATCTCCATGGTGGCTTTCTGTCTGCCCTTCTTCCCCCCAGATGCTAGGAGCATCAAATGAGAGAGAACATGCAATACTTGTCTTTTGGCATGTGAATTATCTCACTTGATATGACCCTTTCCTAGTTCCATCCATTTACCTGCAAATTCATGATTTAATTTTTCTTTACTGATAAATAATATTCTATAGTGTGTGTGCCATATTTTCATTATCCCTTTAGTTTAAGAATATTTAGGTTGTTTTCATTTCCTAGCTATTGTAAATAGAACAGGCTGAGCAAGTGGAGCTGGACAATGAGCTATTTGGGTATATGCCAAGGGTAAAAGAGCTAGGTCATGTGTAGATTTGTCTTTAGTTTTTTTGAGAATTATCCACAATGATTTCCAATTTGCAATTCTACCAACTATGGTGACAGAATCTCAAAGTTATCCTGATTTGCATTTCCCTAATTGCTAGAGACAATGGACATTTTGCGGGGTGGGGAGATATTTCGTGGCCATTTGTCTTCCTTCATTTGGGAAATCTCTGTTCAGTTGCCCAGTACATTTTTTTAATAGATGATTTTTAATTCTTTTTGTTTGCTTGTTTTTTATGTATTCTGAATATTAAACTTCTATCAAATATATAGCTGGCAAAGATTCTCTCCCATTCTGTGGGCTTCCCCTTTACCTGGTTGATACTTTCTTTAGCTGTGCAGAAGCATTTTAATTTTATGAAGTACTACTTGCCAACTGTTGGCCTTAAATCTTGTGCAAAAGAGTCCTATCCAGAAAGTCCATTCCTACACCTGTATCAGGTAAGGTACTATCTATGATTTTGTCTAGCAGCTTGAGTGTTTCAAGCTTCACATTTAGGTCTCTGAAGAATTTGGAGTTAGTTTTTGGGTCAAGTGATAAACATAGGTCTAATTTCATTCTTCTACATGTGGATATCCAGTTTTCAAACACCATCTGTTGCTTTCTTTTCTCCGGCTTATGTTTTTGAAATATTTATGAAATATTAATGGACCGAAGGTTTATGTATTCATGTTTAGTTCTTCTATTTTGTTTTATTGGTTTACATATCTGTTCCTGTGCCAGTACTATATGATTTTTATTATTATTGCTCTGTAATGTAGCTTAGGATCTGGAATGCTAATCCATCTAGCATTGTTTTTTTCTGTGCAGGATTTTTGTTTTGATTTGTTTTGTTTCCTATCTGGAGTCTTTTAAGAATCCATATAAATTAGTTGTTTATATTTCTGTGAAGAATGAGATGAGTATTTTGATTGGTATTGTATTGAATCTGTAGTTTTTGGTCAAATCATTTTCACAAGGTTAATTCTGTCAGTCCATGAGCACAAGAGGTCTTTCCACTTTCTTGTGTCTTTCCTTATCTCTTTTTTCAGAAGTTTACTTTTCATATTAGAGGTCTTTCACTTCCTCGATTAGGGCTATTCATTCATATATATGTATATATGTGCTCCTTCTATTTCTATTATTTCTATTATTTCTATTATTTCTATTTCTATTCTATTTCTATTTTGAATAGTTTAAGAAGCATTAGCTGCAGATTCTCTTTGAAAGTCCTTGTAGAATTTTGTTGTGAATCCATCTGGCCCTGGGCTCTTTAGCTGTTTGGTGATTTGACTGAATCTAGAAATTCACTTCTTGTTTTGTTTTTAGATTTTCCAGCTTAATGGAATGTAGGTTTTTAAAGTATTTCATTATAATAGTCTGAATTTATTTGGTATTTGTTGTAATACTTCCCTGTTCATTTCTGACACTGTAAATTTAAGTCCCCTCATTCTTTCTTTTGGTTAGTTAAGCCAAGAGTCTGTCAGCCATGTTTATGTTCTAAAGATCCAACTCTTAGATTAGTTGATTCTTCATATTGTGTTGTTTCTTTATTTTTTTAAATTTATTTTTTAAACATTTTTTTCTCATTTTATATACCAATCCCAGTTCCCACTCTCTTCCTGCCTCCTGCTCCCTCCACCTCCCCACCACTCCACCACACACCCCCCATCCACTCCTCAGAGAGGGTAAGGCTTCCCATGGGGAGGCAACAAAATCTAGCATATCATTTTGAGGCAGGACCAAGGCTCTCCCCACTATATCTAGGCTGAGTAAGGTATCACTTCAAAAAGAATGGGCTCCAAAAAGACAGTTCAAGCAGTAGGGATAAAACCTAGTCCCACTGCTCCATAGACTGCTCCAGTCATACAACTGTCACCCACATTCAGAGGGCCTAGTTAGATCCTATGCTGGTTCCCCTACTGTGAACCTGGAGTCAGTGAGCTCCCATTAGCTCAGGAAAGCTGTTTCAGGGAGTATCCACATCATGGTCTTGACCCCTTTGATCATATTATCGCTTCTCCCTCTCTTCTACTGGACTTTGGGAGCTTAGCCCAGTGCTTTGCTGTGGATCTCTCAATCTGCTTCCATCATTTGCTGGAAGAAGGTTCTATGATAACAACTTAGGGAGTCATTAATGTGATTACAGGGGAAGGTCAGTTCAGGCACTCTCTCTACTATTGCTTAGGGTCTTAGCTGGGGTCATCCTTGTGGATTCCTGGGAATTTCTCTAGTGCTAGGTTTCTTGCTAGTCCCATAATGGCTCCCTCAATCAAGATATCTCTTTCCTTGTTCTCCCACTCTGTCCTTCCTGCATTTTGACCATCCATTCCCTCATGTTCTCCTGCCCCTCCACTTCTGCCCTTGCCCCCTTCCGCCCTTGCTGCCCCCCCCCACTCCCAATGTTCTCAGGAGATCTTGTCTATTTCCTCTTCCCAGGGGAATCCATGTATGTTTCTCTTAGGGTTCTCCTTGCTACCTAGTGTCTCTGGGGTCACTGACTATAGGCTCGTTATTCTTTGCTTTTCATCTAATATCCACATATGAGTGAATACATACCGTGTTTGTCTTTCTGGGTCTGGGTTACCTCACTCAGGATGTTTTTTTTCTAGTTCCATGCATTTGCATGCAAATTTCAAGATGTCATTGTTTTTGTTTTGATTTGTTTGTTTTATCACTGAGCAGTACTCCATTGTGTAAATGGACCACATTTTTTCTTTATCCATTCTTTGGTTGAGGGGCATCTAGGTTGTTTCCAAGTTCTGGCTATTACAAATAATGCTGCTATGAACATAGTTGAACAAATGTCCTTATAGTGTAATTGGGCATTGTTTAGGTATATGCCTAAGAGTGGTATTGCTGGATCTTGAGGTAGATTGAATCCCATTTTCTGAGAAACCACCAAACTGATTTCCAAAGTGTCTGTACAAGTTTGTACTCCCACCAGCAATGGAGAAATGTTCCCCTTACTCCTCATTCTCTCCAACATAAGCTATCACTTGTGTTTTTGATCTTAGCTATTCTGACAGGTATCAGATGGCATCTCAGAGTTTTTTTAAATTATTTTTTACTTTTTTATTGACTTCTACATTTTTCTCTGTTCCCCTCCTTATCTCTCCCTCCTGTCCTACCCTCTCCCAAGGTCATTCTTCCAATTTACTTAGGAGATTTGTCTTTGATTTGCATTTCCCTGATGGCTAAGAATGTTGAGCAGTTCCTTAAGGGCCTTTCAGCCATTTGAGATTCTTCTGTTGAGAATTCTGTTTAGATCTATACCCCCATTTTAATTGGATTAGTTGGTATTTTGATGTTGCAAATGAGACTTTGGGTGATTGCTCAGGTAGCTAATTGTCTCCATCATATATTGCTTGCTTTGGAAGTTGCTTGATTGTACTTCCTGCCTGCTCAAGTAATATTACTTCCCTCTTAGGACTTCGATGGGGTTGAAAATTAGATAATCATAGCTATATTCCTCTTATGATTTAGCCAAGCTTATTTCCAATACAAGATTTAGACTCTTTGGAATAGAATGTTTATTAAAACATTTGTCATGTGTTCCTTGCTTAATATTACTCATGTTGTTTGTAATTTTATACTTGGTATCTGTTTCTATTGTATATAGCTTTGTATTGGGTTTGGATTGCTCTTGTTTAGACAAAAGGGGGAGATGATGGGGAAAGCCTTGTTAACCAATCATCTTTAAGGGGTGGAACCTAGTTTAGGTGAGGCTTTCTGGGACTGGGAGATAAAAACCTGTGCACAACCCAGTTACGTTCTCTGGGTAGCTTTCCCAGCGGTCAAGCAGAGCCTGGATCTTCCCTTCCTGTTTTGTGAGTTTTTCCCTTATAATAAATAAAATTGTTTTATCCTTAGCTAGTCTGATTATTTCAACAGATAGATTTTCATATATTGAAATTCCTGCATCTCTGAGATGAAGTCAACTTTATCATAGTGGATGGTATTTTTGATGTGTTCTTGAATTCAGTTTGCCAGTATTTTATTTAGTATTTTTGCATCAATGTTCACGAGGGATATTGGTCTGTAATTCTCTTTCTTCGTAATGTCTTTGTGTGGTTTGGGTATCAGGGTAACTGTAACCTCATAAAAAGAATTCAAATGTTCTATCTGCTTCTATTGTGTGAAACAATTTGAGGAGTACATGTATTAGCTCTTCTTTGAAGTTCTGGTAGAATTCTTCCCTGAAACCATCAGACCCTGGACTTTTTATGGTTAGGAGACTTTTGATGACTACTTCTATTTCCTTAGGTGTTATTGGTCTATTTAAATTGTTCATCTGGCCTTGATTTAATTTTGGTATGTGGTGTGCCTATCCAGAAAATTGTCCATTTATTTTAGATTTTCTAATTTTGTGGAACACAGAATTTTGAATTATGACCTAATGATTCTCTGGATTTCCTTGGTGTCTGTTGTGTCCCCCTTTTCAGTTCTGATTTTGTTAATTTGGATGCACACTCTCTGCCTTTTAATTAGTTTGGATAAGAGTTTGCTTATCTTATTAATTTTCTCGAAGAACCAACTTTTTGTCTCATTAACTCCTTGTATTGTTTTGTTTCTAATTGACTGATTTCAGCCCTCAATTTGACTATTTCCTGGCATCTACTCCTTCTGGGTGAATCTCCTTCTTTTTGTTCTAGAGCTTTCAGATGTGCCATCAAGTCACTAGTATGAGATTTCTACATTTGCTTTATGTAGGCATTCAGTGCTATGAACTTTTCTCTTAGCACTGCTTTTGTAGTGTCCCATGAGTTTGGGTTGTTGTGCATTCATTCTCATTGAATTCTGGGAAATCTTTCTTTCTTTCTTGACTTGATTCACCCAAGCACTGTTCAATTTCCATGAGTTTGTAGACTTTCTGTAATTAGTGTTGTTGTTGAATTCTAACTTTAAGCCATGATGATCTGATAAGATACAGGGGACTATTCCAGCCATGCAGTGGTGGTGCACGCCTTTAATCCCAGCCCTCGGGAGGCAGAGGCAGGCAGATATCTGTGAGTTCGAGGCCAGCCTGGTCTACAAGAGCTAGTTTCAGGACAGGTTCCAAAGCTACAGAGAAACCCTGTCTTGAAAAACAAAACAAAAGAAACAAAAAACAAACAAAGTGGATTATTCCAATTTTTTTTTGTATCTGTTGAGGTTTGCTTTGTGACCAAGTATGTAGTAATTTTTGAGAAGGTTCCATGAGGTGCAGAAAAGGTATATTCTTTTCGTTTGGGTGAAATGTTCTATAGATGTCTATTAAGTCCATCTGAATCATGACATCTATCAGTTCTCTTATTTCTATGTTAAGTTTCTGTCTGGCTGACCTGTCCATTGCTGAGAATGGAGTGTTGAAGTCTTCTACTATTAGTGTGTGGGGTTTTATGTACCATTTAGGCTTTAGTAATATTTCTTTTACATATGTGGATGCTCTTGTATTTGGGGCATGGATGTTCAGGACTAAGACTTTATCTTGATGAATATCCTGTAATGAGTGTCCTCTATCTCTTCTGATTGATTTTAGTTACAAATCTGTTTTGTTAGATATTAGGAGAGCCAAACCCACTTGATTCTTAGGTCCATTTGATTGGAAAATCTTCCCCAACTCTTTATTCTGAAGGTAATGAATGTCTTAGAGGTTCAGGTGTGTTTCTTGTATGGAACAGAAGAATGAATCCTGTTTTTGTATCCATTATCTTAGTCTGTGTCTTTTTATAGGTGAATTGAGTTCATTGACATTAAGATATATTGATGACCAGTGACTGTTAATTCCTGTTATTTTTCTGTGGTAGTTTGTGTTTTCCTTTATGGGGGTTTGGTGGTGTGAGGTTATCTGTTGCCTGTGTTTCTGTGGGTGCAACTACACTGGGTTGGAGTTTTCCTTCTAGTACTTTCTGTAGGGCTTGATTTATGGATAGGTATTATTTAAATCTGATTTTGTCATGGAATATCTTGTTTTCCGCATCTATGGTGATTGAAAGCTTTGATGGGTATAATAGTCTAAACTTGTATATGTGATCTCTTAGTGTCTGCAGCACATCAGTCCAGGATCATTTTGCTTTCAGAGTTTCCATTGTGAAGTCAAGTGTAATTTTGATGGGCCTGCCTTTATATGTTACTTGGAATTTTTCCTTTGTAGCTTTTAATATTCTTTTTTTATTCTGCATGCTTAGTGTTTTATTACATGGCAAGATGACTTATTTATTTATTGGTTCAGTCTATTTGGTATTCTGTAAGCTTCTTGTACTTTCATAGACATATCCCTTCTTTAGGTTGGGAAAGTCTTCTTTTATGGTTTTGTTGAATATATTTTCTGTGCATTTGAACTGGAGTTCTTCTTCTTCTATCCGTATAATTGTTAAGTTTGGTCTTTTCATGGTGTCCCAGATTTCCTGGATGTTTTAAGAATTTCTTGGATTTAACATTTTCTTTGACTGATAAATCTATTTCCTTTATTGTGTCTTCAACACCTGAGATTCTCTCTTCTGTCTCTTGTATTCTATTATGCTTTCATTTATAGTTCCTGCTTGTTTACCAAGATTTTCTATTTCTCCAGAATTCCCTCGATTTGTGATTTCTTTATTATCTCTATTTAAATTTTCAAACTGTTTAAACTGTTTTGCTTTACTTGTTTTTTTTTCTTGGTTTTCTTGACTTTCCTTAGTGGATGATTTCTTCCATTTTTTTTTTGTCCTTTTTCTCCTTTAAGGGAATTTTTCATTTCCCCTTTAAGTGTCACTATCATCTTCATAAAGTTATATTTAAGGTCATTTTCTGCGGCGAGCGAGCCCTGACCAGCAGGGAAAGATCACCACCGACACAGGATTCTTCTCTGATCACACTTTAATGAAGCGCTGCTTGGTTGAGGGAGAGCTGGAAGCAGGGGGCCCCGAGCCGGGCTGGGTGGCGGCTTATATAGAGGAGGACGGGGCGTGTCTACTGATTAGGTGACGTGGCAGAAAAGGATTGGTGGAAACCTGTTGCCAGGCAGATGTGGCGCGAAAAGTTCGCGCCACATACTTGTTTACTTTAGCCCTCGGCGCCATCTTGTAATGGCGAAATGTAAGTGCGGCCACCACAGTTCCCCCCTTTTAATTTTATGACATTTAAAAGACAGTCAAGGCTGAGGTCAGAGGACCTTACCCTGAAAATGTAGACATGTCCCGTTTTTCTCAGGGATGGGAAAAATAAGCAGGACTACCCATATGCATAAGGTCATGATCTCCTGAGTGGATCTACTCAGTGCACTCTTAGGTGCAAAACCTCCTGTCCAGGACAACACATCCCCAGATTCAGGGGAACCTCATCGATCCCTCTTTCCGAGTGCAGTGGCTCAATGGCCTTCGGGTGCAAAAGCAGGGATTAGGGTCAGGAGTCCTGTAAGATGCTGATCCAAGCTTGGGGGGAGTTACCGGCCTCCAAGGCTGCGAGGGCACGTGCAATGGCCACCTTTTCCCGTTTCCTTACCCGAATCAGCCTTAGAATCAGAAACAACGCCAATATCACTCCCGAAGTTAATATTAATCCTAGCACGCCAACCCCTGCCCATTCCTTAATATATGAAAAGGTATCTACCAGCCAATCTGTAAATTCCCCCAGCGAAACCATAGTCGCCTGGGTTTGATTCAAAGCCAAAATCTTCAAACTAAAATTTGCTTGCAATTGTTCCAATTCCCTTGTCCAATTGCCATTTAGATATTGAGAAATCACTCGGGATTCATTAAGGGTAGCAGTATAAGGGGTAACACACAAGTGCTTAGTACGATCTACACAACCAAAGGTAACTATATCAAACATTTTTAACATATTTCTTTCCACCAAATCAACTCTCTTATTTAACAATAAAATACCTGACATTAATTGATGGTTAATCTTTTCTTGTATATACATAGCGTCCGAGGTTTTTTGAACCACGGAATTGATAGTAGTAACTGTCTGAACTTGATTGGCCATAGCTACTCCTGCAGTAACAGCCGCCGCAGCAGACACTGCAATAGCCGTCACAATAGTTGCTGTAATGCCAAAATCCCTTTTCCGGCGAACCAGGGTGGCTAATGGGAAGTTCTTAGGATTGGCTTTTACAGGCAAAAACACAAAGGTAGGGATGCGCATAACAATCGCACCTGAATGGTAGAAATTCCAACATTGTGACAGAGAGCAATTATCCTTCTTGCAATCAACTGCAGTATTATTTGAACTCCCTGTAGTATTAAACAAAAGCCAGACAAAGGGAGGATCCAGGCAAACTCTGGTTTGCCGTAGAGTAGTATTATGTTTTTTCTCTACACTAGTTATATTAATTTCTTTAGAAGTGTGATTCATAATCCCTGTATAATTATTTAACATAATTATTCCAGAGCGAACAAATGTAGCAAATGGAGACAACTCAGTTATAGCTCCTCTGGAATTCATAAGTATCCATGGAGTAAAGGGTGATCCAACCTTTATCATAAGTTTTCTTTTAACCTTAAAATGGTTAAGATTCCTAAGAACCCATCCAGAATTATTGTAAAACTTATCATATCGTCCTCTGCAATCCACAAATTCGGGGGGATAGCTCAAATCATTACCAGAGCATCTAGGGACAGACCAAGAAAAAATATTATTACTAGTATGATTACTATTGCCAACCTGTGAATCACTATTATTAACCTTGCTAACCTGTACCCAATTGGGCGTTGTAAGGTTGCAACTTATCCCATAAGTGGTAACATTAACAGTATCATTGGAACCGGAATAGGAGCCAGATCCAGATTTAGCTCCAGATCTAACCTGAGGCAGGGCTACGCTAATGGCCTTTCTCAAAAAATTGGGAGTATCTTCTAAAAATGGATCTCTAGCTACAGTAAGATTCATGGCATCTAGCAAGATGCAGTCTGAGATAGAAGTGCTCTGATTTGTGGTAAAACATAAAGTTCCTGCTAGGGGCACTACAGTTTGATTAAATTTTTGTTCCTGAGCATCCACCTTTTTGCAAACTAAGTTCAATTGGCAACTATCAACAAAAAATTGTGGCAATATTGTGGACTCATTGTGAACAGGAATTGGAATGGGCCATGTATGGGCCACAGCCCAGAAATAAGATTCTTCAGATTCAACTGGAACCGGCAGGTTCACCAACAGGATCAGGAGCAGCAACATCTCCTTGCTCTTTGTCAGGCTGTTCCAGTGTTGTCACGATCCTTGTCAGTCTGGTAGGGATCCACACCGGATCTGGCCGATTCTGAGGAAAGACACAAACAGCTCCCCTGGACCTCTGTATCACAGGGTCCGGTCCATACCATTTGTTATCAATTACATCCTTCCATTTTACTAATTCTGTATTTCTGTGACTGTGGTCCATATGTCTTTCTGCGGCTGAACAGCCATTGGAATCCAAGGTCAAAAAATTAAATGTAAAGAGAGCGAGAGATATTCTATCTCGCGGGGATGCGCACTCGGCTATTCCCCCTTTTTGTTTTTGAAGCAATTCCTTAATGGTGCGGTTAGCCCTTTCCACGATGCCTTGTCCTTGTGGATTATAGGGCAAACCAGTAGTATGATTAATTTCAAAAATAGAGCAGAACTGTTGAAAACTTTTAGAGGCATATGCCGGGCCATTATCAGTTTTTAAAGAATAAGGCTTGCCCCAAGCAGCCCAGGCTTCTAGGCAATGGGTCCTTACGTTAAGGACCTTTTCACCACATAACGGGGTGGCATGTATAACACCTGAACAAGTGTCCACGGAAACATGCAAATATTTTTGTTTACCAAATTCTGAAACATGAGTAACATCCATCTGCCAAAGGGTAAGTGGCTTTAACCCACGTGGATTAACCCCAATATGAGGCGGATGATGAAAAACCACACAGGAGGAACATTGTTTAACTATCTCACGCGCTTGGTCGCGAGTAATATTAAACTTAAGGCGAAGGGTATTTGCAGGCACATGAAACTTTCTATGAAATTGTTCAGCCGATTGCATAGGATCCAGGGCAACTAAAGCCATTTCCCTGGTAGCCCTATCAACCATATCATTAGCTTCAGTCATAGGTCCAGGAAGACCAGAATGAGCTCTAATATGACCGATAAAAAATGGTTTAGCACGTTGAACTATACAACTCTGAATTTGTAATAACAAAGATGCAACCATGCTACTAGGTTTAACATATGCAGCCACTTCCAGATGTTTTACAGCATTAACTACATAGCATGAATCAGAATACAAATTAAAAGGCTGATGGGGAAAGGCCTTAAAGACCTCCAACATTACTTGACACTCCATGACTTGGGGTGCTCCAGAGCGAAATTTCAGAGTAACAGGCGGGGAGCCATATACCATATAGGCTCCAATTCCAGTTTTGGACCCATCAGTAAAAATAGTCAAGCCATTATTCAAAGGAGAAGCACTGGTAATCTTTGGAAAATATACAACATTCTGTGCCATAAAGGACAGCAATTTATCAGACGGATAATGATTATCAATAACGCCTGAATATGAGGAAATCAATACGGCCCAATCATCAGTAGTCCCTGTCAAAACCTCAATTTGATCTTTGGTATAGGGCAATATTAACTTCTCTGGCATTTTGCCAAAGGTGGTCAAGCTGAACTTCACTCCCAATAATGCCTGTTGTGCCACTAAATCAGGATAATAGCTTAACGTGCGCGAACCAAGTGTATGACCATGTATCCACCAAATCGGGCCTGTCTGCCACAATACTCCAGTAGGATGACCAACAGTGCGCAGAATGCAAAGCAATAATGGTTGTTCTGGATCAAACCGAAGAACCTGCGCTTGTTCTATGGCCTTTTCCACTATCTTTAATGCTTCTTTTCCTTTTGGTGTAAGCTCTCTAGGTGACGTTACATCAGGATTTCCTTCTAATATTGAGAACAACGGCTGCAAAGCTTCACGGGTAATGGGGAGATATCCTCTCAGCCAATTTATATCTCCGAGCAACTTTTGAAAATCATTTAAAGTGCGTAAATGTGATGTGCGAATGCAAATTTTTTGTGGAAAAATCTGTTTTGGGGTAACACGGGCTCCTAAAAACTCTATAATACTTGTCTTTTGAATCTTATCGGCGGCAATAATCAGCCCCTTTTGTTTTAAGGATGCCTCCAGGGCAACTAATGCCCGTTCTAGCATATGCTCTTGTTTTGCTGCCAATAGGATATCATCCATGTAATGGATCAGCCTAACTTTGGGAAAACTACGTCTCACTGGTTGTAACGCCTGATCCACGTATAGCTGGCACATGGTGGGACTGTTGGCCATACCCTGTGGTAAGACCCTCCATTGATAGCGTTCATCAGGCTGTTCGTGATTTATAGAGGGAACAGTAAATGCAAAACGATGTTTATCTAAAACATGCAAGGGTATAGAAAAGAAGCAATCCTTAACATCTATGGCAAAAACAGGCCAATCTCTTGGTAAAGCACTTAAAAGAGGCAACCCTCTTTGGACAGATCCCATGAGTTGCATCTGTGCATTAACTGCTCTAAGGTCATGCAGCAGCCTCCATTTTCCTGATTTCTTTTTTATGATGAAAATAGGGGAATTCCAAGGAGACACAGAAGGTTCAATATGACCAAGCTGAAGTTGTTCTTTAACTAATATGTGTGCGGCCTGGAGCTTTTCCATAGACAGGGGCCACTGAGGCACCCAAACGGGTGTATCTGTGCCCCAGGGGATGCGTAACGCATCATCAGTGGCCCCTAGGAAAAACCCAAGCCCTTCCGATCAGATTTTGGAGTGGGCAACACGGGATCACTTCGTCCTTGAAGGCGAGCCCCCAGCCCTTTTCCTGGTACAAAGCCTTGTGCCTTCATGACATCTTTACTCACTTGAGAATAATCATTGGTAATTATCAATTTTAATTGTTGTTGTACATCCCTTCCCCATAAATTTAAAGGGAGGTCTATGACAAAAGGCTGAAAAGTGCCTTGACTGTGTTCCATCCTCCAATGCAATTGCTTAGCACTCATATCTGGAGTATTTTTGTATCCTAGACCCTGTAAGGTTTGTGCAGCCGTCTGTAACGGCCATCTCTTCGGCCAATCCTGTTTACGCATCACACTTCTATCCGCTCCGGTATCCAACAGGCCCGTAAAGAGCTTTCCTTCTACTTCTAGGGTACATATGGGGCGATCATCAAGTCCTATAGACAAGCATGCTAGTTCAACCCCAGAGGAGCCGAACCCTCGCTCGCCCCTCTCTTTCTCACAAGCGGGAAATTTTTCATGGTCTGATCGAAGAATTAACAATTGTGCAATACGATCTCCGGGTGCAATCGAAATGATGCCAAACGGAGAATGACACATTACCTTAATAATGCCTTTGTAGTCAGGGTCGATCACTCCAGGTAGCACTAATAACCCTCTAAGAGTACTGGAAGATCTTCCTAAGACTAGTCCCACTGTTCCTTCCTCTAGAGGTCCTGACATATCTGTGTCTATAGCTTGAACACCCATACTCTGAGTCAGTACCAATCCGGTGGTAGCACGGAGGTCCAACCCTGCGGAGCCTGTGGTGGCCCTTCTGATGACTGGGGTGGTCTCATGTTTGGCTCCTGAATTGCCCCATAAATTCTTGGGCCCTGGGGTAGTGGGCCCTTCTGCCCGTTTTTTGACATGGCTGATGTTGCATTAGGTATGGGCTGTCCATTGATATCCTTTACGGATCGACACTCATTCGCCCAGTGTTTTCCCTTTTTGCACCGTGGGCATGTGCCTGGCTGTCTCTGACCTTGGCTCTTTTTATGTGTGCCTTGGGGGCAATTTTTTCGTATATGCCCCGGCTTCCCGCAATTAAAGCAGGTACCTGATCTTCCCTGCCCCCTGGAGACTGCTAGCATAGCAGCCGCTAGACCAGCATTAGTTAGAGGGCCGCCTATCTCTCGGCAGGCCTTAAGCCAAGCATCCAGCCCTTTATTTTTCCATGGCATGATGGCTCTCTTACATTCTTTAGTAGCCTGTTCAAACACTAACTGCTGAACCAAAGGCATGGCTTCTTCGGCTTCACCAAACACCTTCCCTGCGGCTTCCATCATGCGAGCCACAAACTCCGAAAAAGGTTCAGTAGGGCCTTGAATAATTTTAGTAAGGTTGCCCGTCACTTCACCTCTTTTTGGTATCATTTTCCATGCTCTTGTGTAAATTTCATTAATTTGTTGATATACCTCCACTGGATAGGCTGTTTGATTAGCCGTCCATTGCCCTTGCCCTAATAACATGTCTGCATTCCAGGGAGCTCGATTTGGCGTTTGCGCATTTACTCGAGCCTGAGTGTGAGCAGCTTCTACTACTATAGATCTATAATCTAGATATTGACCTGTAGAAAGGCATGCTCTAGCAATTTCCCACCAATCTGTTGGTGTCATAGCTCTGGTGGTCAACCGAGTCAGTAATGTGCGAGTATACTGCGCATTAGCTCCATAAGTCTTTGCCGCTTCCACTAAATCTTTTAACTCTTTATAAGGGACTGGCTCATGATATCTTTGTTGATTTTGATCCTCAAAAACAGGAAATACCACCACTGAAGGTGGATAATGCACAGCTAACTGCGCAAGAGTGCCCCTGTCGATGAAATGGCAGCTACTCCTGGGCTGCACGTAAGGAGGGGGAAACTCTCTAGTGGGCACTTTTAGAGCTGGCCCATATCTCTCCTCCTCATAATGTGCATCTTCCTCCTCTAAGCTCTCCTCCTCTGCCTCTACCAGCTCCTCTTCAGCCAGCCGCAAGGCTGCGAATTCATCCAGCACCGGATACAGGGGAGGTGCTGAAGGTTTATTTATCTTAGGATCCTCTTTTTCTTTTATATCTTTCTTTTCTCCTTTTTTGTTCCTTATTACCGTGCACTTTTCTTCAGTATCCTCCTCTGTCTTTGAACCTGCTTCTGAAAGGCTGTCCTGGTGTCTTGCCAACATTTTCCTTCCTTCTCTTAACTCCTCTACATTTTTTTCGTCTTTCAAACAGGAGTGTACTAATCTCCAAAAAGGATAAGTCCCCTTCTTTAATTGCCCCTGTTCCTTTGCTGCCTCCAAATCTTTGCCTAGCTTTCTCCAGCAATGCAGATTTAGATCCCCAGACACCGCAAACCACGGCGCCATGCGATCAATATCCCCGACAATCACCTTTATGGTGGATTTCGAGATTTTCAATCCTCTCTCCTGGAGTAACCGCTGTATAGGTTCTACAAAATCGCATGCACCAGAGACAGACTGATCGTTGCCCATCTTTGCTCACTTTTCTACAAGAGGCTTACAAAAGGGCAGAAAAATCGCATTATCTGCTACGGACTTACTTTCACTTTAGATGTTACAGCAGAGACACTCCTCTCCTGGTCTATGACAACGGATAAAAATGCAAAAGGCATAAACCACTACAGCAAAAACAACCACTGCTAGTGCAAACCACAAAGGACTAATTCCTCCAAGAAGCATACCTGAGGATACTTACCGGCGCCGACCGCTTCGTGTGTAGAGTTCTGAATCCTTTTCGGCCCCCTGTGTGTGTCCGCCGAAGTTCCCGGGTTTCGGCACCAGCTGCGGCGAGCGAGCCCTGACCAGCAGGGAAAGATCACCACCGACACAGGATTCTTCTCTGATCACACTTTAATGAAGCGCTGCTTGGTTGAGGGAGAGCTGGAAGCAGGGGGCCCCGAGCCGGGCTGGGTGGCGGCTTATATAGAGGAGGACGGGGCGTGTCTACTGATTAGGTGACGTGGCAGAAAAGGATTGGTGGAAACCTGTTGCCAGGCAGATGTGGCGCGAAAAGTTCGCGCCACATACTTGTTTACTTTAGCCCTCGGCGCCATCTTGTAATGGCGAAATGTAAGTGCGGCCGCCACAATTTTCTTTTGCTTTTTCTGGGTTAGGATGATCATGCCTTCCTGTTGTAGGACCACTGGGTTCTGGTGTTGCCATATTGCTTTTTAGATTGTTGCATTGGTACCTACCCATCTCTTCCTCCAAAATTGGTGCAGGCAGTGTCATTGCCTCTTTTCCCAATCTTTGCAGTTAGTGTCTGTGTCTCAGGGATCCTCTTGGACAGATCGTTACAGTTGCTGTCCGTGTCTTAGGGAGCTGCTCCTAGTCTGCTGTGTGCAGTCACTGTATCTCAAGGAGCTGCTGAGGTCTCATGGATGGGTGGGTTTGGGGATAGAGCAGAACTTGTAGATTACAGGGTCTGATCGATTGGGGGAGGAGTGTTAGAGCAGCCTACCTGCAGGAGGCTTGCCTGCTGGCTGTCTAGTGAAACTGAGGCAGTGGGGAAGAAGCCTGTGGTTTTGCCCTGGAGTCTAGGGTCTAGAGACTGGGTTGTCCAGCTAGGGAGCTGGTTACTCACCTTTTGGTCCACTCTGTATAGTCACAGTCTGTGCATCAAAGTTCCTCTCATATTGTTTTGTTTCTATTTCATGAATTTATGCCCTGATTTTTACTATGTTTTTCTGTCTACTGGTTTTGTTGTTTTTTAGACAGGGTTTCCCTCTTCCTGTCTTGGAATTCATTGTATAGATGAGGCTGGCCTCAAACACACGGAGATCTGCCTGCCTCTGCCTCCTGAGGGCTGAGATTAAACGCATGCACCATCACACCTGGCTTCAACTGGGTTTAGATTTGTTTTCTTCCTTTTCCAGATTGTCTAGTAACAACATTAAGTCAGTTATTTTTGCTCATTCTAATTATTTAATGTGGGCAATTAGATCTACAAATTTCCCTCATAGAACTGTTTTCAATGTGTCCTATAAGGTATTTTGTGATGTTTTCATTTAGCTCCAGAATATTCTTTTTTCTTCCTTCCTTCATTTCTTTTGTTCCTTCTTTCACCCATTCATCATTCAGTAGTGAGTTATTTAATCTGAGTTTGTATATGTACTAGAGATTTGTTTGCTGTCAATTTAAGTTTTATTACATGGTGTTCAGATAGGCCATAAGGAGTTATTTCAATGTTTTTGAATTTGTTAAGATCTGTTTTGAGTGCCAGGATGTGGTCTACTTTAGAAAAGCTTCCATGTGCTGCTGAGTTGAATGTGTATTTTTTTTTTTTTTTGGTGTTTTGATAGAATATTCTGTAGGGATCTGTTTAGACCATTTAATGTATGATGTCAATAAATTTTGATGTTTTTCTGTTTTTTGTTTTTGTTTGTTTGGTTGGTTTTTTGAGACAGGGTTTCTCTATATCTTTGGAGCCTGTCCTGGAACTTGCTCTGGAGACCATGCTGGCCTCAAATTCATAAGATTCACCTGTCTCTCCCTCCTGAGTGCTGCTTTAAAAGGCATGCACCACTATCACCTGGCGATGTTTTTCTGTTATTCTTTGTCCAGATGACCTATTGGACAAAATGGGTATTGAAATCACCTATTAATGAGTTGATGTTGATCTGTTTTTAAACACAGCAGACACTTTTTAAAAAAAAAATGAAATTAGGTGCCCTAAAGTTTGGTGCATATTTATTTAGGCTAGTAAGTCTTCTAGGCCCACTGTTCCCTTGATTAGATTAAAGTGTTCCTCTCTATCTGATTAGTTTTAGTTTGACATCTATCTTGTTATATATTTGGGAAGCAATGCCTATTGCTTACTGGTCCCTTTTGACTAAAATACTTCTGTCCTTCTACTCTTAAGATGATGTCTATCTTTAAAAATGCTTCTTGCAGACAGCAAATAAGGTTTTGTTATGGTGTTGATATTTGGTAGCAGTGTTTATGTTCTCAGTGGTGTTTTGTGTTTTAATACTTATGGCTTCATATTTCTTTCTCAGTCTCTTTCCTCTCTTCAACCTAAAAATTGCTTCCTGTATTTTCTTCAGGTTTGGTTTGTTAGAATCAATGATAATATCAGTATATTCTGATGGGAATAATACAATGTAAAGTATGGGATAGATAGACCCAACTTTACTATACAGAGGAGCTTGTACTGATGGAAAAACTGTGGTATGTGATGGGAAGAGTACTTTATCAAGGTCTGCCTTTTACAAAGAGATTGAGATATTTCTTGTAGAAAAAGGAACTATATAAAATATATATCTTGCAACATGAAATAATTGTTTGGATTTGAATATTGTCCTTAAAGCATCGTGCCCATGTTTATTACTTATAACTTTGTAACCACAAGAAGCTGCCACTTTTGAATAGCTAATTTGTAGCTAACCGATTTTATGCTAAAGTATTTTTAAGGCTTTGGGGGGGAGTTTCGAGACAAGGTTCTCTGTAGCTTTGGGCCCTGTCCTGGAACTAGCTCTTGTAGACCAGGCTGGCCTCAAACTCACAGAGATCCACCTGCCTCTGCCTCCTGAGTGCTGGGATTAAAGGAGTGTGCCACCACCACCCAGCATTTTTAAGGCTTTATACTCAACACTTCTTAGATTTTTGCCACTGGAAGAGCAGGTTATTGATACACATGAATACTCTTCAAGGTAACTGAAATTCATTGATATATCAGAAAGCATTAACAATTATGGCTACTTTAGTCTTAGTACCAGAAGTGTCTAAAGCAAGCTTCAAACAAAACAAATGTAATGACTATCTTATAAGAGATTTAAAATGTTACATGGGATAAGGGAGCTCCACTGAAGGAGCAGGCCCAAGCCAGAGACCTCTGCCCTCTGCAGGACAGGTTTGAGTCAGGGACCTCAGAGGGAGCAAGCCCGAGCCAGAGGCCTCTGTGGGAACAGGCCTGAGCCAGTGGCCCAAGGCAGCAACCTCGACAGGAGCAGGTACAAGGGAGCCACCACTGAGGGAGCAGACCCAGCAAGAGACCTCTGCAGACTGGGCGTGAACAACCTCCGAGGGAGAAGGCCAAAACCAGCAACCTCCACCGGAGCAGGCCTAAGCCAGCAACCTATGCCAAAATCAGGCCCAAGGAAGCAACCTCAGCAAAAGCAGCACCAAGCAAGCATGGAGATGGCAGCAGGCCAGAATGATACCCGGAATTGCAGAGCAACCCCCAGAAGCACTGAGTGACCTCTGAGAACAACGAGTGACCTCTGGGGTGACTGGAGCCATGGCTCCGACTGCATCAAGAGAAGCAACTTGTCTGAGCCTTGGATCCACTGGTACCTGGAAGACTGATTACCTGCAACACAGCTACAACTACACTCAGTGAAAAATAAAAATAGACAACACCACAAAGAGCAATGTGACACCAATAAAAACTAGTGGCCCTACAACAGAAAGACATGAACAACCAAATATAAATGAGCAGAAGAAAATGACCTAAAAAAAACTTTATTAATTTTTTTTTTATTTTGTTTTTTTTTTTTTTTGAGACAAGGTTTCTCTGTAGCTTTGGAGCCTGTCCTGAAACTAGCTCTTACAGACCAGGCTGGCATTGAACTCATAGAGCTCCGCATGCTTCTGCCTCCCGAGTGCTAAGATTAAAGCTACCACTCAGATAAAAATAACTTTAAGAGAATGTTTGAGGCCCTTAAAGAGGAAATGAAAAATTTCCTCAAAAAAAATGGAGTGATCCCAAAAATTCTACCAAGGAACTTTTACAACTCATAAACACTTTTAATAACTTAGAAGGTTACAAGATAAACTCAAAAAATTCAGTAGTATCATCTTTACACAGATGATAAATGGGCTGAGAAAGAAATCAGAAAAACATCATCCTTCACAATAGCCACAAATAGCATAAAATATCTTGGAGTAACTCTAACCAAACAAGAAGGAAGACTTGTATTACAAGAACTTTAAATCTTTGAAGAAAGAAATTGAAGAAGATATCAATCCACACATCTATGAACACCTGATTTTTGACAAAGAAGCAAAAATTATACAATGAAAAAGAAAGCATCTTCAATAAATGGTGCTGGCATAATTGGATATCAACATGTATGTTGGGCCTCATGAGGCCAGGGTGTGAGGCCAGTGTAACTTCCTGAGCCTAACTCAAGTTTGGTGACCTGTCTCTGGCCATAACCTCTGCATATGAGTGACTCAGCTCAGTCCAACCTAAACCTGCCTCTGCCCAGCCACTGCTAATGTGGCAGAATATTACTGGCCCTTATTCCTTACTCCTCCTCACCCCATCCCAAGACTCCTATCACAACCCTATATAAGCTCCTGCCTAATACAATTAAAGGAGATCCTGCTTCGACAGCTTTCCCACTCAGTGTGTTTCTCTCCAGCGGCCATGAGAGAGGTCTGAGTCATCAACACTCACCATCCCGATCAGTCCCAGGGAGAGACCAGAACCAGCTTTGCCTCAGCCCTATTTGCCAGAGAAACCGGTAGTCTAGAATGAAAATAGATCCATATCTCTCACCATACACAAAACTCATGTCCAAATGGATCAAGGACCTCAACATAAAAAACCACACTGAACCTCATAGAAGAGAAAGTGGGACGTGCATTTGAACACACTGGCACAGGAGACCACTTCCTAAATATAACACCAGCAGCACAGGCACTGAGAGAAATGAATAATAAATGGGACCTCCTGAAACTGAAAAGCATCTGTAAAACAAAGGACACAGTCAATAAGACAAAACAATAGCCTACAGAATGGGAAAAGATCTTCACCAACCCCACATCAGACAGAGGGCTGATCTCCAAAATATACAAAGAACTCAAAATTGGTCATCAAAAGAACAAATAATCCAATTTTAAAACGGAGTACAGATCTAAACAGAGAACTCTCAACAGAGGAATCTAAAATGGCTGAAAGACACTTAAGGAAATGCTCAACATCCTTAGTCATCAGTGTAACGCAAATCAAAACAGCTCTGAGATTCCATCTTATACTGTAAGAATGGCCAAGATCAAAAATCCTGATGACAACTTATGCTAGAGATGATGTGGGGTAAAGGGAACACTCTTCCATTGCTGGTGGAAGCAGAAACTGGTATAGCCCATTTTAATTACAGTATGGTGATTTCTCAGAAAATTAGGAAACAACCTTCCTCAAGACCCAGTAATAACACTTTTGGGTATATACTCAAAAGTTGCTCTATCATACCACAAGGACATGTACTCAACTATGTTCATAGCAGCATTGTTTGTTAATAGCCAGAACCTGGAAACAACCTAAGTACCCTTCGACTAAAGAATGGATAAGGACAATGTGGTACATTTACACAGTGGAGTACTACACAGCAGAAAAAATAATATCTTGAAATTTGCGGGCAAATGGATAGATCTAGAACACATTATATAGAGTGAGGTAACTCAGATGCAAAAAGACAAATATCATAAGTACTCACTCATAAGTGGCTTTTAAACATAAAGCAAAGAAAACCAGACTACAATTCACAATATCTGAGAACCTAGACAACAATGAGGACCCTAAGAGAGACATAAATGGATCTAATCTACATGGGAAGTAGAAAAAGACAAGATCTCCTGAGTAAATTAGGAGCATGGGGACCATGGGAGAGAGTTGAAGGGGAGGGGAGAGAAAGGAAGGGTACCGGAGAAAAATATATAGCTTAATAAAAACAATAAAAAATAAAATAAAATGTCATATGGGAAAGAGGAAGGCTATGGTACACAATATCTAAACAACTTTATAGAATTTCATTTAATAAGTATATTTAAAATTCATTTCTTCAAAAAACAGCATTTTAATTACATTCAAATTATATTCACTCTACCAACAAACTCATTATTTACTTATAAGGCTAGATATTAGAAAACATGAAAATTTAAACAAGTTTTATTTTTTGAAAGTCCCTCCAAATTTAGTATCCTGAAAATTTCTACATATATACTTGAAAAGAAGTATACTTTATAGAAATGTAATACACATACAATGAAGCATAATTCACTTTGGCTCAGTTTACAGGTATGCCTCAAAGTGTGGGAGTGAGTGGGTGGATAAGTGTGTGTGTGTGTACACATGTATGCATTCATATATTACATATTTATTTATATAACACAATTTTAATTACAGGCAAAAGTCACAGCATATATAGTAAAGCAATGCACCAATATGTTTTCTCAGAGAAAGTAGAAGAGTTTTCAAGATATCATGCCAATCCATGATTTTCCAAATCTTTGTTCTCAAATATAGAACCAGATATTTGTTTTCTTTTTATCTTTAAATTAAATACATTTTATAATAATGACTCAAATGCCATGAAAATTACTGTCAAGCCTGCTCTATTTAGAGCTCGGTAACAAAGACATGTCTGTTGTTTTTGTCCTGTCCTTCTACTCTCTAAAATGTCTCTAAGGAAATCTTTAATATGTGGTGGGAAAGACATCAAACAAAGTTATTCTGAGATGGTAAAGAAATATGAGATTTGGTGTCCACACAGACTTAGAAAAATAAATGCCGATTTATATAAAACAGGTGAGAAAAAAGATTGAAAAATAAATGGAAGAAGACAAAGAACTGTGGTCCTTGTAATCTTTAGTTTCAAAGATATACAGCAACCAATCTACCAATAACTGCTGAGTATTTTTTAAAACTTCTATAAATTTCCATAGATTTTAGTTTTTCTAAATTGGGTTTCTGTAGCAAAACAATGATGCCATGATAGTAATAGTGTGTGAAGGTTGTTTCATGGGAAGAAGAAAAAAGGAATAGGTATACTGTACATCAGTGAAAAGGGGCAGGGTCAGAAAAAAAATTAAGCCTGGTCTGATCAAAGGCAGGGAGAAACTACCTTTCTTTAGATTTTATCTCATTCTTTAATCAGAGAAAAATAGTATCCCATTTGTTTACCTCTTTACTATATCCCAGACTAAAAATAACAGAATGAATAGCCCTTATAAATATACTAGTTCTAAAAGAGATAATTTAAATGTTTAGTTTTTCTGGTTGTTTAATGATAAACGTAAAAGTTCACTCTTCTAGAATGGTGCTTATATGTACCGATATATTTATGCCTTTCCTGAATTAAATAGTCAGCAGTAAGAGGTTTGGCATCGCTGGGTAGTGGTGGCATGTGCCTTTAATCCCAGCACTCAGGTGGCAGCGGCAAGCAGCTCTCTTGGAGTTCGAGGCCACCCTGGTCTACATATAAAGCTAGTTCCAGGACAGCCAATGCTACACAAAGAAATCCTGTCGGGAAAAACCAAAACCAAAAAATAAAAATAAAAATAAATAAAAAAGCTGTCATAATCAACTGAATATTTTAAAGAAATCTTTACATTTAAATTAAATTAAAATAAGTGCTGTTATATCAAATATCAAAATTACTATTTCGTTCATCAGAAACATATAATTAACATTATATAGTCATTGCCTAAAATCACTACAAAAATTTAAATGATCTTTTCCTCTATATGAAAATGATGATTCTGAAGTAACACGCTAAGTTACAAAACCCATTCATGACACACAACACCTCATCAAGGTTTTCAACAAGTCAGTGCACTCAATAGTTACAAGAGGCATAATGCTCTTCCACAGCCAGGAGTTCTGAAAAAGTAAAAAAGAAACAAATAAGAAAAGAAAAAAGTTAAATAATCTGAAAGGCATCCCTAATGATAACAAATACTGCAAGTAGTCCCCAAGCCAAATATCGTCTAACCTGAATGTCAATGTCAATCAGCTGTCGTTTTCTCTCCCAATGGAAGACGTTCCCATAACTGGAGCAACTGTTCACCAACCTGAGGTTCTAGCTCCTAGATAAGTCATAAGTTAAAGTAAACATTAAAAATGGGCTGAGTGTTTTTTTTTTAAATCAGTAAAAAAAAGTAGATAAAAAGGAAAAAAAATCACTTTACATTTCACATTTAAAAAAATCAGATCATGTTAGTATCAATCAAAACAGTACATACTATTTCTAATTCTCTGCTTTTATAGAGTTGATATTCAGATTTAAAATTCTACTTAGTGTGAAAAATCTTGCAACTTTTGTGATGAAATAGTAACATATTTCCATGTAATCAATTTAGAATTTTGTCTAGATAGAAACAACAAATTTTACTTTAATTGAAGATTCAGCAGAAGCACTCAATTTGAACTTCTGAAGGTTTGAACCTAGATGTTTTGAGGCTTCCTCCCCAAGAAAGCATCTTAAGTGACTATATATTCCTACCTTAGATATTATCTAATTTAAATCAAAATCAATAAGTTAAAATATTACGATATGAATAAAAAGAATGCCACTTTTTCATCCTCCTGTGGCATGGATGATACTCTAAAGATTACCTAGAAAGAAATCAACTCTTTCCCAGGGTGGTTTGAGGTAGTAAGCCACAAAACTTCAAATAAATTACTGGATATAACTTTCGGTAAAACAAACCCCTGAACCTACTTTCTCCCATGTAAACTGGGACCAACAGCTTACTGTACTGTTAATAAGAAGAGATTACATGATGCTACTAGTACAATATTTTGGCACTATTCATTAATTCTCATCATATTACTAGTTTAAATGCACAGATGCAGCATCAAAAAAGCAAAAGTGACAGAAATAAAGCAAGGCATTAGAATTAAAAAGCTACTATTTATACAATGCACTTAAACAACAGGGATGCTAACGATGCTGTCAGCCTGAGACTGCAGTCAAATCACCTCACGATGGTAATCTGCTTTGGTCAATGTGCCACTAATAAGACAACAGAAAACTCCATGAAGTGACTTAGGAAAGATTTCATACAGCAAGAAACAAAACTTAAGAAAATGTTTTAAAAATCCATAAGACATTTGCAAACAGACTTTTATGCTCTTTATAAATCAAAACTAGTTTTGTTCATGTGTATATGGCATATGCAATTGATATTAATACATATTATCCTCTGAGCAGTAACAACCAAAAAAAAAAAAAATCAAAAGAAAAAACTTAAGATGCCAGCATATACCTGCCCATCTCTGCTTATCTGCACTTTCTTGTTGTCATTCCAAGGATTGAGCAAATGGTGTGCAAACTGAAAGGGCAGGCTTTCTTTACGTATCCACTCTACTTTAAATACTCCACCTAGCCCAGCTGAACCCCAGTCCTGGCTCTTCTCTCTTCCTATCTCAGAAGACATCCTAGAAAATCCCTGTATAAAAAATGAAAGGAAAAGGAAGCAAAGATGATATTGAGATATCTGTATCTTTCTGGTAAGGATAATTATAATTTTAAAGGATATTAAAGAAAAGATACAATATTAAAATAATACAAATTTATCAAGAACCAAAAAAACCTTTATCAAATTTTGGAAGATAAATTCTAACCTAATGCAATATCAAACATTAATAGTTTCTAATGTATCAACAGTTGTAAGAAAGCATTTGTTATATAAAAATAATTACCAAACTTGTAATTTTTATTTATGAATACTATAAATATGAAATAATTCAATGGTTTGCAAGTTAAGTCAAAGGTAGTTAAGAAACCATCTCTGAGATAGAGATGGCTCAGTGGTGAAGAGCATTAGCTGGTTCTTCCAGAGGATCTGGGTTCAATTCCCACCGCCCATTTGGTGGCTCAAGACCATCTATAACTCTGGCTCCAGGGGAGCTGACTCTGTCTTCTGTCCGCTACAGGTACTGCATGCATGTGATGCACAGACAGATTCAGGCAAAACACCCATACGATATAACATAATTTTGAAATTTCTTTTAAAAAGAAGCAGGTCATTGTTCATAAATTTCCAGTCCACATTTACAAAGGCAAAGCTTTGCGGCATTTCATCCACTGACAGATGCAAAGCTGCTGTCAGGAGGAAGGATGACTCATCTGGAAACACTCTAAGTCAAGGGAAAGCACAGTCTGTGGCCCCCTTGCAGAAATGTGGAATCAACCTCACTCCCCGTCACACCACAGACAATTCCATTATGCCCAATACAATAAAAAAACTAGGATTTGGTTTTGGTTTTCTCTGAATTTGAGAGCATAACCCACAGGAAAAACAAATGCCATTTTATTGATTCAGGATGGCTCACCTGGAAATGTCCAGATCCTTGAACAGAAAATACCAAATAAACCATGCTGCTCTCCCAAAAGGCTCGATTTAGCTTCCGCTCATTACTAGGAGTTGTAGACCAGATACCCTTCTGTTGAGAAATTTCCAGGTTTCTCAGATTGCTACTCTTCATTATGAAGTAACGAACAGGCATATTTGGTCTTGGTGAAGGAGATTTTGAGCCCTATAAAAGAGTGCATACGTGGCATATAAGCTTTTGTAGTAAGACCTAATGATTCTCTGAATTTCCTCACTGTCTGTTGTTATGGCCCCCTTTTCATTTCCGATCTTGTTAATTTGCATGTTCTTTCTCTGCCTTTTGATTAGTTTGGATAAAGGTTTGTTAATCTTGTTGACTTTCTCAAAGAACCAGCTCTTTGTTTCATTGATTCTTTGCATTGTTTTCTGTGTTTCTATTTTGTTGATTTCAGCCCTCAGTTTGATTATTTCCAATCTTCTTCTCCTGAGTGAGTTTGCTTCTTTTTTTTCTAGAACTTTCAGCTGTGCTGTTAAGTCTCTAATGTGGGCTTTCTCTGGTTTTTTAATGTGGGCACCTAGAGCTATGAACACCTTATAATACACAGTGCACCTGCCCTTAGAAGGGTCAAACCTAAGTACTGGAAAAAAACTAATATCAGAACAAAGACCATTCAGGACCCTACTGTAACACTTCTTTCAATCAAACCTCAAAAGGATTAAACTGCCAAGATAGCTCAGCAAGGTAAAGCGCTTGCCAAGAAAACATGATGGCCTGAGTTTGACCCCTAGAACCAACCCATGGTGGAAGAAGAGAACTGACTCTTGACAGCTGTCTTGGCATGTGAGTGCACACATGTGCATGCATATACATGACCACATACACAAATAATTTTTGTAAGCTAAAAAGTATTAAACTAATTATAACTAACCTAGATAAAATAGAACAAAGTCTAACACTATTCAAAGGAACACACACACACACAAAATCTAGAAGCCAAAGAAATTGATAAGAAATGCAAAGAAAATAAAGGCTAGGACCCATAGCCAGGGGGAAAAAAATCAATACATGTAGACTCACATGGCAGATTTCAGAAACAGTAGACAAGAATGGTAAAGCACCTATTATAAATTGTGTGAACAATGTTTAAGAAAACTAAAAAAAAAACATGAATACTAGAGAGGTATTTTTTAATGGCAGGAGATATTAAAGACACATGGGGAAATGAGACAAAATAATAACTGCAAATAATAACATTACAAAAAACAAAAATAGTTTACACTCAAAATTAAAATGTCACTGAATGAAGTGATAGCAATAAAACTACCTAAAATGAAGCCAAGAGGGAAAATGATTAGAAAAAAAAAAAGAGTATCACAGAACTAGGAAATACTGAATGTCTTATATACACATAGACAGATGTAAATATACACATAGATATTTAGCAATAATTCCAGAAACGAGGGAACAAAGGGTAGATATGAGAAATAATAGACTTAGATTTTTTAAGAACAGATGGAAATTACAGATATACAAATTGAAAACAAAGAGGATCAGAAGAAGCACTATCACAATCCAGTTCCTCAAAATCAGTGATTAAGGAGAAAATCCTAAGTGCAGCTAAAGGAATACAGATATAATAGGGACTAAGACATGAAAACGATAGCGAACCTCCCACCAGTAGTTACTGCGTTCTAAACACTTTTCCTTACACCCACTGTAAGGGCAGTGCTCATCCCACATCAAAGAGCTTTTTGTAGTAGTCACAGGCTATTATAGAGATCCACAGCTGGTTAAAATGCAAAGAATACCCATGGGATTCCCAGCCCCAAATGGCACATATACAATGCAACACCTATACCTAAAGCTCAAGGACAAAAAGATTCTAAAAGTAACAGGGGACCATGATACCTGCTGATAGATAATTGCCTTATAGACATGACAGGGAATCTGCACCCATGAAATCTCAACAATATAGTTACTCAAACAAGGCCTGCAGAAACAACGTACTAGTTGACATGACTGTGTAGAAGGGGGATAATTTTGGAAGCCCTTGCCCCTAGATGAAGGGCTATGGGCATTCAATGACTGATAAATATAGGAGAATCAGTTTTCTTCAGGGACCAAGCCCCTGACAGTTTATGCAATCCCAAATGGTCAACTCTAGCACAGTAAGTATGTGTGTGTAGGTATATGTGTACATATGTGCAAAAATAATCATAGAAAAAGAGAACATGAATGTGAGAGGGAGTGGGGTGGGCACAGGAGTTGATGGACCAGGGAATGTTAGGGATAGAAATGATTTAAACATAGTACTCTTGTATGAAATTCTCAAAAATAATTCAATTTTAAAATGGCTTTACTGGTGAGTTCTACATAAGCATAAGGAAGAAACAATACCAATTCTACACATGTATTTCAAAATTGTGAAAGTGATTATTTCACAACTAATCTCATGAGACCAGCATTAGCCTGGTGTCTTAGTTATTGTTCTAATGCTGTGAACAGACACCATGACCAAGTCAACCCTTACAAAAGAAAGCAGTTATACGGGGGTTTGCTTACAGTTTTAGAGGTTTAGTCCATTACAATCATGGTGGGGAACATGGTGGCAGGTAGGCATGGTGCTGAAGTAGTAGCAGAGAGCTTTACATCCTGATTCAAAGGTAGCAGCAGACAAGAGAGAAAGAAATTGGGCTTGAAGCAGTCTTTTGAAACATCTAAGTCCATTCCCAGTGACACACTTCCTCCAATAAGGCCACACCTTCTAATCTTTCTAATCCTTCTTAAACAGTCCATCCACCAAGTGGGGATAAGCATTCAAATATATGAGCTTATGGGGGGTCATTGTTATTCAAACCATTATACTGGTTTCAAAACCCTACAAAAGTATCACAAGAAAAAAGGAATACTAAACAATATCCCTCATGAACAATACTGATGACAAAAATCCCTCGCAGCAAAAATTTTGATTCAACAAAATCAAATCCAGCCATATACAAAAAGGTTGGCATGCCTGAAGTACTGTGGTGGTTTGAATATGAATGGCCCCCATATGTTCATATATTTGAGTGGTTGGGTCAACAGGGAAGGGAGTCACTTGATAGGGATTAGAAGATGTGGTATTGTTGGAGCAGGAGGATGTATGTCACTGGGGATGGACTTCGGGGTTTCAAAACCTCAAGCCAGGTCCAGTGTGTGTGTGTCTCTGTCTACTATCTACTCTTGGCTACCATGTGGGCCTGTGTGTCGCCATGCTCCCTACCATGAAGAAAATATACTAACCCTCTAAAATGTAAGCCAGCCCTAGTTAAATGCTTTCTTCTTATAAGCGTTGCTATAGTCATGGTGTCTCTTCACAGCAAGAGAACACTAAGACAAGTACAAGTGTCATAAAATGAACAAAATCCACCATCTACAAATGATTCAGACAAAATACGTAGAAAGAACACTGAACTTAGTTTTGATTCATAATCAAAACCAAGAACTAGATCCAAAAGGAAATGTTTATAGTTACAGTACATCAAATGGTGAAATGCTTAATGACTTCCTGCTAAGTCCAAGGCAATGGTTACTTTTCCCAATACTTACACAACATTTTACAAAAAGGCCCTAGTCAGAGAAATAAGGGGAAGAGGAATAAACAGGAATCAGATTGAAAAGAAAAAACTTGTGGAAAGTAAAGGTAAAAATTATTAGAAAGTAAAATTACATTTATAAATGTAAGTCATAAAAAAGGTAAGGAGATACATACACCTACAGTCAGAGCTGTTTAGGAGAAAAGAAGTGACAGGTCAGAAAATGAACACTAACTACAAGTCTCATTACACTGTACATAATCAAGTCAGTGTACAACCAACAAAAGAAAAACACTTATCAATGAAACTCAGTAGAGTCCATTAAAAAGATCACATATTTAAAATCAAAATATTTATAACAAATATACCAAAGTAATTTAAGGAGAGGGTGATCTTTTTGGAAAATGATACTAGAACAATTGTATAGATAAAAAAAATTTTTATCTATATGACAAAAAGTAATTTGAAATAGTATCACATACCTAAATGTAAGAGCTCTAACTGTATAATTTCTAGAAAAAAAAACCAGAGTATTTTTGTTATATTAGATTATGCAAAACCTCCTCAGTACATAAAAAGTAAGTTATAAGTGAAAAAAACTGATGAAATAGATTCAGTGAAAACTAGAAACACTACAACCCCAACACCAGCAGTCTGATCTCCATGAGACAAAGAACAGCAGCCTGGTCTGCATAGCAAGTTGAAGGTCAGCCAGGACTACACAGTGAGAATCTATCTCAAAGCAAACAAAAAAAAAAATCTATAAATAGTTGTTCTTCAAAAGAAGGTTAAAAAAAGCTGTAAGTTATAGAAGAAAAACAAAACATGTTAAAACAAATGTCCTAAATATATACAAAGTTCGTATAACTTAATTTAAAAAAAAAAAAGTAACCAAGGACCTCTCAGGGAGTAGGCCAGAACCAGAGACCTTTGCAAGACTGGGCCCAAGCCAGGGACCTCCTCAGGAGCAGTCCCAGACCAGAGACAGTTACAAAAACATGACTGAGTCAGAAACCTAGGCCAGAGCAAGACTGAGAAACTGAACACCACAGAAGCAGAGCAAACCTCAGGAGCGCTGAATGACCTCCAAGAACACAGAGTGACCAACGGGGTGACTGGAACCGTGACCCTGATTGCACCACGAGGAGCAACCATCTGAGCCTTAGATCCACTGGCACCTGAAAGACTGATCACCTGAGAAAGAGATAGCCCCAATTACACCAATCAGAGGAAAAGATGGGTACACAAGGTAAGAACACACATAACACTACAAAGAGCAATGTGACACCAGTAAAAACTAGTGGCCCTACTAGAGCAAGACTTAAATAATCAAATATAGATGAAGAAAAAGAAAATGACCTGAAAAATAACTTTAGGAGAATGTTTGAAACCTTAAAGAGGAAATTAAAAATTCCCCCAAAGAAATAAGAGGAAAAGGCAAACAAAAAATTCAAAGACATCAACAAATCCCTTAAAGAAAATTTTAAAAAGCAATCAAACATATGAAAAAAAACTATTAAGATTTGAAAACTAAATGGAGACAATAAAAAAAAAACAAGCCAAGGGAATTATAGAAACAGAAATCATAAGAAATTGATCAGGAACCACAAATGCAAGCATAAACAGCAGAATTCAAGAGATGGAAGAGAGAAACCCAGAGAGTAAAGATCCAATAGAGGAAACAGATTCATTGGATCAAAGAAAACACTAAATCTAACAAAAGCTTAACACAAAATAGCCAGGAAATATGGAATACCATGAAAAGACCAAATCTAACAATAATAGGTATAGAAGAAGGAGAGGAAGTTCAACTCAAAAGCACAGAAAATATATTCAACAAACTCATAGAAGAAAACTTTCCCAAACAAAAGAAAGATATGCCTATGAAGATACAAGAAGCTTACAAAACACTAAATAGACTGGAACAAAAAAAAATTCCCCTCACCACATAATAAAGCACTAAATATACAGAATAAAGAAAGAATATTAAGAGCTGCAAAGACAAAGGCCAAATAACATTAAAGGCAGACCTACCAGAATTACACCTAACTTCTCAATGGAAACAATGAAAGCCAGAACATTGATGCAAAAATACTCAATAAAATACTGGCAAGTGAATCAAGGAATACATCAAAAACATCATCCACCATGATCAAGTCAGCTTCATCCCAGAGATGCAGGGATGGTTCAACATACGAAAATCTGTCAATATAATCTACCGTATAAATAAACTGAAAAATAAAACCCACATGATCATCTCATTAAATGATGAAAAAGCCTTCGACAAAATACAATATCATGATAAAGGTCTTGGAGAGATCAGGGATACAAGGAACATACCTAAACATGATAAAGGCAATAAACAGCAGGCCAACAGCTAACATCAAACTAAATGGAGAGAAATTCACAGATATCCCACTAAAATGAGGAACACGATAAGGTTGTCCACTTTCTCCATATCTATACAATAGAGTTCTTGAGGTCCTAGCTAGAGCAACAAGACAACATAAGGAGATCAAGGGGATAGAAAAAACAAAAGAAGTCAAACTCTATTTGCTGCTGATATCATAGTTTACATAAGCGACCACAAAAATTCTACCAAGGAACTTCTACAACTCATAAACACTTTCAGTAATGTAGCAGGATACAAGATTAAGTTGAAAAAATCAATAGCCCTCCTTTATGCATACGATAAATGGGCTGAGAAAGAAATCAGAAAAACATCACCCTTCACAATAGCCACAAATAGCATAAAATATCTTGGAGTAACTCTTACTAAACAAGTGGAAGACCTGTATGACAAGAATTTTAAATCTTTGAAAAAAGAAATTGAAGAAGACACCAAAAAATGGAAAGATCTCCCATGCTCTTGGGTAGGTAGAATTAACATAGTAAAAATGGCAATCTTACAAAAATCTACAGATTTAAAGCAATACCTATCAAAATCACAGCAAAATTCTTCACAGACCTCGAAAGAATAGTACTCAACTTCATATGGAAAAGTAAAAAAACCCAAGAGAGCCAAAACAATCCTGTACAATAAAGAAACTTCTGCAGGCATCACAATTCCTTGCTGTGGGAGCATATTCTGCTCCTTTAGCCAATAGCCTTTAAGATACCAACCCACTTGGGCTGCTCTCTTGCTTCTGACCTTTCTGGCTGCTAGCTAGACTTTATTTCCTGTTTGCACTCAGAGGAATGGTGATCTGTAAGTTTTCCCCCTTAAATAAATAACCCTTTTTATAATCAATAAATCTGAACTGGTGTGGGATTGTTTTATAACATCAATTCCTGCAGGGCGGTGGTGGCGCACGCCTTTAATCCCAGCACTTGGGAGGCAGAGGCAGGCGGATCTCTGTGAGTTCGAGGCCAGCCTGGTCTACAAGAGCTAGTTCCAGGACAGGCTCCTGCAAAGCTACAGAGAAACCCTGTCTCGAAAAAACAAAATACAAAAAACAAAAAAAAAAAAAAAAAAAAAAAAAAAAAAACATCAATTCCTGGCTTCAAACTCTACTACAGAGCTACAGTACTAAAAACAGCCCGGTATTGGAATAAAAACAGACAGGAGAACCGAACTGAAGACTCAGATATTAATCCACACACCTACGAACACCTGATTTGTTACAAAAAAAGCAAAAAATATGAAATGGAAAAAAGAAAGCATATTTAACAAATGGTGCTGGCATAACTGGATATCAACATGTAGAAGAATGAAAATAGGCCCATATCTATCACCATGCACAAAACTCAAGTCCAAATGGATCAAAGATCTCATCATAAAGCCAGCTACACTGAACCTTATAGAGGAGAAAGTTGGAAGTACACTTGAACGCATTGGCACAGGGATCACTTCCTATATAACCCCAGCAGCACAGATACTCAGACAATTAGTAAATGGGACCTCCTGGAACTGAAAAGCTTCTGTAAAGCAAAGGACACAGTCAACAAGACAAAACAGAAGCCTACAGAATGGGAAAAAATCTTTAGCAACCCCACATCAGTTGGAGGACTGATCTCCAAAATATACAAAGAATGCAAGAAACTGGTCATCAAAAGAACAAATAACCCAATTTTTAAAAAATGGAATACAGACCTAAACATGTAGAAGGATATGTAATTTTACTATGTTAAAGTTAAAGCCTTTCTTTTTTGTTTAAACAGAAAAAGGGGAAATGATGGAGGAGTGTCTATGTGTTACTTTCATTATTAATAAAGATACTGCCTTGGCCCTTTAAGAGAACAGAAAATTAGGTAGGTGGAGTAGACAGAACAGAATGCTGGGTAGCAGGCAGTGGGGAGATGCTTCAGGCAGTCGCCATATGCAGTAGCCATGCTTCTCCTCTCTGAGATGGAGGCAGGTTAAGATCTCTCCTAGTAAGCCACCCCTCGTGGTGCTATATAAATTACTAAATATGGGTTAAAGCAAGATATGAGAATCAACCAATAAGAAGCTACAGATAACGGGCCAGGAGCCAGGCAGTGTGTAAAAGAATACAATTTGTTTGTTGATATTTCGGGGTATAAGCTAGCCGTGCGGGAGCCGGGCGGCGGGAAGCTGGCCAGCAGCTCCACACTACATAAACAGAGAACTCTCAACAGAGGAATCTAAAATGGTCGAAAGACACTTAAGAAAATGCTCAACATCCTTAGCCTTCAGAGAAATGCAAATCAAAACAACTCTTAAGATTCCATCTTACACCTGTAAGAATGACCAAGATCAAAAACACTGATACTGGAGAGGTTGTGGGGTGAAGGGAACATTCCTGCATTGCTGATGGGAGTGCAAACTGGTATAGCTCCTTTGGATATCAGTATGACGATTTCTCAGAAAATTAGAAACAACCTTCTTCAAGACCCAGCAATACCACTTTTGGGTATATATCCAATGGATGTTCATTCAATTGTACCACAAAAACATATGCTCAACTATGTTCACAGCAACATTGTTTGTCATAGCCAGAACCTGGAAACAACCTAAATGCCCCCAACCGAAGAATGGATAAGGAAAATGTGGTACATTACATAGTGAAGTACTACACAGCAGGAAAAAATGACATCTTGAAATTTGCAAGCAAATGGATCTTGAAAACATTATATTAAGTGAGGTAACCCAGACAAAGAAAGAAAGTATCATATATACTCACTCATAAGTGGCTTTCAAACATAAAGCAAAGAAAACCAGCCTACAATTCACAATCCCAGAGAACCTAGAAAACAATGAGGACCCTAAGAGAGAGATATACATGTTTCTAGTCTATATGCGAAGTAAAAAAAGACAAGATCTGCTGAGTAAATTGGGAGCAGGGGACCATGGAAAAGGGCTAAAGGGGAAGGGAGATAAAAAGAGGGGACTGGGGATAATATATATAAAAACAATTAAAAAATTAAAGATAACCAATAAAGAACAGCATAAATGAATAAAAATTTGAATAGATAATTCACCAAGGACTATATATAGAATGGTATGTGAACACAAGACACTTAGGAAATGGAAATGAAAACGACAAGAAACTATCACTATATAACCCACTAGAATGACCAGGTTATAAAATGAAAATTCTTGCCAAATAGGAACAAAGAAATACTTAATAGATTGTTCCAGAAAATTGGAGCTTTTTCAGACATTTTAAAAAGCAGTGGGGGAGCCTCTTGCAAAAGTAAACAAGCATTTACTATATGACCTACAATCTCATTCTTAGGTAGTCAACACCAAATAAAAAACATCTACATACAAAGGCTCCATTCTAATATACAGCACCTTTAGTAAAAATACAAAGTGGAATAACCCAAATATCCACATCAACTGGTAAATGAATAAACAAACATGACATATCCATACAACGGAATACTACTCAGAGAAAGAAAAAGTAAAAGACAGACCTATATTCAACAGTATAGGTGAATTTCAAAGCGCTGCATTAAGTAAAATAAACTAGACACAAAAAGCACGATTCCACTTACAAGCCACTTAAGAAAAATAAGCAGTGGTTATTGGCGCACTAGGGTAATAGAAATGTTATGTATATGACTATAGTATCATTATAGTTATATACACTTGCCAAATTTGCACAATTGTTCAGTTTAAACTGATCATCTTTCTATTACTTATATTTATTTGTGTGTGTGTGTGAGGAGGGGCATGTTCATGTCACAGCATACTTGTGTGAAAGTATGAGGAAAACCTGCAGGACTCTATTCTCTCCTGCCACCATCTTGGTCCCAAAAATCAACCTGAGATCACAGGATTGGTGGAAAGCACTTTTACTAACTGAGCCATCTCAGTGGCCCATAAACTAGTAAGTTCTTTGAAAAAATGTACCTTAATAAAGCGGTTTAAAATACCCCACAAAATAAGACATAAGAATAGAAATGTAATCTCTTCTTTCTTAGCAGGTGTTCAGCAGACATCGTTCCCTAAAAACGTAAGGATCTCATAAATACTTTCTTATCCATGTACTAGTAACACAGACAAAAAGAAACATGTACTGAACATGTGAAGCCATTCACATCATCATTTTTAAAAAGTTTTCAATTTCATATCAAAATTTTATATCTTCTATATTTTATGATTTTTATTTTATTTGTTTTAAATAATCATTGAACCACAGAAAACAACTGAATTATAAACCAAAATTATTATCAAGGTGGTATTTTTGTTCTAACCAAAACATTCTATAGAAATAAAGAAGAAAAAACGAGCTGCACGTCTGTCTGCCATTAATAAATAATCAGATTTAAAATATACTAAGTGCTAGTAATGAGAACACAGGCCACAGTAACAAAAGTACAAGTTTTATAATTCTGTATAATTATGTACACGAGATGTGCTATGAACCCACTCCTTATTACACAGACTGTGGATGTCCTACCTTCCCTGAGGATGGAGGAGAGGGACTAGCACAAGGACTTGGGTAACTGCTGCTGTCTGTAGATTTCACAGATGATTGATCTGATCGGTCATCAGTGCTCCGTTTAGGATGTAAAATTCCTCTGTCTTTGTACTTCTGAGGTGGATGTAAGGCTGGAGATGGAGATTTCATCAGTACTCTTGAGCAAGAAGAAGCACAGGTCAGTACAAAGGGAATGCTATTTCAATCCAAAACCCCAATGACATACAATGTATGTAGTAATTTAAGGGAATTTCATTTTTCTATTTACATTAGTAAAAAAGAAAGAATAAGCTAGGAGTGTAACTTAATGATATAAAACTTACCTAGCATGCCTGAACTCTTGGGTTTGATCTCCAGCACCCCAACGAATAAATAAATATGTAAACATATATATATATATATATATATATATATATATATATGAATGAAACAGTTGAGGGGTGGGAAGATGGCCCAGTTAGTGAAGTGCTTGTTGCATGTTGAGATTTAAATGTAAAATGTCCCCATAGGCTCTTCCGTTTGACCACTGGTACCCAGCGGGTAGTGCTGTTCAGGAAGGTTATGGATACTTTCACAGCTGAGCCTTGCTGGAAGAAGTAAGCCACTGAAGACAAGCTCTGAGGCTTTACAGCCTCGCTACACTTCTTGTTCTTTAACAAAATATTACCAGCCAACCTCCTGTTCCTACACCTATGCCTGCCATGCCTTTCCTCCCTGTTGTCATGCATTTCCCTCTATGGGTTCTATCCATCATGGAAATGGAAGTCAAATAAACCCTCTCTCCTCTAAGTTGTCTCTGTCAAGTATTTTATCAGAGCAACACAAAAGAAACTAATCTACCATGCAATCATGAGGACCTGAACTCAATCCCCAGTACCAACATAAAAAGCTGATGTCTGTAATCTCAGAACTATGGTGCCAAAGAGGGGCAAATCCCTGGATTTGCTCTCCAACTAGAGAAAGAAGTTAGGTCTAAGTTCACAATAAGTCCAATATATTGGACATCTCACAGTAACACTGACCTTGTCACAAAAGTGAAGGTGAAAAGCTACTAAGGAAGATCTCCAATATCAATTTCTGAAATTGGCACACACATACACAACTGTGTGCGCACAAACACACACAAAAACACACTCACACATACTCCAAAACAACAACAAAACAACCACAGACTATAGGATACATTTAAAAAATGAGGTAAAACCACATTTTGAAAAAATCAGAAACAGTATTGTGTAAAATAGACTGAAAAATGACAGAGACTAAAACCTATATACAAGAACAACACCAAATGAGCATACAACCCTATGCATGACACTGAACTTTATTTGTTAAATTAAAACGTTATCTTAATGAACTCTAAGATTCTTCTAAAATTCTACAAATACCATGTTATTTAAGTCTTTTTTAATTTTTAAAAACTGTACAGTATGTACTATGGTACAATCAGACAATATATTCTGGTTTCAGTGTAAAGTTTCCAATACCATCTAAAAATACTCTTGCTAAATCAAACATTGAAGCTAACCACTAATTTACACAGAATCAACAGAGTATAAGATTTAATGATGCTGGCTGAATCAGACAAGTCCAATATATTGGAAATCTCACAGTAACACTGACCTAATTTCTTCTAAAAGGTAAGAGAAAATACTCCATATGGCAACATATAAAAAAAAATAAAGAAGCTGAACACCCTACCTAGTACAAATCCTGGATTCAAATGAATTTACAACTTAACAGCAAGTGGGAAAATTGCAGTTTTACAGGAATGAAGAAAATAATACCTTCTTTCTTCACTGTTGTTGCCCACACATCAAATAGGCACTCAGTGTGTCACTGAATAGGTAGCATATTCTTCTGTAGGAATGCTAGCCAGAGGTACTGACAGTACGTAGTGATACACAAAACCTGATCCTTAAAGGGTACTGCCAGCATTTCCTATTCAGCATGTCTAGGAAAAAAATGTCATTTGACATGTGTCCACTAAAATGGATCACTTTAGAATTTATTATCTTCATAAGAGACCTTAAATTTATGATTTCTGGGTATGTAACATTTTCAGTTTTTTCTTGAATGACCTTACTAAATAATTCATACTCCCTTAGTACTTACAAGAGATATCTTAAAGTAATAAACTCCATTTTATTGTGATGTTTTACATACACTACATTAGTGTGACTATGAAGTAGTATAAACAGTTCACTGTCCTAGAGAAAACATACCCATCTAAATAAAAAGCCATATTCACCTTTCTGCAGTAGTGGATCCATCAGCAAACTCGGTGTCAGCTGAACTTTTCCTACTGTTATTGGATCTCCAAGAGGAAGCCAAAGGAAGTTCTTCTGAAGACATGGGTCTTGGCCTCTGGCCAATTCCAGACGGTTGCTGTAAACCTGCAGACTGTTCTTCAGTGCTTAAAACAGCTATAATTGCTCGTATAGTAGCTTCATCGACTTGAGACCAAGGTTTAGATGGAGCTCTCATTCGGCGTAAAAACAAGCTATGCCATTTCTGTCTGAGCTGCAGCAATAAACTGGCAGCCTGTAATCAAAGCATCCTCAGTTCAAATACAAGCAAAATGTGTATAATATATTTAAGAAGGTTCTTTACATTAGTTATAGTCTATAACTGTTTGTATAAGGAACTCTCTTACATTCAATATAATTTTCTATTCCTTTCATTCATTCTGTTATATACATGAAATTTTTAGCCATCATATTCTAAGCACTATAGACAGAGATGGAAACAAATAACTTTAAAAAGGCGACAGTAAACACTGCAGGTGGTAGTGTGTGGTTAATACTGAAAAAGCAGCAGTAAAGTAAATATTCATATTATACTTTAGCATCTACAGAGCACCGATTGATGGTGGTCAGGATGCATAAGAAGACCTAACCTAGAAATAGACTTGAGAGACATAAGTGCCATCAGTTCTAAATCTAAAGAGAAATAAAGTTAGCAGGAAATATGTAGAGTGAGGGTGAAGAAAAGAGCAAGGCACTTTGAAGCTAAAATTTTAGTTAAGGTACAAGTACCTAAAATTTAAAGCAAAGCACACATGTAAAAAGAAATGACTACAAAGGAAGAAGAATGAAAAAGGATTGACTTTATTTAAGACAAAGAATTCGGAGCAGGATTCAGGAGAGAAAAATGGAGAGGGGCAGAATTAAAAGGAGAGGCGATACACAATAGTGCCAAGTGGGAGAGCCGGTTATCAGAGACAGACTGGCATATAACATGGAAATGCAGTATTGGTGAAGTAAAGGACGGATGTGAATGGGAACTAGACTGCAGTATGCTCATGTGATACATACATGAATAAATGAAGTGATGATTAATAGAGAGCTAGCCAGTGCTGACCACTGACAGCTCTGCTGTGCTCCTAGATGGACAGAGAATGATTATAAAAACAGACCTGGAATAATGAAAAGCTGTGTCAAAGAAATCTTAAAATTAAAAAACAAAAATTTATCTCTCCCAATTCAGTTATGAAAACAAAATGAACTCATTTCTCCAAGAAATGGCAAAAATAAATGGTGCCCTGTAACTCAATATTCAATACTCAATATTTTACATACCCAGAAATACTAAAATATTACTACTGTGGCTTAGATGGTTTTGGTCCCTCTAAAAATTTAATGTTGAAACTTTGTACTCAATGCAACAGTACTGGGTGATGTGATCTTCAGAAAATGACAATGGTTAGTTACATATCCTAAAAAGATGACAGCGTCTATGTCTTATGTCCTTCAGCTTCCCGTCATACATGGACACACCATTCTTCCCTGCTGAGGACACAGGGTTTAAGCTGTCATCTGGTTAAACATAGTAACCCACACCAGCACCCTGATCTTAGACTGAGGATTTTCTGATTTTCAAAAACTATTCAGCCCACGGAACTGTGTTAGAGCAGCACAAACAGAGCAAGACAATAGTCACACATGAATGCTGGGCCGCATCTATGCTGTTTTAGTCCTCTGACAGAAGAAAGACCCAGTGTGACAGAGAATGCATGAAAGCTCTATGAAAACTAAAAACAAGCCACAGGTATTTTCTAACATTATGGGATCAATATTAAAGATAAAAATTTTAACATGCTACTTCAATTCATATTAATGACAAAAATATATGTCATATTAATAAGCAACTTACCTCTGGCTCTAGTTTGAAATTAAGCCACTCATCAAGTTTCAAAGCAGCCAGATTAGCAGTGGTTCTGTCCTCCATTTCACTGTCACTACTATCATTGGGAATGCCATCCGCTGTCACAACACACATGGAAAAAAACAATCACTTTACTTTCTTACAAAATAGCAGAACAAAAATTCTTATGTACAAAACTCCATTTTACAGTCTAACAATTCATTTAGGAAGTTCATCTAATCAAAAAGATTATGTTTAATCTAAATATATAAAATATGGGCCAATAAGATGGCTGAAAACTAAACAAGCATGACATGGTGTCTGATGTCCAGAACCACAGTGGAGGAAAAGAACAGACTCCAAAAATATGCCTGATCTTTATAAAAGCTATCAATATTGCTTAAGCTAATATAAGGTACTGTTTGATAAAACACTGAACTTCCTGAAAGAAAACAATTAAATAAAAAAAAGAGCTGCTGCATTCAGAAAGGAGTACAAAAAGACAAAAGCAGGGACAATTATCAAAGAATACCTTACAATATAAAGGCAACTAGAGTTATAGGTAGGTCCTTCATTAACAGATACTGAATTTATTGGTAAATAAAAATACTAAATGAGTGTCCAGTGTAAGTGTAAGAAAAATTAAAGAAAATAAAAGAATATACACAAAACTTACATAAAAATTCCAAATTTAATAGGCATTTTAAGCATTCTAGAAAATGATACACAAGTACTATTTAATAAGTGGTACAGATAAGGGAGAAACACTCCCCAAAGAGGAGGGGGAATACATTAAATCAAATCTACCTCATTGAGAAAAATAAAACTAAAATCCAAGTTAAAAAAATAAAAACAATATTCATGGAAGCAACAGAAAAATTACATTTTCTCAGCTCTGAAAGTAAATAGTATAAGATTAATGAATCTGAATATACAGTAATTGAAACAACTTTTTGTGCAACAAAAAAGGCTAATACCTTTAAAGCTATAAAGCCATATTCCTTGGTTGGGAGGATTAATACTTTAAAAATGCCTTACTGTTAAAAGCAATCTACAGATTTCAATGCAATATCTATCAAAATCTCAAGGACATTCTTTATAGAACTAAAGAAAAATACACTAGAAGTCATATGGAAACACAAAAAAACTATGGGCACTAAAGGACTTTAAGCAAAAAGAGGACAGCTGAAGATTTCAACATTATTTAACCTTCATACACACACACACACACACACACACACACACACACATACACACTAGGGAGTCACAGTGGTAAAGACAGCATGGTACTCTCATAAAGACAGACTTGTAACAGATGACCAAAGGAATGTAACAGACAAGCCAGAGATAAACACAAACAGTTCTGGACAACTAACTTTTGACAAAGGTAACAACAACAACAACAACCAAAAGCCACTTGAAAATAGAAAGCCTTTGCAACAAATCTTGCATACAAACTTGATATGTACTTGCAGAATGAAATTAGATATGTATCTCTCATTCTGCACAAAAATCAACTTAAAATGGATCAAAGACCTTAACTTAAAACAAAAACCTCTTAGAATGTTAAATAAAAAAAAAAATGACAGGGAAGGCACTTCAAGACACCTGCAGTCCTGGAGAGAGTCCCCACGGAGCAGGACAAAGCCACAGCAAGTGTGACTACACACAATTACAACTTCTGCATGGCAAGCAAATGACCACAGTGAACAGACAGCCTTCAAGAGAGGTAACTTTCTAAAATAAATAAAGAACTTCAAAAATTAAACACAAAACAAACTCCTGCCAATCAATACTGGCTAATAACCTGAACAAAGTTCTCAAAAGAAACAGCACAAGCACTATACAGATTTAAAAGTGTTTAACATCTAGCTATCAGAGAAATGCAAGTTAAAACTACACTGAGAGTCTATCTCACCCTTGTCACAATGGCCACCGCCACCACCACTACCACCAAAAAAAAAAAAAAAAAAAAAAAAAAAAAGACAATAAACGCTGGCAAGGATGAACACAAAGAGGAGCCCTTATTTAGAAAGGTCACTGTGGAAATCAGTATGTTGGCACCTCAAAAGTATAGAATTAGTATACACCCAGTTATACCAACCATATGCACACATCCAAATATTCCTTGCATTCTGATGTGGGATTCCCCTCTGTATGCTGTGAATATCACTAGTTAATAAAAGAACTGTTTTGGACATATAGCAGAGCTATAGGTAACAGAGCTAGGCAGGGAAAACTAAACTGAATGCTGGAAGAAAGAAGATGGAGTCAGAGAGAAGCCATGTAGCCCAACTGGAGAGAGACGCCCAGAACTTTACCCGGTAAGCCACAGCCATGTGGCGATACACAATTATTAGAAATGGGTTAAATTAAGATGTAAGAGTTAGCCAATAAGAAGTTAGACCTAATGGGCTAAGCAGTGTTTTAAATAATATCGTTTCTGTGTGGTTATTTTGGTTCTGGGTGGTCAGGATGAACAAGCGGCCTTCCTCCAACAGCATTCTTTAGTAGAGATGTGCTTATACTATTCTTTTCACAAGAGCAAGGAAGTAGAATCAGCCCTGATATGCATTAACAGATAACAAAAAATATTGTACATAAATACAATGGAAGTCGTTCAACCACAAAGAAAAATGAAATCTGCAGAAAAATTAAATTTGCAGAAAAATCTGTGCAACTGGAAATCATTACATTAAATAAGGTAAACCCAGGCTCAGATATCAGCCTCTATGCAGATCCTGGCCTCTGTTATCTAAATGATAGTAAGGATAAAGGCCATGAAACTAACCAAGCCTATTTGGGGAACCAAAAAAAAAAAAAAGAAACTGCCATGAAGGGAAGAGGATACGGAAGACAATACAACAAAATGGAAGAAGAAACCAAGAGAAAAAAGGGGGCAGAGAGATGAGAGGACATTAGGGCTGCAGAGAATCAATGAAATATGAATGAAGCCCCCATATGGAAGTATAATATTCTGTAAGCTAATTTATAAAATAAAATAGAGCCGGGCAGTGGTTGCGCACGCCTTTAATCCCAGCACTCAGGAGGCAGAGGCAGGCGGATCTCTGAGTTCAAGGCCAGCCTGGTCTACAAGAGCTAGTTCCAGGACAGGCTCTAGAAACTACAGGGAAAACCTGTCTCGAAAAACCAAAAAAAAATATATAAAGAAAGAAAGAAAGAAAGAAAGAAAGAAAGAAAGAAAGAAAGAAAGAAAGAAAGAAAGAAAGGAAGAAAGAAAATAGTAATAATTTTAAAAATTAAAATATAATTCAAGTTTTATAGAAAAATAGCAAAATCTAAATAAGCAAATAGGCAAAAGAAAAACTCAATTAATAAGAAAGAAGTATAAGGAGAGTTATCTCTTGAAAAGAACAGAATCAAAAGGACAAATGAAATCTTTAATGTTTAAAATAGCATTCTAAACACTAACACCTAATAATAGACATTTACTCTGCATGGCCTGGGTATAAGGAAGATCCATAAATAACATCGACATGTTTTTATCAAGTAATTACTTGTTAAATTTTAAGCCAAGGAAATTATTAAATGAATGAAAAGAATGAAATATGTCAATAAACCCAAAATCACACCATAGCAACTCTCTTAGGAGTTACCTGCCCTGTTTTTTTAGTTTGTTAGTTTGTTCAAAATTTTTTGAAATGGCATCTCATTAGGTAGCCCTGACTAGAACTCACTGTGTAAACCAGACTGGCCTTCAACTTACAACCATCCTGTTGCCTCCACCAATCAAGGGCTGGAATTACAAGGGTATATTACCACACTGGGTTCCTATCATATAAATTCTAAACTCACCATGAAACTCAATCTCCTCTGAACCAATCATGTCACTGACACTATCCTTGATAAGACCATTGATAAAGGTCATATTGCCAAACTCAACTTAAAATTTTCAGTCTATATCTTTTCATTCAAAGAAACAGTTAACAGAGCCAACCATTTCCTTCTTAAAACATATTTACCTTCAGCACTTTCTTCCTCTTCTCTAAAAACATTCTCATGCCTTTAAAATATTTACAGTCTGGTAGTCTTGAAATGTGTACATCCCAATGTATCTTTTCTGAACTCCACGAGATACAGATAGCCAAATGCCTTCTAAAAACTCTTCACTATTAGGGAGTTCTAAACATCTCAGTCTTAAGCATATTTAAAAAGACCTCTTGACTTTTAACCTACGTAGCTTCTAGGTTTAATCTATTCCTAGTTTTTCAATCTCAAATGCGTAGCAGCAAGGGTTGAAGAGAAAGCTCTATGGTTAAGAATGTTTGGTCCACAATCACAATGCCAGAGTTACGATGCCAGCACACATATAGCATGCCAGGTGTTCTGGCCATGAGAGAATCACAGGGCCTTCCTGGCTTCCAGCCTAGCTGAGAAAGCACAAGTCTCCGACTCAGGGAGAAAGCCTGCCTCAAATGAACTAGGCAGAGTGGGTGACAGATGAAGACACCTAATGTCATCTTCTGACATTCCCCCAACACTTGTGCATTTACCAGCATTCCTATAGCCCATGAACACACAAAATAAATAAAAATTGGGCATCATTATCTAGCAACCTACTATAACCAGAAACCTGGAAAAGTATAAAAAAATAGCATTAGAAAAATAATTAAAATATATAAGCAAAAAAAACAATATTAAAAAATATTTGTATAAAGATAAGAATATCAGTTACTTTTCAAATATTATCTTTATTTATATGTTACTTAAAAAGAAACCAACAAAGCCAGGTGGTGGTGGTGCACACCTTTAATCTCAGCACTCGGGAGGCAGAGGCAGGGGGATCTCTGTGAGCTCAAGGCTATCCTGGTGTACAAGAGCTAGTTTCCAGGACAGGTACTAAAGCTACTGAGAAACCCTGTCTCAAAAAACCATTAAAAAAAATGAAGTAGCCGGGCGGTGGTGGCGCATGCCTTTAATCCCAGCACTCGGGAGGCAGAGGCAGGCGGATCTCTGTGAGTTCGAGGCCAGCCTGGTGGTCTACAAGAGCTAGTTCCAGGCCAGGCTCTAAAAAAAGCTGCAGAGAAACCCTGTCTCGAAAAACCAAAAAAAAAAAAAAAAAAAAGAAAAAAAAAGAAAAAAATGAAGTAAAACAAACCAACAATATATTAACTGAAAATCATTCTTCAAAAGGGGTAAATCTTACTATTTCCTGTCTTAGTGCACCGAATATGCCCTATAGCATTTCCTAGTTGTCTCTCTATACCAACTATACTCCCTAACTATCTCATCACACTAAATACATCTTTACATTTCCTAGTTGTCTCCCTATATCAAATATAACTCAGAAATTTTATAAATATAAATTTTCTATTTCATGTTATAAACAAACCACACAAGCTTTTATATTTTTATGTTATTGGTTTATTTCAAACAGATTTTTACTTCTTCATACTATATTTACCTCTAAAGGATGAAGGCTCCTGAAGAGCATTACTTGCCAGCCTTGCTGGTCCACAGAACACCAGGACAGTAACAGGTGTCACTGCTGAACAACACCTGATATTAGCAATTCTATGGGCTCTGGTCATTTCATCATAAATAAGCCAATCTGTGGGCAATGCCTGAATTGCTGCAGCCTGACCATTGGCTGGAGGAATCTATTAAGAGAGTTAAAAGAAAGTGTTTAATGAAATTAATGAATTAAAAGTATTCCCAATAAAATTTTAATTTCTTTAGTGAAACAGATGATGTACTCAAGTATTTAAAAATTAAAGCAGTCATTGCTCTTCTGGGTTATCAGATTTCCCCACTACATTTCCAATGTTACCTCTGCTATTTCTAAGATTTAATGTTTCATTAAACATATTTTGTAAAATAATATGCTAAAGCATAGGCAGTTGGAATACTGGAATATTTTTTATCTTCAACTACCCAAATTTGGTTCACCACAAGGTCTAAGAGCAATAAAAATGTTTTACCTTTTTATACTGGGGCTGACTGAGAACTGAAGTGGGATGAAATCGTACTTTTTTTTCCTTTGGCCCTGTCAATACTACATTCTCTCTGTCCACATGGACTAAATTAGGATACATGCCTGCTACCAATGCAGCTTTAACAACGGCCCAGTTCTCGGAGTTTGTGTTAACATCTCGAATATCACCACCACCTCGTGCTCTAACAAAACCTGGATGGACAAAAAGAGCACACCAATCTTCTCTACTATGCAAAGGCACTTTAACAATTGTGTACATTTGGTAACAAAAACTATAACCTCCTATGAAGTTAACAATATCCAACTCCATGATCAATACAATCCATTCTAGCAAATGTAAAGTATAAAACTAATAAAGTTTAGATCTGTTCAGGCTAGATTAAATACAGTGTTTACTGGGACAAGATCTCTTTATGTAATTCCAACTGGCCCTAAATAGTTCCTCCTGTTTCAACCTCCTGAGCATTTGGAATGTCAATGGACAGCTATTATGCCTGGCTTCAACTGCACATTCTTCAGTAAAGTCATCATCAGTTGTGTTGATTAGCTTTTTCTCAACCTGACAAAAGCTAGAGTCATCTAAGAAGGGGGTACTTCAATTGAGAACATGCTGTCATCAGACTGGCCTGTAGCAAGTCTCTGTGGCATTTTCTTGACTGCTGATTGACGCAGAAGGGCCAGCCTACTGTAGGTAGTACCATCCATCCCTGGCAGGTAGTCCTGGATGGTTTAAGAAAGCAGGCTGAGCAAACAATGAAGAGAAAGTCAGTCAGCAGCATTCTTTCACAGCTTCTGCTTAGTTCCTGCCCTGACTTCTTTTGGTGATATAACAACTGTTAGCTGAAATAATAATGTTCTTTCCTCCCCAAGCTGCTTTTGATCATGGTCATTATCACAGCAAAAGAAACCAAACTAAGACAGCTACTATTAGAAACATTCTCCAAGTTCACAATTTGAAGCCCAAAACATTCTTTTTACTTGTATGTTTTTATTTTCTCAGACATCAACTGTAGAAGTATAGTTAAGTATGAATGCTGTATGCTTAAAATTCAAAAATCCTTCATACTTCCCTATATTCAAACCAAACTTAAATTCTCAAATCTCTGCTTTCCTTGAATACTTCAGCAAACCTATAAATCCAGATGATACTACTGACTATCACTTCAGTTAACTATGTTATAAACAACAACAACAAAAAAAAAACTTTCAAAGAAGCAATTCTAAAAGAAAACAGTAACATTAGAGTCTTCTCAGAAAAGAATTAAGTACCTTCAAGTTATTACCAATCATTTTAGTGCTCTACAACTCTATACACAGTAGCCATATCAATCTATTTAAATTCTTATAATTGCTATTTATATAAAGTTAAATAATTTCTGGTTGATAGAGGCAAAAGTAAATACAACAATTTATTAAATCTAAACTGATCTTTAACAAAAAATATAAATTGCTCATTGGCAACAGTATCCAAAGGGTTTACAGACTATGTCCATAGAGTTTACGACTACAACCTGTGTAATGTTTTATTTTATCAATAAGGAAAAGTTCAGAAGATAGAGAAGGGTATACACTCATGAATACAGACACATAATGTGATATAAAAACTACAGAAGCTGGCATCACTTGAAGTTTAGAAACATGAAGGATAAGCAAGTGTTCTACATAGGAAACCTTACCTGATGCTCTAAGCTGACCAAGCAACTGTGTTCTCATGCCTATAATGATTTCCATAGTAGCTTGCGAGAGAAAATTCTTTTCACAAAAAGCTCGCTCCCAGCCATCACTTCGTGCTTTCTGCCATGCCTACAGAAACAGAATATATACAAGACGTATTTACCAATCACACCTCAATAAGGTAACAAAGCAATGCCACTATATCAACCACTAAAGTATTATTCTAACAATTTTTAAAAGTCTAAGATTTTATAATCAAATTAGACTTGTCATTTATTTTATACACAATTGCTATCAAGTAGGTTGAATTTACAAAATTCCAATGAGAACTGGACATTAAATGACTCAAATGACCAACTTTGTAAGAATTATCCTCATAGATATAATTTTGGGCTGGTATAAAGATAGCTAGTTTTATTACACATAAGTGAGACGCTTTCCAGTTATATTTTCCACTGAAATACTTTTATATCTAGAAATTCTGAAACTCATAATAATAATAACAACATCTACGTTACTCTACCAACTGACTGGAAATAGAAAGTGGGCTTCTTGAGGGCTGGAGAGATGGTTCAGCAGTTAAGAGCACTGGCTGATCTTCCAGAGGACCGGAGTTCAATTCCCAGCAAACACATGGTGGCTTACAATCAGATCTCTAGTGGGATCTGATACCCTCCTTTGGCATAAAGTCATACATGCAGATAGAGCACCCATATACATTAAATAAAAAAATAAATCCTTCATTTTTAAGTGGGATTTATAGAAATCATATATACAATATAAAAATCTGGCCTTTGAAAATATGCTATCCTGGCTTGGAACATAACTGAAGAAAAGCTGTATCTTATCTCACCAGCTTTCAAAAGAGCTGGAAGAAACACAATACAGGAATTCTACCCCAGATTTCTGATTATTACTTAAGTATCTATAATATCTAATATCTGAACTATCTAATATCTGAACTGAACAATCCATCATTCAATAATAATCATAAAGGAGCTTACAATTGTTTAAATTACATATGTTGGAAAAATATTGAATGCCTGAAAGGGTGCTTTCCATATAAACAAAGAAAATGTAAGAATATGGAGAGGTACAGCCTCTAATCAAGAAATTTTAAGAATTAAAAAATATATTTTTAAAAAATAATGTATTCTCTCCTATATATTTAAATTCCTAAATTATAGCCTCTCCTCAGAGGCTACTTCTGTCTTATCATTTTCTTTACTCATTATCTCACTATTATTTTTTAAAATTTTAGTTATCTTTTTTGTTTTATAAAATTAAATTATTGGCATAGTACCTAAAGTGCACAAGGAAAAGAAATAGTATAAAAGAGAATTTTACAAATACTAAATTGAAGATAATGTTCTTCCAGTCTTTGTTCTGTGTCCTCTACATAGCACACAGTCATTCCAAATAATAATTTTAAGAGTATTTCTTGGCAAAGTCATGAGTAAACAATAAGCAGCTTTCAAACATGAGATACAAATATAAACATGCATAGTACAGCACGTATATGGGGTGACAAAATAGAGATAAACTGGTCATGTTAAGCTATAAGGAGCAATCACATATTTTTTTTAAAAATATTACTTTTTTGATATTATATTGATATATATTATTTGATATTATAATATAGTTACATCATTTCTTTCATCCCTTTCTTCTCTCAAACTCTCCCATACACCCCTTCCTACTCTGTTTCAAATTCATGGCCTCTTTCTTCATTAATTGCTACATATGTAACCTGTTCTGTCCCTATAATGTTATAGAGACATTATAGGGCTGAGCATTTGGTACTCTAAGCAATTGATATGCTCTTCCCTGGGGAAGAATATTTCTTCCACTCTCAGTATTCCTTAGTTGCCTATAGTTCTTTGTGTAGGACTGAGGCCTCATGATCTTTTCCCTACCCACTTCTGTTCTACTGACAAAATGTGACTTCTGAGACTGGAGAGATGGCTCAGTTGTTAAGAGCATTTTTTGCTATTGTAGAAGACCCAGGTTCAGGTCTAAGCACTGACATGGTGGCTCACAACCCTCCAAAACTCTAGCTCCAGAGAATCAAACCCTTCTTCTGACATTCACAGGTACACATATGATGCACACACATACATGCAGGAAAAACACATACATAAAAATAAATAAATCTTAAATAAAAATAAGTAAAATGTGGTTTCCTAAGTAAAACAAAAGTAACAATATAGTTTTTTATTTTTGAAACTGCTATACTTGCCCCAAAATGTACTTAGCAATAGACAAAAGTAACAACAGTACCTGGAATGCTCTGAGAAGTGCCATGTGGTCACTGAAGGTCCCTGCAGTGAAACGTTTCCTACAAAGCATAGCTGCACGCTTTTGAGAGGCCTGAGTAGGCAGTACAAAAGGGTCGCGATAAGCTAGCGTGCAGGCAATTGTTAGGATGGGGTCCAGACACTTTAAAACAACAGCACACAGGACCATTTTACCGAGGTGTGGCTCTACTGGCAAATCAGCCAAATGATACCCAAGCTCAGTCAGATCTTCCCATGCATCCATTGCATCTATTGTCTAGGTAAAGGAAGAAAAAAATCTGACATAACCCAGAATCATATAGTTAAGTTAAAAACTCATTAAGTATAAAATAATGCAAATAATTCATTTGCTGTCACATCACATAAAAATATATTTTGAATTATATAAGACTATACTATTTTAATTTGTAAGAGCACTATTTAAAGAACTGATCAAATGACATTTTTAAAAGAATAAAATCACTTAAGTATATGCTCATTTAGCTTTAATTTCCCATTGAAGTAGAATAATTAAAACACCAACCTTAAGCATCTGAACAGCATTTCTTACAATTAAAGCTGGAGGCGGTTCAGGGGCTTTCATAAGGAAGTCAGCAATGGTACAATTAACTGGGGCTAACAACTTAGTATGTAAACAAAGTTCCTGTAAACCATAAGAGCAAAAAATTTAGAAAGAGTAAAAATATAGCATTGACTTTTATTTTAAAGAAATCATGAGAATGGTTTCCCAGTCCCAGAGTAGCAAAGTCAAAGGAATAGAAGAAACATCTTCAATGAAGTGTGTTTGTAATACTCTCAATCAACTTGTAACAAAATGACCAGTAACGCCTTCAATCAACTTATACCAAGATGATCACTGCCCCTTCTAGCAACATTTTCTTTTACCCACAAAACTTAGAGAGTCACTATCCAAATAGTAAGTCATTTTCTCCTATCATGCTCACTTCAGTCTATCATTACTCCATTCACCAAATATTCAGGTGCTTTCTACACACAGGCACTACGTAACAAGTCAGAGAAAGAGAGGATAGTGCTTGCTCTTTCGGAGTTTATAGGAGAGGAAAAAACAGACCTCACACTATTTCAGCAAGTTACTTAATTAAAACTCTGCTAAGTGCTATGAAGGATACTGGGTGGGAGGTGAAGATAAATTATAATCAACTTTCAGCAAGAGCAGGAAAAGTTAACAGTTTCCTAGGAGAGGAAACACTTAACATTGAGATGTCAAGAGTAGGAATAGAAGTGTATCATAAAATAAATAAAGGAAAGAAATTTGGAAATGGGTTATCATATTACAGCAAAAGCTATACACAAAAAAATAAAGGCAACTTTAAAAAACACTAAATATGATATGAGTAGAAACATGAGGATGGGGGTTGGAAAGACTTGCAGAGTTTATTTAGTAATTTAGGTTTTATAAATTTTTAATTATATATAAAAGGTACAGGAAATCTTGCAAAAACATTGGGAATCGAAAATCATCACAGGGATGTGGATGTCAAAAACATGATTCTGCATCCTTTGAGTGACTGAAAGCAAGCATGCAGGCTAAGAGACTAAAGAATCAAAGTGGGGGCTGGAGAGATGGTGCTGTGGTTGATGCACTCCAGTGAAGCAGGCTAAGTTCCAGCACTCACATAGTGAGTATGCTCATACACAGACACAACATGCATGTAAAATAAAAATAAGATAAATAAGTCTTTCAAAATACAGAATCAGACTGATATTCTTCTAGTGGTTTTGCACAAACGCAGAAAACTCAAAAGAAAAACAATTAATGAAAGTTTGAAATCTCAGTGAATGTTTGCATTACCTTTGCAACTTAAATAATTAGTTTCTAATCATATCCAGAATTTTTTTTTTTTTTTTTTTTTTTTTTTTTTTTTTGGTTTTTCGAGACAGGGTTTCCCTGTAGTTTCTAGAGCCTGTCCTGGAACTAGCTCTTGTAGACCAGGCTGGCCTCGAACTCAGAGATCCGCCTGCCTCTGCCTCCCGAGTGCTGGGATTAAAGGCGTGCGCCACCACCGCCCGGCTCATATCCAGAATTTTCAAAATCCATACTATGTATTTGAGATTCTTAAAATGCTACAACACACAAGCACACACACACACCCCACATGGTCCCATATTTAAATGCATTCCAATAAATATCTGAGGGTTCAGTAAGATTTGTATAAAAATCTTTTTTATGGATATATCTCTTCATAAAATTTAACTTATGATTTTACTTTGTAAAGTGATTAATTCAAGACCAATCTTTAGAAACTGAACTGGCAGCTGTCCCTTCACCCACAGACGAAGGCTTGGAGCTGTAGGTCTACCTGCAAAGGCATTCTCAAGAGCTCTGGAGTCTGAAATTCCAGCATGTTCTGAAATCGGAGTCTACTAAACAGACGGAAACAAATTCCAGGTCTACATCGTCCAGCTCTTAAAAATAAAACACAAAATTCAGACTCAGATAAGGAATAAGGACAATAATAATAAAACTATAAACTAATGCAATTTAGGAGACTGGGAAATTAATTAAGATCAAGACATCTGAGTTCTAATCCTTATTTATCCTCAAAGAATACTTTTAAAGGTGTTTTGTGTTCTGGTACTCCATATAATCATTTTACTGAGCTAGATTCACAAACAATGTTCTCTACAGTTATAACTAAAAATAAAAATAAAAAATTAGTACCATAAATTTGAAACTAAGTGAAATTCAAAACTTGAATGCCTAGTAATTTAAATTTAATCAATTTCACTGAGATGTTATCAAGCTCTATGTTCAGATCCACTGATTAGAATTGCACAAATTATGAATTACATAACAATATAGGACTGGCATTTATCAGAGTGGCATACAATTTCTTGGAAAGCATCAGAAAATATGATGACATAAGTCTCCTTTTAATTTTTCTATCAGGGAAATAGCTAATGTCCAGAATGAATGACAAAGATACTTCCAACCTTATGGAGCTCACAACCTCAAAAGGATAAAGAAAGAGAAAAGAAAGAAGGGAGGAAGGGAAGGAAACACGAAGGCTTAAAAAATCTGATGTTCCTGAACCACTGTTTTTTTCAATTCTTTACATATGTTACACTCCAACTGTTATTTCCCTACCTCCACTCCTCCCAGTCCCTTCACATACCTCCCTCTCCTCCTCCTCCTCCTCCATTTCCCTTAAAGAAACAAAAAAAGAGCAGGCCTCCCAGGGACATCAACTAAATATAGCATAACAAATTACAATAAGACTAGGAACAAACCCTCATATCAATATTGGACAAGATGACCCAGTAGGAGGAACAAGGTTCCAAGTACAGGCAAAAGTATCAGAGATAGCCCCCTATACCCACAGTTAGGAGTCCCACAAAAGCAGCAGCCTACATAACCATAACATTTATGCAGAGGACCTGGCTCAGACCCATAACAGATTCTAGAACCACTCCTTTCCGCATCAATTACTTCCTAACATGTTCTTTAAACTTCCTACCCTGTGAGCCTCCCCTATGGAACTTTTAGCCTTTGCCTACACCATAAATGCTGCTGTCTTTCTGAGGCTAGACCACTGTCCTACACTCTTCATATGCTGTCATCACATCATCTGAGGGGATCTTACTTGTTGTCCTTTAGCTTCAACTTCTATCCATCCTAAATCTCCTGATGTTATTTATAGGCCTACACTTCAGAAACTTCCTGGATTTTCTAGTCAATTAAATCTTAAGACAGCCAAAATGTAATTCGTCTTCTAAACAGAAGAACCTTTACCAAATTATCTGGCAACGGTAGCAACAATGTCCAATTTCCTAAAACAGAACCCTAGGCAACACTTAACTTTTTTTATTTTAGTGTGTGTGTGTGTGTGTGTGTGTGTGTGTGTGTGTGTGTGTGTGTGTGTGCAAAGCATGCCATAGTGCACATGCACTGGTCAGAAGACAATTCTCAAGAGTAGGTTCTCTCCTCTTACTATGGGTTTCCAGGATGAAATTCTGGTTTGCAGCCTTGTATTGCAAATGCTTTCAAAAGCCTTTTTGCCAGCCCAGCAGTCTTGATTCTATTTGATTCTTTATTCCCCACCCCCATACGTATTTAAAAATCCCCAATAATACTTCTTCATTATATCTTTAGTTATCCATCTTTCTGTTTTCACCCTGCTACAATAATCCTGCCTATTGTCTCTTATGGAAGTAAAAATATTAATGAACCCATTCTCCAAAATGCTGCTTCTTTTAGAAAGCACAAATGCTGGGAAGATGGCTCAGCAGTTAAGAGTGAATACTGCTTGTATAGAGGACCCAGCTCCAGGAGGTTAGCACTTCTGGCCTCCACAGGCACCTACACACACACATACTTCTTTAAAAAGAGAGAAAAATAAAACTGGTCTTAAGGATGTATTCCAAACTTTCAGCCTAGTCTTCACCACCTTCTTTCAAACTAAACTATATAGACAACTTTCCTGCTCATTTTGTTCACAGTCCTATCTGACTGTCCCTTAACCTTTCAGGAATGTCTTTCTGTGGTTCGGCCTTTCCTTTTTTTTCCCCCTTAAATTCACTCATAACTCCTCTAAAAGCATAATCCAGTTACAGCAAACAGTACTACTCACAGTTCAACACGGATTAAGTGCTTATTTCACCTTAAAATTAACTGCTATACTTTAGTCATTACTATTACTCCATACTTCACAACAAAGGTTGCCACCTGGTATGTATTGAAAATAGAATGAAATTTACTAAGATTTCTGACCTGCAACAATATACACTTAATATTATAAATCAGCTCAATGTATCAAAGAGAACAGCCTGACATAATTATAACAATGTCTGACTTTATGGAGTTACAAATCACAGAAATCATGCCTTAAAGCCTTTAGTATACAAGGTATCTTTTCTTTTGGTATTTCTGAGTCAGGAAACAGCTGCTGCCATTGCAGAAGTAGGCATGTAACTGTGTCCAACATTTCACTATTGATAAATACTACCCAGTTCCCAGATCTTTTATTATAATGTTGTAAAGAACAGTCTTAAAAACATCTTCATGTCGCCGGGTGGAGATGGTGGACGCCTTTAATCTCAGCACTAGGGAGGCAGAGGCAGGTGGATGGATCTCTGCAAGTCTGAGGCCAGCCTGGTCTACAAGAGCTAGTTCCAGGACAGGCTCTAAAGCTACAGAGAAACCCTTTCTCAAAAAAAACAAAACAAAAAAAACTTCATGTCTCAAAAAACCAAACCAAAAACAACAACAAAAATCTTCATATACATATAATAAGTAAAAGTAAGATATTAAGATACACTGTGAGGTATGGATTATATAATAAAAAGAAGACTTAGAAATAGTTTTAATTTAGCTTCTAAAGAACTCATACCAATATCAACTCCCATTACCAAAATATTTAAGCCAATGTTTTTGCCTCTATGTTCTATTCAATAAAACTTGTTCATTAGTCTCAGACTGATAAGAAAAATCATAGTGCTTCATTGATTTGTATTCATTTTGAAATATATGAGGTAAAGATGTTTTTTGAGACTGGTCTTTGGAACGTTATAATAAAAGATATGGGAACTGGGTAGTGTCCATCAATAGTGAAATGCTTGGGTAGTTGGTTACATGTAAAGGCAGCAACTGGGAGATATAGACAAAAGGATTGCTAGCTCAAGGACAATATGTGAAACAACACATCAGCAGGTCATGTATAATCTTCATTCTGATAAACCATTTTGGCTTTACTAAAATTATTTTAATTATAAAGATTTTACTTGTATTCTGAGGAAATTATTCCTTTGTCGTATATTTTAAATGTTCATAATTTTTGTTTCCTTTGAATGTCTTTTATCTTATCATGAATTATACTACAGTTTCAATTTTTTTCTTGACTATATTCACACACGCACGCACGCACGCACGCACACACACACACACACACACACACACACACACACAAAATGCTGCCCAGATCCATCCCCACTTCCTGCCTACCCAATCTTGTTACCTTTTTTTGTAACAAAACAAACCAAACAACAAAAGCCTTTAAGATCAATGTCTGCTGTCCAAGTAGTCTCAGATATCTGGTCTTCCACCAACACATAGTCATTAGAGGCTACACCTTTCAAGAAAACTGTCTCTCCCTCTCCCAGTAGCTAACAACTGTCAATAGCTCCACAGACACAAGTGGGACTATGTGCTCAAATGCCCTCTCTCTTCACACTGGGATTTGGTCTCACTTGAGCCAGCAATATAGCCTAAATTTAACTTCTGAAAATGTACCCCAAATGTGCCAATGAGATAGTGCAGGGGTTAAAGGCACTTGCGACCAAGCCCAGCAACTTAGTTCTATTCTCAGGAACCACATGGTAGAAGAAGAAAACCAATTCCTGAAAGGTATTCCTTGAATGCCACATGTGTGCCATAGCCTGCCCCCTCCACACACTAACTAAAAAAATACTATATAAATGAAAGTGATTTAAATCTTTTTAGCTAATTAATTTTAAAGTACCAAAACAATTTGCTTGGCAAAGACAGTATAAAATTAAGACTAATTCAAGACAATGCCCATCAAAATCCCAGCAAAGTTCTTCAAAGACCTCAAAAGAATGGTACTCAATTTCATTTAGAAAAGCAAAAAACCCTGGATAGCCAAAACAATCCTGTACAATAAAAGAACTTCTGGAGGCATCACAATCCATGACTTCAAACTCTACTACAGAGCTACAGTACTGAAAACAGCCTGGTATTAGCATAAGAACAGACAGGAGGACCAATGGAACCAAATAGAAGACTCAGATATCAATCCACACATCTTCAAGCACCTGATCTTTGATAAAGAAGCAAAAATATCAAATGAAGAAAAGAAAGCATATTTAACAAGTGGTGCTGGCATAACTGGATATCAACATGTAGAAGAATGAAAATGGACCCATATCTATCACCATGCACAAAACTCAAGTCCAAATGGATCAAAGACCTCAACATAAAGCCAGCCACACTGAACCTTATAGAACACAAAGTGCGAAGTACACTTGAACACATTGGCACAGGGAACCACTTCCTAAATATAACCCCTGAAGCACAGACACTGAGAGAAACAATTAATAAACAGGACCTCCTGAAACTGAAAAGCTTCTGTAAAGCAAAGGACATGGTCAACAAGACAAAACGACAGCCTACAGAATGGGAAAAGATCTTCACTAACCCCACATCAGACAGAGGTCTGATCTCCAAAATATACAAAGAACTCAAGAAATTGGACATCAAAAGATCACATAATCCAATTAAAAAAATGGTGTACAGACCTAAACAGAGAACTCTCAAAAGAGGAATCTAAAATGGCTGAAAGATACTTAAGGAAATATTCAACATCCTTAGTCATCAGAGAAATGCAAATAAAACAACTCTGAGATTCCATCTTATACCTGTATGAATGGCTAAAATCAAAAACACTGATGACAACTTATGCTGGAGAAGTTGTGGGGTAAAGGGAACACTCCTGCATTGCTGGTGGGAACGCAAGCTGGTACAGCCCCTTTGGATGTCAGTGTAGCGATTTCTCAGAAAATTAGAAAACAACCTTCCTCAAAATCCAGCAGTACCACCTTTGGGTATATACCCAAAGGATGCTCAATCGTGCCACAAGGATATGTGCTCAACTATGTTCATAGCAGCTTTGTTTGTCATAGTCAGAACCTGGAAACAACCTAAATGCCCCTCGATCAAAGAGTGGGTAAGAAAAATGTGGTACATTTACACAATGGAGTACTACACAGCAGAAAAAATAACGACAGCTTGAATTTTGCAGGAAAATGGATGGAACTAGAAAACATCATTTTGAGTGAGGTAACCCAGACACAGAAAGTCAATTATCACATGTACTCATTCATAGGTCGTTTTTAAACATAAAGCAAAGAAAGCCAGCCTACAAATCATAATCACAGAGAACTTAGACAACAATGAGGACACTAAGAGAGACTTACATAGATATAATCTACATGGGAAGTAGAAAGTAGAAAAAGACAAGATCTCCTGAGTAAATTGGGAGCATAGGTACCTTGGGGTAGGGCTGAAGGGGGAACGGGAGAGGCAGGGAAGGAAGCAGAGAAAAATGTAGAGCTCAATAAATATCAATAAAAAAAAAATTCCAGAAGAGATAATAGAAAGAACAAATTAGCCTAATTGGTTATATTGGTAAGTATATTAAACATAAAAATGTAACTTAAGAAAAATAGGAATGCATAAAGACATTTAAATGTTACTTTTTTCATAGTAAGCATCCATAGATAAAATCTAAATTTTATAATTTTTTACAATAGACACAATTTTACTGTCTAGAGCAATGATTCTTGATTCTAGCATTTGTTTTCTGAAATAAAGTCTCACTGTGTTGTCTGGAAAAAAAATCATGTTCAAAAAGAGAAGAAACTAGTCAACTGAACATATGAACCCGACTTGCCACCTTCAAGGCCTCTCCTCTGAGTTATTGCTTTGCATCATTGGTGTAGTCATAAATGTTGACTTTTATTTAAAAAAAAATAAAATAAAGACTAATGTGACACTAACATATAAAAGGAACATTATACAATAAATATGCAATTTATATAATATTATCAAACAGGCAAGTAAATGAATATAGATTGTGCATGTAATTATAACATAAAATATACATTACCTGCCTTTGCGCTGTATGGCACTAGCTTTGGAAATCCACACCATTTTTAACATTGTAACAAAATTCAGTGCATCAAAGGATTTCTGCAATATTTAAATCATCTTTATGTTAAAACATGATTGGTACTAATGAGAATATAGATACTACCAGTATATTTTAACACACCCAAGTTAAACTTAACGGCCCCTCTTGATTAATTAGAAGAAACTGATTCTTTTTTCTGTTTTGTTTTTGTTTTATTTTTTTTTTGTTTTTAAATCCTAACCAAAACTTTCCCTCCCTCCCCTCTTTCCAATCTCTCCACATCCTACTCCATCTACTCCTCCTCCACTGAAGAAACTGATTCTTAAAAACTCACATTTGTTGGATATAAACATTATAATGAAAAACAATGGACAGCAAACAAGGCTTTGAAGATCTACACAATTCCCACGCTGTGCTGTGTGGGGTGTTTTGCAATTGTCTCCTACAGTTTAATAACAACTGATTCTCACAGGACACCAAGACTTTATTATGACATCCATATGGCTGCCTAGAGATTACGAGAACACGGATGCCACCAATGGATATCCTAATATGGAAGGGGAGAGCTTGCAAGGCCTCAACCCTAGAGGCAACCGGGGAATGCCGAGAGCAGGAGAAATGGTCTTTCTTGGGTAAAAAATACATCAATTAGTTATCCAATATCAAGTGGTCAGTCCTGAGATCACATGGATACAGATTACACTATATAACCTGAGCAGACTGGATTTATAGGTTTAGAAATATATACAAATAAATAACAAAGAAAAAGAGGACATTTTAAAAAACAAGTGAGGGCCAGGGATGAGTCAGAGAGAAGAAACGGAAGGAATGATGTGATTATCATGTCAAATAATAAAAATTATTATAAAAAACAAACAAAACAGGCGGCGGTGGCGCACGCCTTTAATCCCAGCACTCGGGAGGCAGAGGCAGGCGGATCTCTGTGAGTTTGAGACCAGCCTGGTCTACAAGAGCTAGTTCCAGGACAGGCTCCAAAAGCTACAGAGAAACCCTGTCTCGAAAAACAAAAAAAAAAAAAACAAAACAAACAAACAAAAAAAAACAACAAAAAAAAAACCATAGTATAAAATGCAAAAACAGGATTCTCTGGTGATTTTTTTCTATCATATTTACATCATTTTTAAGAAATAGGAATGACAAAAAAATTGCCAAAATACATCTCAAGGAGTAAATCTCTGGAAGAATGACTAATAATTACCAAACTAAACACCTCTAAGTGATGTATTTAACCCTTGCTACTTAACATCCTGCTGAGTTACCCAGAAATTAACCTTCCCTGAATGTCTCAAAGAAAAATATAATCATTACTAACACTAGACTTCCTCAAATGGTCAAAAGTGAAGATCCGCTGTAGAAGTGGTTTTAAAAGTATTCCATGCCCTTGCTTTCTCTTGTATAAAATTAATTAAATAGAGCAAATACAAATCCATTCTCTAATAAGTTTAGTCAAGAAATTTTTAGAAAGTATGCTGCTTAGCTTATAGTAGTGTCTCATTTGTTAGTTTTGTATGTATAATATTTTGATACTATCACTGTGCTAAAGTCATGATTTGATAACACCTAAAAGAATTAATTTCTAAAATTTAAATAACGTAAGAGCAAAACATCTACACTCTCTGCTTTTTATTTTTGAGACAGGTTCTTGCAATGTAGCCCAAGCTAGCCTTAAACTTTATTTAGATTCTCCTGTCTCATCCTACCCAGTACAGAGAGGGCAGGTATACAGCACATCTGACATGTCTTGGTATGTTAAGACTCATCACTTAGTTTTATTAACACTATTATAGCTGAAACAGTTTATTCTTCCTTTACGGTAAGTTTGATCAAAACCTACAATAAATTTTATTCTCTGTGATACTAAAATTACATTGAAAACATGAATTTTTCACACTAAAATGATTACTTATATCCATTTTATCCAATTACCTCTATCATTTGAAAAACCAATTACCTCTATCATTTGATCTATCAAAAGTTAGTGGCACTGGGAATTATTAGTCATGTTAATACTGAAAGCAAACAAATGCTATCACTTATTTTTGAGAGAAGAAAATTTTTGCAAAGGGTCCAATAGTAAATATATTATGCTTTGAAGTCTTTGCTGCAATTTATGAATGGCTACAGTTGTATGAAAGCATCAAGAGACAGTAGATAAAAGAGTAATTAAAAAAAAAAACTCTTTTTGCACAAAACCAGGCAGTGATTTCCTCTGTTGGCTAACTATTGGGATGTTCACCCTAATTTGCACTGCTGTTGGTTTGTATGTATGTGTCTGTGCATGTATAAATGTGTAGGTAAATGTTCATCTGGAAGCATGAGGTTACAGCATAAATCTTTCTCAATTTTTAGGATTTTGTTTCCCTTTGTTAATCAAGTTTCTCTTGATCTAAATACCTTTAGAACACCTACTATACATACACATACGCACACACACTATATGTAAAGCATTAGGTTCTATCAATGAATAAGAGGGCTATAACCCATCCCCAAATATAAGAGGAAACAGAAAATATGTAAATCAAATGGCCACTATGTGACAAATTTTTACTGTGCATATTCTAATTCTTTACTTTCCTACTACAAGTTAGTAAGTAGAAGTGAATCTTCTTGTCTAATTTGTTGGATAACCAAAATATATCCAACATACTAAATATAAGGTAGAACAGTTTAGTAAAACAACATTTATTATGTTAAATTCATCTATAAAGAAATTTGCATCTAAAATAAAGTTTTACTAAAGTAGTTTTTGGACTGGAACTCAATCTTCTTCATCTGGTACAAACATAACTTATTCACACATACCTCCTTCACCTTACCAGAATCAATAACAAAGACAACGTCATTGACAGTGATGCTTGTTTCAGCAATATTGGTGGAAAGGATCTGAAATGGAATGTTATTTTATGATAAATATGAAAATAGACCAATGAATAACAAAAGTAGAACATAAAAGATCTTATGATGCTTACTATTTTTCGAACACCTGCAGGTGGATTTTTTAATACCTTCTTTTGATCAGATGTCTGCATATTTGAATGGAGCATAAAGACTTGATATCTATTACAATTGAGAAGAGAAAATAAACTATAGAACCTGTTTGTTAGCTTGAACAACAAAGAATCTGTCTGTTAGCTTGAGCAACAAGTACAAAGCTTTAGAGTTTACCTATGTGTATTGTCAGCAAACCGCTTGTCATCAAACAGGATACGATCCCTCAAACCAACAATTTCATCATATCCAGGTAGAAAAATTAATATTGCACCTTGGAGAAGAATATTTTTAGTATTTAATCTTGTGAAATCAGACATAATCAACAAAATTCATTAAAAGGAATAATATGATGTGATTTCACACATTGATACATGAACTACTAATCATACATCACTAGCAATAAAATTACAGAAAAATTTTGACAACTAAATACTAATTTTTCAACACAGTTTGCTCCAGTTCTTTCAGACAGTACTTACCAGCATCACAACTATGACAGATATTGTATAGAAGATGCATGATCAAATCCAAGTCTACCTTTTCATCATCAAAACTATGATGGTAAGCTTTCAACAGCTCTCTGTCTTCTGCACTGAGGTCATTTCCATTTGTTTGAACCAAAGAACTTTCATCTAGATTTCCAAATTCCAATGAAGCACTAAGGAAAATACCAAGTCAGTTTTCATTTAAAAAAAAATAAATGAAAGAAAGAAAGAAAGAAAGAAAGAAAGAAAGAAAGAAGGAAAGAAGGAAAGAAAGAACGAGAAAGACTTAAAGACCAAGTTTCCCATTATTTCTTCTAAATTTTCAATATGCCCTAAGGAAGGGATCACTTATTGTACAATTTATAGTCAATTTATGTGTTGGTTGCAAGCATATTTTCATGTTAAATTGGATAAGTGAAGGCCGGGCGGTGGTGGCGCATGCCTTTAATCCCAGCACTCGGGAGGCAGAGGCAGGCGGATCTCTGAGTTTGAGGCCAGCCTGGTCTACAAGAGCTAGTTCCAGGACAGGCTCTAGAAACTACAGAGAAACCCTGTCTCGAAAAACCAAAAAAAAAAAAAAAAAAAAAAAAAAAAAAAAAAAAAAATTGGGTAAGTGACAAATTTGATTAAAAAAATCACAATCTAAAGACACTTGATTAAATGACCTACAAATAACATCAAAATGTTTAGCATCACCTATCACTAAAGAAATATATAGCAAAACCAAAATAATTACATTGCACAACCAAAAGGAAGGTTAAGGTCAAAGACACAGTTAAGTACGAGAATGGTGCAGAAATACCAGAACATTCCTATAATAAATAGACTAGTACAGCAATTATGGAACACTGTGACAGTTCTCCAAAAGATAAACACAGTATTAACTACATCCCCTAGAAATTCCACCCCTATGTATAGATAAAGAACAATGGAAATGAATGGATGGATGGAAAGAGAGAGAGAGATCTGCATTAACTGTCAATTTAAAGGTCTGTGTTCATATTCATAATAGTCAAGAGTAAAATAACCCAAATATTCATATATTGGCAAAAGCATAAATTGTGTCATATCATCAGAAGGAACTATCTGTTGGAAATAAAAAACATAAACTTTAAAATAAGTAAGATTAAAAAAAGAAAAGAAAGTTACAAAAGACTATATATAATACAGCTCTGTTTATATAAAATTCCAGAACAGACAAAGGTATAAAAAGAGGAAATAAATTTGTAGCTAGTCTAAGAACTGAGAGAGTTAAGTGGAAAAGGAAGTAAATGCTGATGGGCACCATTTTTTAATGTAATCTACAGCATGGATGGGCTCACTGTGAGCCTTGTCAGTTTGGTTGCTCACCTTCCTGGACTTAGGGGGAGCTGGGAGGACCTTGGACTTAACATAGTGAAGGGAACCCTGATGGCTCTTTGGCTTGGAGAGGGACGGAGTAGGGGTATGGGTGGAAGGAAAGGGAGGGAAGGGGGAGGAGGAGGGGAGGAGATGGAAATTTTTAATAAAAAAAATGAGAAATGAGAAAAAAAAAGAAAAAAAATCCTTAAGAATAGTAAACTCAGAGTCTCTGGGTCCTGTTTTAATAAATAACTACCCACCCACACCAAGTGCAAGCATTGCAATAGAATTCCCACATACTAGGACTGTTTTTAGTAAATCAGCCCTTATGTTATAACCAAGAGACCAACTTCTCCACGGAATTTCTTTTCCCTAGAGTAAAATTTGCCAAATAAACTTGAAAGAAGTTTCAAAAAAAAAAAGATACTTACATCTTTAACTAACAGCTTCCATAATCTATAATCTATAATAAAATTATAATCTATAATAAAACTTCAGTATATGTGGCTTTCTTATGTGGGTTCTAGAGCTCAAAGTCAGGTCCCCATTCTTGTCCAGTAAGCACATTACTAACTGAGCCAACTCCCCATTCTCGACATACCATGTTTAACTGAAAATTTCCCTTCCAATTTTGCAGAATTTTTAAATAAGATAAATATAGTACAATATGTGTTATTAACAATCTGAAAGAAAATTTTTATAATTATAAAAATAAATCTCTTGGTAAAAGACTGTAAGTAGCTTGCCTGTTACAGAATATATGATTTACATGGCTAAGATTTTTTTAAAGATAGAATTCATTTTAAATATTGTAAGGTTTTACCTGTAAGATTCTAGAAGATCCACAATTTCAGTTTGTCCAAAGTGCTTAGCCCAATCTAAAGCCATCCTGTAAAATTCAAAGATACCAAACTGAGAAATATTTTATAATTATGTAATTACAAATTTTTAAATTGCAAATTTTTCAAAATTATGTAACTAGTCAGCCAGGATTATTTATTTACTCATTAGAGATGTACCAGTAATTATTATACAATAGATTTTTTTGTTGTTGTTTTTTTTCAAGACAGGGTTTCTCTGTAGCTTTGGTGCCTATCCTGGAACTAGCTCTTGTAGACCAGGCTGGCCTCAAACTCACAGAGATCCACCTGCCTCTGCCTCCCAAGTGCTGGGATTAAAGGCGTGAGCCACCACCTCCCGGCTATACAATAGATTTTAAAAATAGGGACATTCATAAGGTTTTTTTTTTTGTTTGTTTATTTGCTTTTTGTTTTTTGAGAGAGGGTTTCTCTGTAACTTTGGAGCCTGTCCTGGAACTAGCTTTGTAGACCAGGCTGGCCTTGAACTCACAGAGATCCACCTGCCTCTGCCTCCCTAGTGCTGGGATTAAAGGTGTGCGCCAATACCGCCCCAACCATAAGAATTTTTAAAAGCCACGTGCAACTATATCATGACATACAAAGAATGGACACAATCTAAAATTACCAGCCATTTGATGCTTTACTGTGGACATTGGCTCCCATACTAATTAACTGTTCTACTTGACTCGTAAAACCCCGTCCCGCGGCAACCATCAGAGCTGTGGCACTGGTCTCACTATGCCTGTAATCAACTAAAAGAAGAAAAAGATAAGATGTTAAATGTCCAAATGTTAAAGACTTTCATTGTTTCAGACAAGTAGTAGAACTGACTAACATAATTAATCTGGGATTTGGTCCTTCATTTTTAAATAACAGCAACATTATATAATCTTCATCCCATTCAGAATGAAATCTAAGATGCTCTTGCATAAAAAGGGTAGAATAAAGACTATCACTGGAAGTATAAGAAATTATTTAATGCTTACTTATATAATTAAGAAAAGAGAAGGCTACTGGTTTGCAGGACCCTTAAATAATAATTTTTTAATCTACATGATGCCATATTCACTCAGTAACAAAATATTAATTAAAATTTAATTTTTCATTAATAACTAAAAATAAATGTTTTTAAGACCTCAAGCGAAGTTTTTGACATTTTTCTTCATATGACTTAAGATACTATAATACAAAACTCAAGGAAATAAAATCTCACTAAGAGAAATAAACACTAGCTACTCTGAGGACCATTATCAAAATAATCTAGTAATCAACAGAGAAACCAAGGAAGACAGTCAAGAGTCATAGTCAAGTTTTTAAAATACATTATCAATATTTTAAAACAGTATTTCTCAGATTTCAAACCTCTAAAATTTCAAGTAAGATTACTAAATTATGCAGAATAAATAATGAAATAATGGGGGAAAGCCCAGAAAACAGCATGATAAAAAATGTCTCTTTTTAAAACAAAATATTACTTAAATGAATTTTTAAAAACATGATGAACTTTAAAAATGTGTATCAATAGAGGACAATACATTTACAATGAATAAGAAATCCTAAGAGATCATTTTTATGAAGAGATCTGTTGACTAGTAGATATACAAGATTATGACATAATAACCATACCCAAATATTAATCTAAATGCTGTTACCATTTAGTATAGCCTCACTAAATTAGTAAACCAAGAAAGCTCATAACATAAGGAACAGAACTGTTTTTTAAAATTGTTTTTAAAACAGCAGTACAAGTCTACCTTTAAGATAAAATCCTCGGGGAATAAAAGGAATTATTTAAACTTAACATAATTCAAAACAACAAATACAAAACAGAAGTAAATATAATGAATAAAATGGGGCCCATATTTAATTCCAGCACTTAGAAGGCTGAGGCAGGAAGATCATGAGGGTAAGGTCATGGCTTACACAGCCAGATCCTCTCCAAGAAGCAAACAATCAAACCCACCATGAGATCACTTGCTCACAATTTACAGAGCAGAAAACAGCATGACAGGAGGCAGGGCTGGGCTACAAAAGCTTTAATCCCACTCACAGGGCTCCACTTCCAGCAAAAGTTCTACCTACTAAAGCTTCCACAACTTCCCAAGCAGCGCCACCAGCAGGAACAAGTGTTAAATACATGGGCCAACAGTGACATTTACACTTAAAGCCATCACAGATTCAGTCATGGAAGGGACTTTATTTTCTTCACAGAATAATCAGAAGCAAGGGAAAAGTAGGCCAGTGGGATTTTTGGATAGATAATCTGATCCCTCTAAAAAAAAAAAAAAAAAAAAACACAATTTACTGACAAAAGAGAAATAGTTGGTGCATTACAACAACAGTCATGGGACATCATCTTAAAAAAGAAATTAAAAAATTTAGGGGTCATTTAAAATAGATACTTAAAGCCACTGTTCTAGCATCAGTTCTGCTGCTATGATAAATATACTGACAAAGAGGAACATAGGGAAGAAAGGGCTTTTATTCCGCTTACAATTCCAGGCTTACGGTCCATCAGTTTGAGGAAATCAATGCAGGAAATTAGAGATTTAGTAAAGAGCAGAGAGAAATGAATAGATAATGTTGCTTTTTTGGTTGTTTTCAGTCTGAATTACCCGCTCTTACATAGTTCAGGACCCCCTACCCCAAGCCCACAGTGGGCTGGGTTTTTCCATATCAATTATAGTAACCTCCTGCAGACCAGCCCTATGTAGACAATCACTCTCTTCCCAAGAGACTTGAGTGTGTCAAGATGACAATTAATGCTAATCATCATAGCCATTAACAGATGAGATCCATCTAAGGAGTGGATGTAAATAAAAAATAAAATGAAAGCTTTAGAATTGAGGCCCATGGACTTGAATATGAGGGGAAAGGGAAGAAAAATTTCTGCCAGGAAAACCAAGAATAGATTTTTTTAAAAAACATGAAAAAAAAGCCAGGCTGAAACATCAAAAGCTGAAGATAAAATGTTTAAAAAACAAAATAGCCAATAATCATAACAGTAACAATGCTAAGGGTTTAGGTAAGAAGATTAGAATATTTGACTTCTAAAGCCTTCCCAGTGCCGATTTTCTGTGACCATTCTGTCTGCTGACTAGAAGCCTACAGAATTACAGACTGGATGCCTGGCTGTCAATATCCATGAAAGTCCACTAATAAAACAGGACGACAATTCATTATTGAATACATATCACATGACATCAAGTATGTAAGTGTATGTGAATCAGAACCTGAGGCCATACAAAGGTAACAAAATAATCATTTACTAGATAACTCTAAGAATTCAAAAGTTATTACAGATCTTTCATCAATCTCAAACCTCTTTGTGACCCTAATTTTTTTTCTACACCACGGAGTAAGAACCAGATTACATGAATGTATACAACACAAATACAGAAACAATTACATGGATGTATTACAACACAAATATATAAAAACATTTTTGTAAATAACTGTAATATCTGTGAGGGCCTAAAGGAAATCACTTTAGAGATATTAACATATTCAAAATAATATAAAGCACTTGAAAATAAATTATAGTAAACAAAACATGTCATATATACTTTTTAAATTATACTCTATTTGTATCACAAATAATGGCAAGAGAAATTGTTTTAATTTAAATAAACTTACCACTAACATTTTCAGTTAAAATAAGATGAAAGACCTGAGCAAAAGCATCAACATCTTTATGTAGCCATATGTCAGAAAGGCAAGCATCCATTTCTTTGATTAACCATGGTTCAAGGCAATTCACATCTTTTTCTGTCTTTTGAAAACAAAACAGCAAAGATTACAAATTATCAAATTGTTTACTATTTGCTTACTACAAGGAAAGTAAAAAGGCCACAATTATCATAAGAATTAAAAAGCATACAACATCCATATACTATTATAGCACAAGTCTCTAATTTCACCTTACAAACATTATTTTTTTAATATTGTATTGATGTAGGATTTTCATCTATATGCTGTGATTACCATTAATGAATAAAGAAACTTCTTTGGACCTATAGCAGGGCAGAACTTAGGTAAACGGGGAAAAGTTGACTGAACGCTGGGAGAAGGAAGGCAGAAAGAGGGACACCATGGATTTGCCGCTGGAGAGAGATGTGCTAAAACTGCTGGTAGGCCATGACCTCATGGGGATGCACAGATAAATGGAAATGGGTTAAATTAAGATGTAAGAGTTAGCAAATAAGAAGCCAGAGCTAATGGGCCAAGCAGTGATTTAATTAATACAGTTTCTGTGTGATTATTTCAGGTCTAAGCTAGCCTGATGGCCAGGAACCAACAAGCGACCCTTCTTACTACACTGTATTTTGATACTACAGTCATCTTTTATCTGAAAGTGAGCTTGTCAGCAAAGCCACATGATTTTGCCACATTAACAAATTGTGCTTCTGATGGTAAATGTACCTACATAGTACTGGTTCCTTTTCCAGCTACATCTGAGGAAACATCACCCTAGAGCTTAACACTAATACCACTGCCTGCTCTCTATCAAGTATATCAGAGTTTCTACTGGCATGGAGGCTCTCACCTATAGTCCCAGAAAACTGAGGCATGAGAATACAAGTTTCAAAGCCATCCTGTTTCCAGATAACACGGACTGTATCAAAAACCCAAAAAGAATTCCTTTCCTATCCTAACTCCCCCTCAAAGAAGTTATGTTGGCAGAGAAACAGATTATACTAGGCCTTAAAAGCTTGTCCTATGTATAATATCCAACTTGGTTCTTAAAACCACCAGTTTACACAGTCAAAATGCTAATCACTGACTGGAAAAATTGCTCAGCCACTAAAAGCTAGGATCACTGTCAAATGCTAATCACCAATTCAAATGGATCTTTCCTACACTAAACCATTTTAAAGCATCCTTTAGGAGCCTCCGTTAAAACTCATGCATAATTCTTCTAGATTCATCAGAACTTAAACACTAGTGTAGAATGTGAGTAACCCCACAGCTCATGGAAAAAAAGAGCTAAATTTGGGGCTGGAAAGATAGCTCTGCAGTTAAGAGCACTTGCTGCTTTGGGAGAAAACCCGCATCTGGCTCCCAGCAGTACTTACATGGTGGCACATAATCACCTGTAAATCCAGTTCCAGGATCTCATTTTCTCCTATGGGCTCTGAGGCTATGAGCACTGATATGCACACACATACATGTAGGCAAACATTCATACACATAAAATAAAAATGAACAAACCTTAAAAAATAGCTAAATTATTCTTCTAAAAATAAAATTTGGAACCATGAGTATTGCTCAAGAGTAAAGTGCTTGCAAAGCCCTAAACATAATTACCAACCCTTTTTAAAAAGGGGGTAGATTATTGTAGATTCTGAAAATATGTTGTAGAGCAATGTAAACTAAACGAATTACCCCCTACTAACAAAGTAAAAAAGTAGTATAACCTCATTAAAGTTGTTTAATCTACAAAATTTTTACTCAGTATATCATTATGAACCAATATATTAAAATAGCATATTACCAGCTGACTAAAGACAGCATCACCTCCATCATCCAATAAATCATACTCTTCAGAAACACTTGCAACAGCTCTCTGTCTCTGAGACTCAGGCTTGAAAGAATTCTCTTGAGCTGAGTACCACTCTGTGAGTGTGGTCTGCTGTTTCTCTTCTAAATTATAAAGGAAAAAAAATAAGTAGATAAGTCCTTACCTCTTGATAATACGTTTGTTTGTTTAAAAAAATAAGAAACAAAACCAAAAACCTAAATGAATCTTGTATTGTTTGAGAGCTGGCTTTACTTTGGAGTTACTCTTACAAAATACATTGGGTCTTTCATAAAGTTATGTGCAACATAAGGACATATGAAGCTACATAAAAACATTTGTCTACTGGGAAGAAGTTTTGCTTCTAACCCAGAGTTTCAAGAAGAGCATCTTTCCCCATAATGTACCTATTGTTTAAGTCAATGACTAATATCCATATGGCATTTTGTAGAAAATTATTAAACTTATCTCAAATGCTTCAGATACAAAAATCAGAGGTTTCAAAAGTTTCAACATCTACATTTTATAATTTTCATGCAAGCAATGATGTCCTCTGCAATGACAGAGAAATCACTAACTACATATTCAAGTGGAGAATCAATAGTTGTGTGCCCCTGATCATACATAGTAAACAAAGAAATAAGAGTATAACCAAGTATACTATAATAAGGAAAAGAGGACATAAATTCTAATTCATACACAGAAACACAGTATGCCACTGTAAGAATTTCTTAAAGCAAATATTGATAAAATGGAAGTAAAGATGAAATCCTATAATAATACCAGATTTGGAAATCTTGCAGGGAATGGAGAACATGCTGTAAACCTAGTATCCACTAAGCAGAGAAAAAAGATTAAGCAAGTTCAGGCCAACGTGAGCTACACAATGAGATCATGTCTCAGAAAATAAAAGTTGGAAACCAACATTCTCAAGAAATATAAGCCTGTTGTCATCAATCAAGACACTCTTCTACTCCCTCCCATTAATGTCTTAATTCCACCTAATGAGGTAAGCGATGGGGAGCCAGCACGTATCCACTGCTTTCTGAAAACACTGACTAGGCCTGTGGATTCAGACACCCTCAACCTCCTCAATTCCAACATGTACTTTAGTTCCTTTCCACAGATTATAACTTCTGGATATAAACCAGAATACAAAAGCATATCCCAGAGGTTAGAAAGATGGCTCAGCCATTAAATACAATAGCTGTCGTTCCAGAGGACCTGAGTTCTGCTCTCAGGACCCATGGGTGGCTCATAGTCAGCTGCAACTGCAGTTCCAGGGGATTCTATGATCTCTTCTGGCCTCTGCAGGCACAGTATGCACACGGTACACAGACATACATGCATGCAAAACACCTACCCACACACACACATTTAATAAAAATATCCCCTTAAAAGGTCTATTTATGACAAAAGTACCACATAATTTTATCTAATTATATGTAAGAGAAAATGTTTTCAAGTATCCTTGTTCTTCTCTAAGCTAAGACTATAGCTTAAGAAATAATAAGAAATAAATTTTAACAATAATTTTCTTGCTAAAAACCTTACCTCGTTGCTTTTCCTTTTTGTACTTTAACATTTCTTTGTTGGTATATCCAGTAGTTCTTAAAATATCTTCCAGAAACATTTCTTTTACTTCAAATGGTCTTCCCTGTACTAAAGAATAAAAATGTTTAAATATCCAATTTGTATCCTATAGATAATTCATAAAAGAATTCCCACATTTAATGAAGCATCTTAAAATATACAAAACTGTTTCAAAGGTTTGAAAGTTCAAAGTCACCGTTTCCAGTAACTCCCAATACTTCCCATTAACTGCAACGCTGCTCTGTAGACATGTGACTAGAGGGGACAACTGACTTCATATTCTAGCAAGTGCTCATGAGTTTTCCCTTAGTGTTTACTACCTACTTGCCATGTGCCTGGTATCATATTAGAGACTGGGAGTACCATGGTAAGTACAAAAAGTGCTACTTCCTACTTCCATGAGACACACAAAGCAGGGAAGACCAGAAACATGGAAAAAAATGTAAACAGAAACATGTCCAATGTCCAACAAGAAAGTCCTATAAGAAAGAAGTATGGGATATCATGACAATGTAGAACAGGGAAGAGACGACATCAAGAAAAGATTTTTATGAGACACTGGAGAACAAGGACATAAAAGAACTGCACTCCACAGAAGGAAGTATATAGTATGTGAAGAAACACATTATGAACAAAGTCACTGCAGTGGAACCAGAATGAGGCTGTTTTCAAGAAACTGAAAGGAAAGCAGAATAGGAGAGGTGAGGGAAGGATAAAGCCAGAGAAACAAATGCAGTCACATTAAGAGTCTTTGTCTGGAAATAAAGGTCACTCAAAACTTAAGAGAGTGGTCAGCATCATCAAAATTTGCCTTCAGAAAGGAATGCCATAGAAATAATATGGAGAATGGATTTTTCAAAACAGAAGAGTAGAACCAGACTAGGCAGTGACATGTTTAATAGTTCAAGAAAAGAAGAAAACAGGTTAAATAAGAATACTGATAGTGAACATTAAAATAAACAAAACAAAAATCCTAGATGGAGTATTGAAATAGAAAGTAAAATAAAGAGAAATCATAATTACATTTGATATCAAAATATTTGTTTAATCCACTATAATACCTGGATATCTGGCTTGCCCTTGTTTCTCTGAGTAACAAGAAAAGCTAAAGAGAAATATGCTGGCCAGTGAAAGTTGCAGTTTCTTTCCATGCTTATGATAGGAGACAAGCAAACTTTCAACGAGCACAGGGATCAATTCCATGTGCCTAATAACCAAGAAAATATTATTAATATTATTAGATAAATATACAAGTTTGAGACTTAGGTGACTCTAGATATGCGTCTAGATATAGATAGACCCAAGATATGCAAGACAAAAAGAAAACCATAATTTATAGATTAAGTATTCAGTTAGGACATATTAGAAGTGATATACCTAGAATATTTCTACATTCAAAACTCTGGAGAACAATCATCAGTATATAATAGAAAGTAGGAACCACAAGCATTTTAAAAAAAAAAAAAAAAAGCTTCCAGGGAAATTAAACGTACATCCACAATAGCTAGTAGAGTTGCAAAAAAGGGCAGGAAGAAATAAGGAAAGAAGAGTGAACAGAAACAGAAAGGAATCAAAATTAAGGGAACAAAGGTAAAACAAAAATACCAACATATGAGTACATGCACACAAAGAGAAACCCAGAGAGAAAAGTAAGAAAACACTGTAATGTAGAATAAGATTCAAGAAGCAATTATCCCAAATAAACTGAGATCTGAGACTCTCTCTCTCTCTCTCTCTCTCTCTCTCTCTCTCTCTCTCTCTCTCTCTCACTCACACACACACACAGCCTAATATCTAAATATCTGGCTTAGTATTTAAATCAGTGCCGAAATAATATTGCTAAGAATTCCAAATGGGACCCACATGATAGGAAAGAACCAATTCCCACATTTTCCTATAACCTCCACTCAAGCACTATGGCACACATGAGTGTGCACACACACAGAATAAAATGTAATTTAAAATAAGAATGATACACAAACAGCTCCTAATAATTTAAAAATGTAAATCAATCATCCTTTAGAAAAGCTTATGTAGTGAATCTTAATATAATAATGATGAAAGGACCTCAGTATATGATGGCAGACTAGAAGATGCCTTCCTGCAACCTAGTCAAGGAGAAGAACCAAGAAAATAAAATGAGGAAGAGCTTGGGAAACATATAAAGGGAGTTATCGTATGGCTGAAAGGTGCAGGGAAACAAAACAAGAAATGAGCAAAAAGGATACATTGTTCTCTACATATAAACAGGAAGCAGAAGCCTCATCCAGAAGGTAAACTAGGCAGTCCAAGAGAAAAGAAGCTACAATGTTTATCTACAGAACTCTGATCCAGTTGTAGGTAGCGCTGAGACAGCTGATTTCTCAAGCAGGACAGGTCAGGAGTAGACAGGGGTCCCCCAGCTTAGAGGTGGTGGGTCATATTAGGAGAAAATCTATTGTTTAAAACTGACATACACTGGAGTCCTGAGACAAAAAAATATTCAAGTCAAGGAACCTAGATTCAAACTGCCATAGTCTCAAAGATAAGGACAATATAAAGAGGCATCTGGGCCCAATGATGACAAGTCAAAACGTGAAGGAAGTAAGAGGTACAGCTTAAGCTGTATATAGGATAAGGAAGCCTAATGTACCAGCATTAGAATAGACCTCACCAACCAAGAATAAGTCTGGAGTTTGACAACCTTGAGCCTGGGGTCAGCAAGTAGATCAACATGACAGTATAGACTACTGTCCCCAGAGATCAGGGAGTAAAGTGCAGAAGCTACAGAACAGTGTTTGAAGAGAAACACAGGATAAAAAGCAGCTCATTTCCTTTTAAGGTTTGGTAACTGGATTTGCTACACAGCATCAGAGAGCTACCAATGCAAAAGAGAGGTCAAAGTAGAGAAAGACCACTATGAAGCCTGTCTCACGAGAAACATAAACAAATATCCTCCACTTCAGAATATCTCCCAGTTTCTGTTTAAATAAATAAATATAACATTATCACACTTCAAAGTTTTACTTCAAAGAAATTATAGAAAATAACTGATAGTCATACTGTATATCACTGGACAACTTCCAAAATATCTTATGAAGAGATTCACATCCAAGGCAGCACTAGAAAGAATTAGTTTCAAAGTTGGGTGTTTTTGCAACAAATCTCTTAATTTTGTAAGTAAAAAATCACTGAACCGATCCCTTTCATGCACTTCATCCTGCAATGAATAGAAACAGAAATGAAACCATGGATCAGGTAAAACACTGTGGACAACTCGGTCTTTAAAAGAAAAGCACCGCTAAATTTACATTGCTAAATTAAATAACAAAAGGCCATCCAATACCACAGAACATTTGCAGTATGTACAATTTAGATATCATCATACGTTAACAACTTATTATAGATGACAAAGTATTGTCCCTTTTCATACAGGATGTAAAACCAAAAAAAAAAAACTATAAAAATTCTAAATTATCTCAGCCTATTAAATGCAGTCTTAACATAAACAAAATCAATTTATATATATATATGGTAGTGCACCCTTGTAATCTCTGCTACTCAGGAGGCTACAGCAAGAAGATGGCAAGCTGGAGGCCATCCTAAGCAATACAGCAAGATCCTGTTAGCACTAGGGAGCAAGTGAATCCTTTTGTTAGGTAAGGTTTCTCTTAAAGGCTATTTAAAACTATTTAAGACTTATTAAAAACTAAAACAACTTATTCTATTTTTTTTCTGACAGAAACTAGAAAACAGAATACTTTAATGAGGGTCATTATTACTTTACAAGTAATTATAATAATTATAATCATTTACAAGTAATTAATTCAGAAATTTAACCACAAAGTTAAATGACTAGAAAGTATATAGCTGCAATTAAGAAATCTATGACATTAAAGAAGTAATTAAAAGGCTAAGTATAGTGACTAAAAAAAAGTGTTTACCATTTCTAGAAAATTCTAAAAACATGCATTACTTTCATAGATGAAAAGCATATTTTTTAAAAAAAAACTCTCCTGTTTATCTCTCCCGTGACACCCAATGATAAAAGCACCTTTATGCAATGTAAGATATAGTTCTAATAATTGCACCACCAAATTACCTTGAAGAGAACCCACTAAATACAATAGTTCATTCTCATCTTACCCTATTCTAAAAATATCATTATTTAATTAAATATTAAGCTGTCTCAGTTATAAATTGACAAATTCGACAATAGTCTTACCACAATGACATGGGTCACAGTTGACAACGTACTATCACCTGCCATCAATGTACGAAGCAATACCCCGTTAGTGCAAAATGTCAAAAGTGTCTTTGGAGAAACCCTATTTAAAAATCAAAATAAAGTGCACAATTACAAATCTTTTACATAATCAAAATACAGTTACTTTAAATGCTTACCGTATACACTTTAGAAAATAATACAAATAATATTTATATTATTATGAATATTATTGGTGTACTATTATATGTGGTTTGTTAGAAAAGTTACATAAAATACATATATAATGCCTGACAATCACAATTTCATCAAAAATAGCTTTTAATTCAGTAAGCTATATACTTTATTAAAGAACTTAAGTATGTTTAAAATTTAAAAATTTTAGTTCAGTTAAAAAAATTACAAGCGAAAAAACGTTTTCAGTCATTGCTACAAACCAAGAAATGCTAACACTTGTTAAGAAGGTATTAGTAAATATTGCAGCAGGCTAAGCATCCTTGGTCTGGAAATTCAAACTCCAAGTGTCTAGCTTCAGAGTTTAAGAACATTCCATAAGCTCAACCAGTAAACACTGATATCCACAGTCCAAAAAATTCTAAAATCTGATTACACATGATCCCAAGCATTTTGGATAAGGGATACTCAGTTGCACGCTATCACTAAAACCGAGTCACTATCATTTACTGAGTTCCTATCCAAACTTCTCAATAGATTAATGTCCCAGACATTAGATGGCATAGTAGCTCATTTTATAAGACAAAGTCTCAGCAAGGTCAAGCAGCTTGTACTGGATCATAACACTGTAATAGGGTTTATAGCTATAGCTCAGGTGCACAAAACCTCAGTAAGTTTAGATATAAAATCAATATGTGAATATAGATTTACTGGTAGCAAAATTATCACTTAACTTTTTGTTTTGTTTTTTGTGATTTTTTAAGTTAATTTTTTATTTTTAAATAAAATATAACTAAATCACTTCTCCCTGCCCTTTCCTCCCAGCAGTCCCTCCCATGCTCCCCCACATTCTCAAATGAGACACCCTTATTCTTTATTATTGTTACAAAGATGTGTACAAATAGCTTAACACAATCTGCTAAGTCCAATTTTGTTGTTAATATGTTCATAGTTTCAGAATTGACTACTTAATCTCCCTCTCTCCACATTCATTCACTGCTTGTGTTCGCTGTCTAAAGGTGGGACCCTTGACACTTCCCCCTCCAGTTAACATCATTATCTAATCCTCTATTTTTAGTCAAATGTATGTATTTAGCCAGCTTTAAGCATTTTGAATGGTGGAAGACTGTCTTTACCTGCTTTCTAATCGGATCTGATAACCAATTGTTTGACCAATTCTTTCCCTTCTCTCGGCAGCAACTCTTTCAGCCACAGCAATAGCTGCTAATCGTCTTGGCTGAGTACAAAATATTCGGCAGGGAATGCCGTTCTTAAAGCAATCATCTAATAGGAACTGAGGAATCTAAAACAAAAATTTTAAATCGTTATGAGATAGCATTCACTTTGTATACCAGAAATATCAACACAAATCAAATTTCAAAGTTCCATAACATGTCAAGACATTAACTAATCTTCAAATCAATAAGTCTCATGACTGCCAATAACCAAGGTGAAAGTGAATTTTAAGAGATTTTGTTTACAATGAGAACTAAAATTAAATATTTTATGTCATATCTAACAAAAAATACTCAAGGTAAAGAAGACCTTCAAATACTTCTGAAAGCCAAAATGACCAGACTATACTAAGAAATGAATCCTGAATGGTAACAACCACTACTGTTACTTCCCTCCAAATTATCCTATAAAGGCAATGAAATCACAAAGTCCCACTGTGATTTTTTTCATAGTGAAAATTAAGAAAACAAAAATACCCACAATCCTAAAATTACAAATACTTTCCCATAATAAAATTCAGGAGCGTCATACATATTTAAAATAAGAAATTGGGGCTATCAAGATGGCTCAGTAGTTAAGAGCACTCATTGCCCTTCCAGAGTATCTGGGTTCATTTGATTTCCAGCACCCACATGGCAGCTCACAATTACCTATAACTCCAGTCCCAGAGGATTTGAAACTTTCTTCTGGTCTCTGTGAGGACTGCAATCATGTGGTACATAATGATACTGATATAACCCAAACCCAAAAAGACAAGTGCTGTAAATTCTCTCTCATACATGTATACTAGCTAAAGTGTGTCTAAATTGAAATACCAACAGAAGGGAGGAAACTAAGGGCAATGAGGGTGGGTAGTTTCAAGGGGAAGGGGGCAAAATACAGGGGAAAGGGAAATAAAGAAATAGGAAACGTTCATCTGGTGTAGGAGAGCAGAAGGCATGGTAGAGGAGAGTATGGAAAGAAATAACTAATGCTAAAGAGCTCTAAAAATGCCACATGGGAACCTACTGTTGTAGGAGCTTCCTGAAAATCCATACACATTATATAAAAAGAGTTTAAATGGAGTTGTCCTATAATGGGAGACACAAAAGGCTATCAAATAAAAAGACATAAGGTTACATCTTTTTGAGTTGTTGGTCAGACGGGTCCCATAAACCCACCCAAACACTACAGACTATTCCCACTGTTCTTAGTTACCCTCCAGTACCTGGTAGGAGCCTACTGCTGAAGACACCACATACTTTAGTCAGAGGATAAGAAACATCAAGTTGGTACTAACCTGAAAGCATCCTCCTTACTGACTAGCTTACAAAGTGCTGAAGGTGTTATGCATACTACTAGGGAAGAAAAATAATTAATAGTCTTAACCAGATGTGAGCCCTGTGAGCTATAATAGCTATGGCCTACCAAGATATGCCACTTGAACAACAGTGGTATGAAATTATGGGGTAAAATCACCCATTTCAAACTGGATTTAAAGCCTGCTGCACAAGACAGAACTCATACCTGGTACTGTTAACTGAGCCAAAACCCTGGAGCTGGCTAGGTCATAGGCCCTAGGGAATAATACTAAGTAAGTAATATTATTTTGCTCAATGGATATAGTAATAAATTCTCCATTCTTAACTTTATACTCATAGATCAGTACATCGCTAAACCCTCATCAGAGAAGTTTCATTACACAATATAGGGTAATTAATACAGAGACTTATAACTGGCCAATGTGCAAAGAATAAAAGACTATGAAATGCTCAGCTCTAAATGGGACAGCAATATCACACCCCTTCCCCCAAGGCTCAGGAATCATTGTAAACAGAACAGAAAGACTATAAGAGCCACAGGCAGCTGATGTCTGCAGCATAACAGCATTTGTTTAAGTCGGTGCCACTGTACACATGAACTCACAGTAGCTGTGACTGCTTGCACAGGATCTACACAAGATCCGCACAAAATCCCAGCATGAGTAGAAGAAGGACTCATCAAGTTCCAGTACTAGCTGAGGAGCTATCAGCAACTGGTGGCTGCTGGTGAAGGGAAAGACAGGGATACAGCCCCTGAGAGGCATAAGTGAACTGAGTGGACTTTTTATGAGTTCATGAAGTTGGGAAGAAATCATGGCAAGGGATAGGCAAGAAACTATAGGGGAGAGGAAGGTAGATTCAATTAACATGCACGAAATGCATGCATGAAATTCTCAAACAAAAAGATGAATAAAAAAAGTCTTTCACTTTCTACATAATAGCCTCCATATCACTTACATTATGAATATAAATAAGGGTAATATTCAAAAATATCTTATTTCCTGAAACTGGCTAATAGAATTTTTTAAATGCTGTCTAGTTTTGTGGTTCACAGAACAGAAACATCGGGAATATTCAGCATTAAAGTAAATCTTAACACTAGGTGCTAGTTGGTACTATGCGGCATTTTGTAGAGATTATCTCTAAACCTCACTCTAAAATGAACTAATTATCAGTACTGTTTTATAAATGGAAACAAGCTCACAATGGTTACAAAGTCAGATGAAGTCTTCACATCTAATTGATAAAATTACAGAATTTGAACTCCAGACCCAGCCTTCTTCCAAGATAATGAATCATATAACTCCTGTTTCCTTAAAGACCGAAGGCACTGGTTTAAAAACAGGAAGACAGGTGTGGCAGCACACTCCTTTCTTTAATCTCAGCACTCGGAAGGCAGAGACAGGATCTCTGTGAGCTCCAGGACAGCTAGGACTCCACAGATAGACCCAGACTCAAAAAACAAAAAAGTAATAATTTGAAAGATTTCCTTTCTATAAATTCCGTTAGCTCTCAGTAATAATTTATGTATGAAATAACTATTAGTAAAATACCCAGTTTTTTAACATATAGTATAAATTTGACATAAAACTATAAAATGGAATAAAATATATTTTCTTCTAGAAACAAAGAAAAAACAAACCTGTGTAGTCTTTCCAGACCCAGTTTCTCCTACAATCAAAACTACTTTATTCTCTTTTATTATTTTAACAATTTCTTCTTGTTTCTCAAAAACTGGTAAAGACTGCCTGAAAGCATCAAATTCGGACTCTCCCCTTTTCACAGGAACTTGAGGTATGCCATTGTTAAGGCGCCCACTTGTCTTGCTCATTTCTCGGTTTTCTTCAAAAATGAATAAACAAAAAGTTTATGACCTACATTGAAACAATATATTGAAAATTAAGCCATATAACTTTATATGCTTCTTCTGGATGTTTCTTCTCTACCCAGCGCCTCAACTACTGCCCTCCTGGACGCATCACTTGATATGCTATGAGTCTGGCACCAATTACACAGCAAGTCTTTTTCAAAAGTATTTCCAATGCATAACAATTAAAGTCAATAAAAATTAATTATTCCACAATCACCAAAACAAATCTTAATCACATAAATTATTTTCAGATTTATTATGTTTCTATCAGTAATGTCAGAGAAAATTAAAATTTTAAACAGGAAATAATGTACATTATAAAATCTGTTATGGATAATGCAACATTACAAAAAAGTCTACATGTTTAAAATGATACATATACAACTAAATGATTCATAGAATAATATTTGTAAATACAAGGTTCTAATGCTTAACAAATTTTCCAAAGAGCATTCCGGCCAATAGTCACATATAACTAAGCAGGTGTCATAAGAATGTCTTCTCCAAATAGCTCAAACTATTTCTGTGTGTCCACACTTAAGAGATTTTCTTTAGGCTTCGTGTTATAGCTTAATGGTAGTGTGCTTGCATAGTACCCATGAGCCACACGCATGACAAAACAATCAAACTGTAAAGATAAATAAAACAAGTTCTTTGATATCTATAGCCATGTATGGCTTATGAGATGCAGACCTATTTCTCAGAAAACAATAACTATGCAAAGTCTACACTAGGCAGTTAGATAACTTTATCACTGATAAAGCTATTTTTCTGAATAAAATTATGGCTTCACTTTATAACTTATGTACCATCTTTGAAAATTTTAACATACTGAAGATTCTTCCCCTGCCCTTAGCAGAAACTAAAGCTCCAGTTTAGATTCTTACTCATTAACTCATCGAGGCAGCAATAGAGAAAAGCCCCAGACTTTGGAGTCTGTTTATTGGCTAGCTGAGTAATCATGAAGGAATCGTTTCACCCTTCTGAGCTCCAGTTTCTCCATGGCTCACAGTCTGACCTCTCGAAGATTGCTACTGTGCAATAGGAGTGAGGGTACCACCAAGCACATGGGAATTGTTCAATGAACAATAGTCATTACTACAATATTTAAAAGTCTTGTTTTGATTGCATGATATGCCTTAATACTTTATTCCAAAATTTTCATAATTCTTGATCATTTTTATCATTTAATACATTATTAAAACTAAAAAAAACATGTGCCATACTAGTTCCAAAAAATAAATTTAAGGTAGAAAAAAAATCACCAAATAATAGGGTAAATAAGGAAGCTCCCAGAAAAATACATACCAGCTTCAACTGCAAACACGTTTCCTCTTTCTGTTTTAGGTAGGAGTTCAGTACGCTCTTTATTAGTGACAGGAAATCTCTGAATTAGGCTTCTAACAGCATGTTTTGTATTGTGAGTCAAATTACAGGTCATCATTGCATGTGCTGTTTCTGATCCATCTTTCTTCTTCACAGTTAGGTACCTGTTTGCTCCCTTTCTGAATGTTAATAGAAATCATTTATTTACTATATAAATATGTATGTTCACATATGACATACGCATACATAGAAAATAAATCTCAAACAAAACAATAAAAATTTTTTGAGATATTAAAATTCTCCCAATCAACAAAGATAAATTAAGTAGTCACAAGTGTATCTTCAATTAAACTATCAAAATGCTAAAAAAAAAACCAATTTTAAATAAGCAATAACAAAAGTAAAAATCTAATAGATGCATAAATGTTAAAATTTGAATTTGGTAGACTTTGGTAGATAAACCATCACCAGTTAACACATACTGGGGGGAAGATAAAGATGGGGAAATCTAAACGACACTGAAAAGGTGATGGCAGACTGTTGATGTTCGCACGCCCGCAGCTGCTCTGAGGGTTTCATTCCCAGGAGAGCCTGTTAAAGGAGCCACTTTAAACAGCTGAACCAAGCCTGTGTAACACAGCACATACTTTATGAGTGAAAAGATTTTTTCCCAAAGCTTATGATATACTCTTCAGCTCAAGTTCCTGGCTCTAAGCTCAAGCTAATAATACTTGCTTTGAAGGACTATTCAAATGATTAAGAAGAGAGATATAAATTACAGCATCTGTCACAGAGCAGGCTTTAAATAAGAAAAAATCATTTCTTAAAATTACCTAAAATATTTCAAACATTTTCATCTGTGTATATGCTATCATATACAAATGAGCAAGAGAACCACAAATATGGTGAAAATGTCATTATTGTATAATTTCCCCAATTTTCATTACATTTAGATTCTGTCAACAATATCTTCTCCACAAGAACATTAAACTGAGGCCAGACTCATTGTCAACCCTGACAACCTGAGTTCAATCCTGGGAACCCACATGATGAACGAAGAGAATCAACTTCACAAGTTGGCTCCTGGCCACATGTGCTATCGCAGTGCATGCTTATGCCCTCACGTGCACAAATGATTGCATAAATGTAAAGAGCTGTAGTTCAGCTGTGTCTAAGTGCAGTTCTTACCTTACCAACATTTAAAGGTCTGAATTTCCTTACTGAACACCACAGTGAACGGAAAGTTCTCAGTGCTGTCGCCTATTCTCTAAGTGCTTTGTAACGGGATAAAGAACAGTCTAGATTAGCTGGGTGTGATGACACACACCTGTATTCCCAGCACGTGGGAGGTAAGAGCCTGATAATCATGGAGCTCAAGGCCAGCCTTCGCTACCTGAGACTCTGAATCAGGAAAAAAGAAAAGAAATAAAATATAACTTGGTCTAGAAATTTTTATTTCCACAGTGAACTGGAATTACTAAAGTCTAAGCATGTTCTCTATGGTAGGTTCTTCCCTTGTATTGTTCTGCAATGTCTGAAACTTCAGCTGGCACAGAAGCAACTACTCACTCTCCTGGGCTGCTCATCTCATAAATTCTTATCTACAGAGAGGAAATAATGCTGAAAAGGAATAAGCACGAGAGAAGAAGTACGAGGCTGACGTTCATTCAGTACTACTCTTCAGTTAATTAGCCACACGACCAAAAGTACATTGTTTTAGTTCTCTAACACCGTATGCTTGTGAACAAAAACAGCTCTAACCTATCTGTGATACCAGGACATTTTCATTTTCTTTAAAAAATTATCTTGGGAACATTTATGTTTCAGCTTTAACTATTTTTCTCTGAAATTACCCATAATTCATACATATATGTCAAGACACTGGTAGAAGCTATGGTTACAAAACTGAGTAAAATATACTACTCTTACCTGAAGTCCACAAGCAAACTGATAGGTCAAACTGAAACTACCCTAACACAGGCCACCTCTGTGTGTAAAAATAATTCAAATTAAGAAGGTTCAAGTTTAAATTACCACTGAAAATTTAGTTTCAACATATATAATAGAAAGATAATAACTTGATAAAGATTTTATCCTTGGTAACTACTATTCATGCTTATACATTAGGCACCACAAAGATAATGATATATACATCTGGGGTAAAATATCATCTTTGTGAGAAGGAAAATAAAATGAAATTAATACAAGTAAAGACTTGTATTAATATGAAAACTAAAACACTGAGATCCCCTCATCATGTATCTTCTCCAGCATAACTGATGCTATGGCTTTAATAACATATAGAAGTCCCCTTTCCCAGACAAAATTAGAAACCAGCTGTCCAGGTAGCGTGCTATTAGATAAGTGAACCTCCTAAGAAAGTTGTAAAATAAGAGAGAATCCCATATGCAATTATTAAGCATAAAAGTAAATGTTGAGGACCAGCAAGATGGCATAGTGAGAAAAAAGAAAGAAAGAAAGCCATCTTGTCCAATTCTGACAACCTGAGCTCAACCCTGCGAGCCCACAGTAGAAGGAAATAACTGAGAATGTACCCTGAGAGCCGTCCTCTGACATCCACATTCACAGCCATGGCATGCACATAAACACATACGACGTAAGCCAATTAAACTCAAAGTCAATGTTAGGGGAGGAAGGAAAAGAAGACATTCAAAAACACGCATAATATCACAGATAGGAGAAGTAAGTGCTCTGTTGCACAATATCAACTATTGTTAACAAGAAGGTATGTAGTCTTAAATAGTTACCAGAGAATCCTAAATGCTCTCATCTTAAAGAAATAGAAACTCTGTGAGACAACAGATGTGCTAATTACCCTGATAGTCCTACTGTATACATGGAGTAAAAAATCACATTATACTCTGTGTGTGCATAATTATTGTCAGTTAAAAATTAAAGGGGCTGGAAAGACGGCTCCATGGTTAAGAGCATTTGCTGCTCTTGCAGAGGACTAGGGTTCAGTTCCTAGCACCAACATGGTGGTTCATAACCATCTATAACTCCAGTTCTAAAGGATCCAATACCCTCTTCTGGCCTCTGCAGATATTACATGCACAGGGTGCACAGACATAAAGTTAGACAAAACATCCATAACCATAAAATAAAATAATAACTCTTTAAAGGAAAAAAACCTTCATTGGCTCAGCAAGCTGGACTTCAGTGCAATCTTTAGTCTGTCCTAGATTCTCTTCCTGAGTGAATAAGGATGCATGTGTTGTATCACCCCAAGGAAAACCTACCACTCAACACTCATTACCAGGAACACCAACATAACTCAATTGCAGGGCCCACTCTAGACTTAACCTAGAAAGAGTACCAGAGGAGCCCGTGTAACAAAACTTGCTAAAAAAAAAAAAAAAAAAAAAGAAAAAAGTTATATCCCATGCTCCCTTCCCATAATTTGCAACTTTTCATTCAAGGATCTATCCTTTGTCATGTCTTCAAGAAGTTCCCTCCGCAAATGTGCAATGCAGCTTTTAATAAATCAATCCCTTTCTTACAGTTAGGTGTAGAGGTACATGCCCTCAATGCCAGCACTTGGGAGGTAGAGACAGACAGGTCTGAGTTTGAAGCCAGCTTGGTCTACAGAGTGAGTCCCAGGACAGTCAGGGCTACACAGAGAAACCTTGTCTCAAAATAAATAAATAAAATTTAAAATAAATAAATAAGGTTATTTATTTTCTGACAAATCTTCCACCTACCAGTCTAATGGTAAAGAACCTAAGATGAATAATGGAAGCTATAGTCACTTTTAAATTTAAAATTTTTTTCAAACTTATTTGAGTATATGTAAATTCAGCGGTTCACATAGACATCACTGGACAACTATTTGGAGTTCTTGCTCTCCTTTCACCTAGTTGAGGTTGGGTCTCACTTGTTATTTCTACCACTGTGCAAACCTCTGGCCCGTTCTGCAGTCTCCTGCTCCCTTTCACCATGAGGGTCTAAAGTCGTTGTTTTAACCAGAGTCGGCGTTCTTTTCTCTTTTCTCACAGTGGGTTCTGAGGCCAGGACTCAGGCTGTGGGGCTCTCACAGGAGGAGCCGCCGCCCTGGCCGCAGCTCATTTTCTGCACCTGGGAGGTAAGGTGGGTTAAAGGGAGAAAAGCTGACCCTGGTTCAGACTTAACTGAGTTTATCTACATATCCTATAATTAAGAACACGGAAGTTAAAACGGAAATAATGGTTAAAGTGTGATCAGACATACTTATCCTTTTCTATAGTACATAACTTTGTAAAAATAAGAAAATCTGTAAACTTACCCTTTACTTTTAGAAACTAAACCAAGAGACTGACTCAGTCGGTGAATAAAGGCTCTTTCCGTACTGGTCAAAGAAGAAGGAAATTCCATTTCTACACAGGAAAAAAGGTTCCACATATATATAATTATAGGTATAAAATATGAAAAATACATGTAAGTATACAATCAAATTATAAATCCACGTGAAAGTTTATTAATTCAGTACCTCATGTTTAATAGGATTCTGATATTAATTTTTAATATTTATTTAATCGTGTGTATGTTTGTGTGTGAGTGTATATATGTGCACAATATGTGTGAAGTGCCCACAGGTCAGAAGAGGTATTAGATCCCTTGGAACTGAGTTAAGGATGGTTCTGAGCCATCATGAGGGTGCTGGAAGTCAAACCTGGGTCTTCTGCAAGAGCAGCCAGTGCCCTTAACTCCTGAGCCATTTCTCCAGCCCAGAATTCTGATACTTCTTATTAAGCTACAGACAAAAACCTAAATATAATAAAGGACTCTGAAATTCACCAAAGATTATTCATCTGTGTTGAAATCTTGAATTGACCTAATAACTATGGACATATTTGACTAATTTAACTTATTCCTGTTTTGCCTGACACAATTTCTTTCCTTCAGTAATGACATAAGCTCAAGCATTAGGAATTCTCAAGCTGAAACTCACTCCTATGTCTCTGTTCTTAAAATTGTGCAGTGCTCCTACTCACTATTTCAGACTGGATTTGTTGGGACATTTCGCCAAGGCATTGCTTCTGTCAAATATACGTTCAAAATCATTTCGTTTACCCTTTTGAACAGTTAAGCCTCATCAGCAAGAGGTCTCCTATTTAAGTCGGCAAATCGGAATGAGCTATGAAGCCACTACGGGTCACTTCAGTACTATAAGGACCGCGGCAAATAGGTCTCTAGCCTGATGAGGTGTGAAACACGCTTAAAATGTCAAAAGAAGTTTAATTTGTGTTCGATATGATCCGCCTAGAATTTCAAAAAAAAAAAAAAAGCCCTTTATATTGCCGGTATTTTTACTTATCTATTTCATTTCCTCCCGCTCCTTTGAAGATTCTGCAGCTTAAAGTAAGGCTACACCTTTTCAATAATAATGAGAAGGGGGACGTTGATGATGGCGGGGACTTATCAACTCCTTAAAAGAAATAATGTTGACTTAGCCTGGGGCTGAAGAAAAGTACCCAGGAGAAGAGAGAAACTCCCACCCGGGAGCAACCTAACCTTTTCACCTTCTGCCTTCACCGGCCCTGCTCCATAACCCGCCCGACCCACAAGGCATCCCACTCCACGAGCGACAGTCAGGCGACAGGCGCGGGTTTCACCTCTGCGGCCCGGCCCTCGGTTTCTCTGCCCAGCCCGGGGCGGGCCTGGGGGGCGGGTGTCAAGCGGCCGGGTCCCCCGTCAGGAGCCTCACCTCGCTGGTCACCATATCGGAAGCGCTCCAGGGCGATGTTGACGGCGATCTTCACCTCCTCGTCGATACGAATGTCTTTGAGCCCCTTGGCCCGGCCGCCGCCTCCAGGACCACACGAAGCGGGGCCGCCGCCGCCTCCTCCGCTGCCGCCTCCGCCAGGAGCCGGAGGACGCGGCGAGACGCTGCTCGGCCTGGACATGGCCCTGAGGAGAAGCTCGCTCCGCGTGGGAGCGGCCAGGCCTGCTGCCAGGGGGCAGTGACAGAGACGGAGAGAGCCTGAGAGACCGCGGCCGGCCGACCGCTCGGCAGGCAGGCAGCGCCGCGGGCGGTGAGCGGGAGAGTTCCGCTCACGGCAGCCGTGGAAGCGAAAGCGTCGGCACCGCGAAAGCCCCGGGAAGCCCGGGGCGCGCGCGTGATGACGTCACCGAGGGCGCGACGCGCGTGACCCCAGGACTCCCGGCCGCTGGCTTGGCGGGTGCCGCGTTTGGGAATGCGATCCCCAGCGGGGTGGTGCGGTTCCCGCGCCCCTGAGGCTTTGGTTCTTAGAATAATTTAATTGGAGGACTCATTATTCAGTTACCCCCTCGTTCGTTTAATGCTTCACTCCTTCAGAGCGGGCTTCTTGCCTAAAGATAGATTCACAAAACGAATGCACTGAAGCAAGGGTTTTTCCCCCCCTTTCTTTGATTCATGATCTAGTGGGAGCAGAGTACGATGAGTAAACCAACTGGCTTAATTCTGAATAACTGTAAGGAGTTAATAATTCTGAATAATTTTAAGGAGTTACGAGTAACTCCTTAGTATGTATCTCTCGTTCTGAGAACACAAGAAAACGTGGTTATCTGAACTAAAGATTTAGCTGTGTTCCACCTGGCAGCCCTAAGTGCGAGTGACAGCACCCAAAAGGGAAAAAAAAAGTAATTTACATGATAGTTTCCGGTGATTACGTGATAGTTATTAAGTGCCTACAGTTTGAAGGAACAGCCAGCCCATCGTGGAGGCACAGAAGGCATATCAATAAGAACAGCAATGTTTTGTGGCAAGATTAAATATAGAGATAGATCCTTCTCAACAGTCAGGAAGGTTATGAGAACTCCCATTGACTCAAATAGCACCCTGCTAACATAAATCTAATTCCAATGTTCTAAACTGCTTCCACTCTGTATTACTATTGTCATTCTCCAGAGAGCAACCAAAGTGATCATTTCCTTTTTTTCAAAGTAGGAGGCAGCGAGTAGTAGCGTGAGTTGCTCTCCACTGCAGCTAGAACAAGCCGTGAATTTCTCAGTATGGCGCTCGAGACCCTCGGTGGAACAGCCTGGGTCACACTTTCACCCTCATTTCGCTCAGATGTGCTTAAGTTTGTTCTGTTTGGTTTTGCTTTGATGACTTTTGTCTCGGAGAAGGCAGCCTCCCTCTGAGAATTTCACAATTCACAAGGATGCCTCTGTACTATAATTTAAAACATGATTCTGTTTTATGTATGTCCTTTACATAGACCTGCTTCCTAATCTTGTGTATTATTTGCCACATTTGAAAGGGTCTTATATGCTCTTGCCAAAAGTTCTAAGCTCCTAAGAGCACGAATGTCACCTTGTTTGTCCCGTTGGCACAAATAAGTTTTTGTGTGTTTTGTTTTGTTTTGTTTCTGAAGGAATAGTCCATCATGCCACAGAGAGGCATAGCTGTGAGAAGAGTTGTGTTGTTGTGACAGGAGTGTGAAGCCGCTGCTCACATTCCCATGCACAGTATAGGAAGGAAAGAGGGATGAGTTCTGCCACTAGACTCGCTTGCTCCTGTATTAGTCTAGGGTTGAAGGCAACGGTGTGTGCTGCCCACATTCGGGTGAGTCATCCCACCTCAGTTAAACATCTATGGAGATACCTTCACAGATATGCCAAGAGTTTGTCTCCTAGGTGATTATAAATCCTGTCAACTTGATAATCAGGATTAAGCATCACACCCCAGGAAAAGGCCTCTTGCATGTGTGCCCAGGAGTGTTACAGAAGGTCTGCAGGACACGGAGTCCTTACCGTGTCTTAAGTTCCTCTCTTTTTAAAATAGGATTTCAAAAAGGATATTTAATATATGTATTCTAGTTCCGCTTATCATTTTACATACAGCATGTGGGTGGAGACACACAGTGTACATATTTACACATTGCATAACTTACCATGAGGTAGGACATTTGGACATGATTAAAGGACCGTGACTCAGTGACAGATCCTGGTGGTGGAGACTAAGTAGAACTTTGGATTTCTTAGTTAGGGGATATGTGGGGCAAGCAGAAAAAAATTACAACAATTTTGTTTATAAATATTTTTAATTTTTCTTACGATTCTAGACTCAGGCAAAATCTTGGTTCATAACATAGAAGATGGCGCTTTATGAAAACGGAAGAACTGGAGAAGGTAGAAACAAAGAACAGGCTGGTCATTTCAAAATGACTTCCCTTGAGACAGAAAAAGAGGCCTGCAACAATAGAAAACGGACTGGCTCACACGAGGGGGCTTCGGCTTCTTTTTGTTATTTATTCTGTTGAGACAGGGTCTTATGTTGAGCAGGCTAGCCTCAAATTCACAGTCCTCCATCTTAGCCTCCTGATTGCTGGGGTTGTAGGCATGCCTTACTTCTGGCATTTCCTTTTCCTTTGTTTATTGGCTGATTGATTTGGGGTAAGGTTTAGGGAAAATTCTTACAGGCCAACTGAAAAATTTGTTGACCAGCTCTCTCACTCCCCACCTCTGCTTTCCTTTTTCCTTCCTGCTCCCCCACCTCTTCTTCCCTTCTCTCTTTGACTCTCTTTCCCCTCTCCCTCTCATGATTTCTCAGAAAACCAGAGAATAAGATAGCTTCAGTTTGGTGTCATATAACTTTATTTGTTCTTGATTTCTGGTTTGTTGGATTCTGGTGCAAGAACTTAGCCCCAAACAATGTTTTTGTTTGTGTTTTGGTTTGGGTTGGGTTTTAATTTTCATTTGGCATTGCTAATGATGTCAACAAATGTCAATGCTCACCAACAAATGTGTTCATTGTCTTTGGACATTTTATTAACCCCATCTCCCTAGCAGTTAGCTGTAAGCCACATGACCAAGCGCTAGCCATTGGAATGCTGGTGGAAACAACATACACCACTTCTGGGCTTTCCTTCCATCATTTCTCCATTTTCTGTTTTTCCTGGCCAGCTGAAAGTTCTTAGACAGTGATAGAGACACCCTTAAGAAAGATGCTGCTTTCCGTGACGATCGTGATGGAGTCACCTTACCTCCATGGTTTGATATGAGTGAGAACTAACCTAGACTGTGGGAGCCACTGAGATTGTTGGGAGTGTTTGTTTATAACACTGCAGTTGTTGCATGAATCGCTCCTGATGAATCACACTTCCTTGTACTCGTATCTTTCTATACTTATACTGACTCTGTTCTTAGACTCTGAACTTACCTTTCACCAGCATGACATCAGTGAACAGAGGTTTGAATGATACTTAGAATTTCATATTTACCCTCCTCGACTGTGAGACATTCTGCTTCCACCAGGTAAAGGAGCTGAGGCTAGCCCACAAAGGCTTACAGAAACACCACTAGTCAGCACCAATGGCTAGACATGTGGAAGACAACATATTAGAAAAATAGAGCCTCCAACAAGTTGCAGAGAGGGGAGGAGTCAATGCAGCCACATGTATGACTCAAGGTAAGATCAAAAGGCTCTCCAGGCCACACATCCCAAGTTTTTTTGCTCACAGAATACATTGGCAAATAAAATGCATATTACACTGAGTTTAGGTTTGATTCATTGCACATCAGCATGCGATAGCAGAGAGCTCTAGAAAGTTGGTTCTCTTCTGTCTATGAAATTATCCTGTTAGAGAAGACTCTTAAGATAGAACCACACATTGATTTTGTTATTTCTGTTACTGTTAGGGTCCTCACATCAGATCACCCCACAAAACGAAGACCACCATCACGTATGCAATTGGCAAGAACATTGTTTATTCCAGCATGCAGGGGTCAGCCACACAACAGAATGCTGGCAACCCCAATGGAACTTGCAGTCTTCTTTTATAGGCATCCAGGACAGGATTAGTTCATCCTGAACATGATTGGCTGGGGCTCCTCTTCCTGCTTTAACACAGTACAGAAATCAAAATTGAGACAGAAACTGAGACCTAACAGTACAGAAACTGAAACTTTACTGGAACTCAGGCCTAGAAGGGGCTGGGACCAGGAGAAGCCTAGCCGTGGAGCTACTCTCATTACAGATATTTTCTTCTATGTTTTGTCTCCTTAGCATCCGCTTTTTTAACCCCTCCAATCTCTTCTTGTTTAGGTAGATCTTTTGGGATCTTTTATTTCAAGGATCATTGTCTTAGGTTGGTGTTGGCTCCCTAAAACTTGAAGGAGAAAAGTCAGATAGTAGTGGGCAAGTGAGTTACTAAAAAGGATCCTGATCTAGAGTCCCATTAGGAAAAGCAACAACAAAATTTTGGGGGGGCTTGGGAGGCCAAAAACCAATGTAGAAGCTCATAAGGACTTGCTGCTGTTAGGGTTTGGGTTTGTGTCATCACCACTAAAACTCATGGAGTTTCACCTTCATTATGAGGTATTAAGACAATAGAAACATAATCCAACTGTAACATTCAGAGATTAGTCCTTTACAAGTGATTAGGATTAAATAGATGACCAAGGTTGACTACTGGTGGTTTTAGAAGGGTCGGGGAGTGGACCTGCTTTAGTTATTTTATTTTTCTGTTGCTGAGATAAAAGTACCACAACCAAAAGCAACTCAAGAAAGAGTTTATTTTGGTTTTGAGTTCCAGAGGGCTAGATAGTCATAATAGCAGGAGCAGAAAATGGAAGATTACATCTCAACCACATACAAGAAGTAGAGAGAGAGACAGACGGGCAAACAGAGAAACAGAGTAGGTAGTGAGGCCAATGCTATAAACCCTCAAAGACCACCCTGAGTGATACACTTCCTCCAGCAAAGCGGCACCTCCTAAAGGTTTGGTAACTTCCCAAAGAACCTGGGGACCAAATGTTCAAATGCATGAGCCAATGGAGGACATTCTTCATTCTAACCACAACAGGGCAGGAGGAGGATTAAGCATACATGTGGATTCCCTCTTTCTTTCTTTTTTCCTTTTTAGCTTTCTTTTTATTTATTCTTTGTATATTTCACATTCATGCATCTCAGTCCCTTTCATTTCCCCATCCCTTCATATCCTCTCTCTGCCCTTACAACTTCCCCTACAAAATAAAATAAAATTTAAGAAGGAAAGATCTCATAATGAAAGCTGCAGTGTGACACAGTAAGCCCTTTTCTCTGTATAGCTTTGCTTGCAAATGCTACAAAGAGACATTGGTCTGGTTCAAGCCTCTGATTTCTGCTACTTCTTTTTTAACCCCTCTTTTTCAAGACAGGGTTTCTCTGTAGCTTTGAAGCCCATCCTAGAACTAGCTCTTGAAAACCAGGATGGCCTCGAACTCACAGAGATCCCCTGCCTGTCTCCCGAGTGCTGGGATTAAAGGTATGCACCACCACCGCCCAGCTTCTGCTACGTTATTGATGCTGAGCCCTCCCTGGGAATCATCTTGGATATCCTGTTGTTGCCCTGTGTCATGAAGATCCTGCAGCTTTGGGTCTGCAGGACCAGTCCTTTCATGTGCACCCACAGATCATAGGTGGGGTGGATGCTGGGGTGGGCCAACTCACAACACAGGTTCTGAACCTGGGTAGTTGCAGGTTGGTCAGCTCACCACTTCTCCCCCATCCTCCACCAGGGTGAGCTTCCAGCATTTCTCAGGCTAGTTCAGCCCTTGCAGCAATGAGCAAGGGGTGGGGCCGGTTCTCCTGCTTTCAAACCTTCAGGGTTGACTGTCCCACACTTACACTACAGGGTCAGCTGTATTGTACTGCCCAGGCAAGGTGCGGGGCCACTCTTCCAAGTGCTGCAGCTGGTGAGGGGCCCGGGTAGCTCTCCTACTCTTATGACCTCAGGGCTAGTTCCCCCACCTGCCTCCGGCAGGGAGGGCAGAACTCCTGTTTCTTGCCATGTGATTCTCTGAATTGCCTTCAGTCATCCACAATCCTATGTAATTTGGCCCCTTGGCCGGAGACCACAACTTTGAGCCAAAAGGAATCTCTTTCTATTATAATGAACCCAGTTTTTCAGTCTTGTATTATGAAGAGAAAATGAGCTAAAACAGATGCTGTCCACACTCCTGGAGTGATCACCGCCCCCCATGAAAGAATAATGGTGGGATATGTGTAGGCAAGTGAGACTCACTGTGATAAGCATCAGTAGAGGGGTCTAGCATTGGCAAAGACGGATACCAGGGCCTGAAGAAATCTTGTAGTTGGGAATAAGCAATGAGTGACTCAGCACTGACCTGTATAGACAGCAAAGTATCAGACACGCACTTTTTCTGATATGGAATAACTTCTTTAGACGTTAGAGGCAAATCTAAATATGAAATGAAGGACCCTGAAATACTCTCAGGGAAATTAAGCCCTGCCCTATTTAAGTCTAATGCAAATTTTCTTATTTCCCTAGGCTTAAGTAATTTTAAAATCACCTCTAACTCTTTCATGTGATGCATATATAATAATGGACACACCAAAATATATATGCTGCTGGTTTGCACGAATGTTTACCAACTCTTCTATCTTTGTAGCAAGTAACCTAAAAAAATAGGCATTTGTAGGTCTACCACCAGGTGGTGGTAGAAAGCTATCTTTTGCACTTCGTGTTTCTTTTGCTGGGAAGATGGCCATGGCAACTCTTATAAAACATTTAATTGAGGTGGCTCACTTACAGTTCAGAGGTTTAGTCCATTATCATCATGGTACAGCATGGTGGCATTCAGCAGACATGGTGCTGGAGAAGTAGCCAAGTGTCCTACATCTTGACTTGCAGGCTGTATGAGCCTGCTCCTACAAGGTCAGCTAAGTTCCTGGATAAAGGATCCTCGAGGCCAAAGAAAAGTCGGAAGAAACAGAAGACAGGATAGAATCCGGAGGTCTGTCTGGTCATGCCAAAGCAGCCAAACATCCCAGAGTTTATTTCAGAACTTGCTTATATACAAACACAGAACAAAGCACAGCACAGACGGTCAGTCAGTGTCTGACCACAAGACCATTCCTGTCCTTGAGTGAGCAGCCTCCTCTCCAGCAGGTGCTTACTGCACAGAAGCAGCCTTACTTTCTATCCTGATGTTCCTGAAGTTTGTTGTCAGCAGTATACTGTCTACTAGATAGAGTGTTCTTTTCTCATGGGCTAAATCAGAAGTCTCTCACAGCCCTCAAGGTTATAAGAAAAAGTAGAGCAGGCAAGCTTGAACTCAAATGACTTAAGTCAGAAATAACTCCAGATGGAAACTGAGTCACACGTGGGCTCCCACAGCAGACAACAGGAAGTGGTCTGAGTGTCACACTTAGCAAAACCTTGAGCAAAAGAGATTTCAAAGTCCACTTCCCCATGGTGACACACTTCCTCCAACAAAGCCCCACAAACTCCAGCAAAGTCAAACCTCCCATAGTACCACTCCCTTTGAAGGGCATTTTCTTTCAAACTACCACATAAGACATAATATTTGGCAGGAATGACTTGACTTCAACTAACATAAACCATCTGCCAGGGAGTTCACGGCTGGCCCGCCATACCAGAGAAGAGGCAGGGAAGGGTTGGAAAGCCCATTATCACAGGAGTACGAAGGAAGTGGTGGTGACGTATAGCCATGTGCACTTAGTCCAGTCTATGTGTCCCCTGTGCTATTTGCTGCAGAAGAAGAAACCGCTTTCCAACTTCTGTGCCTAGGGATAAGACGAGAAACCATCAGTGTGGAGGCACAGCTCAGCAATTTTCAAAGCACTTGTTGCTCTGGCAGAGGACCTGAGTTTGGCTCCCAGCACCCACATAATAGCTAACAATCATCTGTAACGCCATTCATTTATTTTTGTTAATTTTCTATTGCTTTGATAAAACACCATGAGCAAGGAAACTTACAGAAGAAAGGGTTTATTTGGACTGATGGTTCCAGAGGGTTAGAGTCCATGATAGCAGAACGAAGGCACGGTGGGAGGAGCAGGAAGCTGAGGGCCCACAGCTGGCTCTGCAAGGATGAAGCAGACAGTACACACTGGATAGTGCTCGGCTTGGAAACCTCAAAGCCTACCATAATGACACACTTTCTAGCAAGGCCACGTCCCTTAAACTTACCCAAATGGTACTAATAATTGGAAACCAAATGTTTAAATGCTTGAGACTATGGGGACATCTCATTCAAACCACAATACTCCATGTCCAGGCAGCACCCTCTTCTGGCCTCTAAAGGCATGGCACACACATGGTGCACAAACAGACATGCAGGCAAAGCCTTAGACCTGCTAAATTGTAAAAGGATAGAAAATATTTTAAAAGAGAGCACCGATGACAGCTGATCTCAAACGATAAAAGTCATGAAAATGTGATATACTAGCTGATCTAGTTTCAAAAACAACTCGTGATATATAAATTCCATTGGGCTCTTTCTAGAGATGTGATGTGGTTTATATGAATAATTTACAAACCCCTTTGAAATAAGTGATATCGTAATCTCTGTTTTACAGACATGTACACCAAACCAATCTAGGCCAGATGTATTTTTGAAATACATTTGAATAGAAATTGTCCACCAAGGGGCGTTTTTGATGATTATCAATGGGAAAAGAAACATATTCCATTGTTTGATGTTGAACATACATGCAGCTTAATTTTGGGGGGGTCTAGATTGCTAATAGCTTTCTGTGTGCATTGCTAGAATAGGAGTGTTGGTTTGTAGTACATGAAGGTGATGTTCTAAGGTTTTCAAATGCACTGTTAAAAGGAAGGTGTGTGTTTAGCCTAAGCCAAGGGAGTTCTGGTTGCTAAACTATTCCCTATATTTTCTTGACTTGATACTTGGTGAAGATAAATTATCTTGCAGGACGCAGACCATACCACAAACCAAAATCCTTATCTCATTCTATGCTCTCAAAATGAAGCCTGCATTGGTCTGTGATCCAGAAGTTAGAAACAGGAGTGGTCACTTTTATCTTAAATTACCTCTATTCATTTGATAAACTTATGCCTCCTATCACTGAAACTCTGGGTTCAGGGTTAGATGCCCTGAGGTCCAAATTACTCACATTCCAGCAAGGATACAGCAAGAGTTACAGATACTACAGATACCCCTCAAGTGCTTCAGGCTCCTCTGTCCAGAAGCCATCAACCAAGGAGAGTCATCACCCTGGCTGGAGAAGTAAGCCTGGTCATGAAGAGAAACAGAGCTACAGGCAAGAGTAACTAGAGTCAAGGAGGACCACATTTAGAGCCCAGGTGATCGATGTGGGTAACTCTTGGAACTCTCTCGTCCAGTTCTCAGAGGAGATGCTCATGTGTGGCAATCCCAGCCTCAGCAGAGATGAACATCTGGGTTGTGCTAATTGTCAAGTAGCCCGAATCAGCTCTCTGAAAGTGAGGTTAGTCAAGACTCAACAGTGTAGAAGGAAAACCATGAGTATCAGTTGGGTCCCCAGTATCTGAAGCGATGACAAAGATATACGAATAATTTACAAACCCCTGTGAAATAAGTGATATTATATAATAATATATATTCTTCTCTTACTAAACTTTCTTTTTGAAGATTTTCCAAGAAGGGCGTGGAGTGTAGCATCATGTTAGGTTGAGTACATGCTTAGCGTTTATGAGTCTTGAGTTCACAATTCATTATTTTTTTTTTAAAGTCCTAGGAGCTGGGGAAATGGATCAGTGGTTAAGAGCACTTGTGATTTTTACAGAGAACCTGAATTCGGTTCTCAGAACCCATGTGTCAGCTCACAACTATCTGAGACTTCAGTTTGAGGGGATGTGATTCTCTCTTCTGGTGTCCCTGGAAACCAGGTGTGCAGATAGTGCGCATACATATGTGGACATATGCATATACATGAAATAAAAATAAACTTTAAAAAATGTTGATAAAAAACATCTCGCCCGAAAAAAAAAAAAATAAGCTCCACAAAATCTAGGAATAGTTCTGTCCCAATCTAAAGTGGACCGACATGGCTGTGGAGCTGTCGTAACTAGGGTTTCTATTTCTGAGAAGAGACACCACATCCATGGCAGCTCATATAAGGAAATATTCCATTGGAACGGGCTTACAGTTTCAGAGGTTTAGTTCACTTTCACCATGATAGGAAGCATGGCAGTGCACAGCAGTCACGGTGCTGGAGAAGGGACCAAGAGTTCTACATCTTAACCCTCCAGCAGCAGAAAGAGACTGTGTGCCACACTGGGCATAACTTGAGCATATAACATCTCAAAGTTCACCCCCACGGTGACACACTTCCTCCAAAAAGGCCCTATCTACAAACCACACGTCCCAGTAGTGCTTCTTCCTGTGAGCCAAGCATTCAAACACTTGAGTCTATGGGGCCATTCTTATTCAAACCACCACAAAAGTGGACTATGGGGAGATGTACTACTTAGCGCTCTGTGGTGCCATTTTGTTTATGATCTAACAAATAAAGCTTGCCTCAAGATCAGAGTGTGATCTTCACTCTAGTTAGCCATAGGGGCCAGGCAGTGGTGGTGCACACCTTTAATCCCAGCACTAGGTGGAGACAGGAAGTGATATGGCTGGGCGGAGAGGGGACTATAAGGCAGGAGGAGACAGGAGCTCAGGATTAAGTCTGAAGATTCTTAGAGACAGAATTGCCCTTTTGGTCTGAGGATCTGGTAAAGGTAAGAACTAGTGGCTGGCTGCTCTGCTTCTCTATTCTTTCAGCTTTCACCATCTAATATCTGACACCAGGTTTTTATTATTAAGACCAACTAGAATTTGCGCTACAGCTCTCCCTTCAGGAAAGGACTTGTGCCAGAGCTGCTAGGGATGCTGTTAGAAGATCCCTCAGCTGTGAACCCCTTGGGAAGCCTGCTTCACCCTCCCCACACTGTAGATCTAGTGTCTCAGGGATCTCTGTTTCTTGATCACTTGATATATACGTGTAAAGGCCTAGCCATTCCGTGTCAGTGAAGGACAGTTTGGTAGGTAAGGCAGATTGGTGAAGTCTCTGCCATCTCCATCCTAAATCTTGGAATCTATAAGAATACCTATACAGCAAAACTGCAGATAGAACTGGGGTTGCTAGTCAGCTGGCCTTAAAGTATACACAATCCTCATTGATCTGGGTGAGAGCAGAATTCATGGGGCCCTCTAAGAGGAAGAAAAGTGAATCACATTGAAAAGTCAGTTGTCTTTGAAGATAATAGGTGTCAAGGAAACAGCCTTTTGCAGCTGGAAAAGAAAATGGCTGTCTGTGTCAGCTTCCAGAAGGAACATGTCCTGTCAACACTGTAATTTTAGCTCAGTAATATACATTTCAGACTTTTGGCCTCCAGAATTGGAAAATAAGAAACACACCCATTTAAAAGATGATAGAATTTTCTCTGGAAATTTGTTGTAGCAGCCATAGAAAACTAATCCAAACTGTCTTAGAAATCTCTCAAAGAGATGGAGAGATGTCTCAGTGGTTAAGAGCCCTTGTTACTCGGTAAAGGCCCAGGCTTCATTTCCTAGCGCTCACATGGCGGCTCATAACCATCTGTAATTATAATTCCAGGGGATCCAAAAACCCTCTTCTGCTCATTGTGGGAACCACACATAACGTAGAGCATTGTGTGTGTGTGTGTGTGTGTGTGTGAGAGAGAGAGAGAGAGAGAGAGAGAGAGAGAGAGAGAGAGAGAGAGAGACAGACAGACAGACAGAGAGACAGAGGGAGAGAGAGACAGAGAGAGACAGAGGACACTCATACACATAAAATGTGTTAAGTTTAATCTAAAAAACAGAAGAAAATTCTCTGTCATATCAGATACGGGTGCTCTGAGGCTCAGATCACAGTGTGGCTCCTCCCTTACTCTCATCCCTCTTTCTGTGCTTCCTCCAGTAGGCCGGAGCACTCAGGACACTTAATTCTTAGCATCTTGTTGCTGAAACTCAGCTTAGGTTTTGACTGGTGATTATGAGCTTCACTCCAGCTGTGCCTTAACTTGGGCATCTTATTTAGCCTGTTTGGATGGTATTGCTCTTCAGTCACCTACCACACAATAAGATGGCCAAAGCCTGTATCCACTAGCTAGCATTAAGGAAGCTTCAAAGGTTATCAGTAACTGTGATAAGAACTCCATAAAGGTGGATTTAGCTTCCTTAACTTTACTTTAGTGTTTTCTTTCAGAAATTTGCAGCCCCATTTAATAATTGACCCCAAGGGGTAAGAGAGGTGGGGAGACAACTCACAATTTCACCATAGGATCCTTCCTTACCAGCTGTGTGCTTAAGCTAAGAAAACCCTGGAAGAATTAGGTGACTTCTCGAAGGACATGGGAATTTAGTAGGCTTTATAAGATACACTCTAGAGAGAAGGTGGGTAGATGGCTGCAGGGAGCCCTACTCCAACATTTGCATGTAATCTTAGTTCATTTAAGTAGAGTTCAGAAGCATAAGCAGGAGATAATTAGGTTTGTGAAGTGTTTTGTTTGCTTCCTTTAGCGGGTAACTTTAGATAAATGAGTCACTGTATCTTGCAGTGTGTATAGCAAAATACATTAAAGTGTGCTACATAAATATGAAAGGAAATTATAACCTAGAAGAATCTGAGAAGAAGAGCAGGACTAGGGAAGGAAAAGGAAGTTGAGTGATGTACCCATTTCAGATAATACATAGAACCTTTGAAATTATGACATAAACAGCACTGTTAGATTTATGACCATGGCTATTGCTTTCGTTCCAAGTTTCTACCTGATATTTATCATCTTTATATTCATATGACATCTCTGTTTTCAGTATCTTGCAAATATCACCCTCTCCTAACCTTTTCAGCATAAATTTTGCATGCTTTGTGTCAACTCAAAATGAGCTCTCTGAAAAGTTGAACCTGTTTGTTTAACCATTTCTAAGTTACTCAAGCACAAGGAAATGGTGTTTAGGAAATTCGCCAAAATACACTTTTAGAGTATTCAGGTTTAATCCAAAATTATTTAGATGTAAACCTCAAGAGCTATTTGTCTAACAAGAAAAGCATTATTTTCTTCGAAATATTGTCATATTGGAGATACCATATTTTAGAAATAAAGTTGAAACATAAACCTCCACTTTCTGTAGACATGAAGTTATAGAAACATCCACTCAGATTTTGGGAAAATCTCTGAGTTCCCAGGTTCCTTTGTACACTTTATACATTGGAAATCTCAAGTCACAACGTCAAGGTGGACATGAGGGTAAACAACTCCTGTTTTGCTAACAAAGGTTTTATCCCAAGGAAATGGAAACCTAAAAAGTTTAAATTTTATATAATATAAGAATAGACTTGCCATAAGAATATTTATGACGCTGGTAGCACCTTTTAAGCATATTGGGTATATTTGCAAACTTTTTTCAGAAGAGATAGTCTATTTGTGGGGAATGTTAATCAAATGTACTATCTTTCCTTTCAAAGGGTTAAATGAGACACCAGGAGCCCCATCTTTAAAGATGTCTGTAAAGATGCTATCTGGCAAAAGTTCTCTTCTAGCCACCATTTTCTAAGATCGAAATATGTGCTCAAGGCTGCCTCCTAGTCTCAAAAATTGTGCTTCAGTTATCAGCTGTGCCAACGTATGAGGCCAAGGTTCTGACCACTCACGGTGATGCAGGACCCCTTTGCCATAAAAATAGAAACCCAGAGGGACCCCTGCTGAGTGTGCCTACATCCTTTTGCAGAGGTAAAACCTTTTAAAAGGCGTATTTGTTTGTTTCGTGTGTTTGAGTATTTGGCTTGTGTGTTATCAATGTGTACTATGCCATGACCGGTGCCTACTGGGGCCAGGAGAGGGTACTAGATTCCCTGGAACTGGAGTCAAGGATGCTTGTAAGCTGCCATGTGGGTGCTAGGAACTAAGCCTGGGTCCTCCACAAGAACAGCACGTGTTCTCAACTGCTGATCCATCTCTGCAGTCCAGAAGTAAAATGTTTTGCCTTGCTGAGGGAGTTAGAATTATGTGGTTACTCTCTGAGACCCCAGACCCATTTCTAACACACCCAGTGTCTGATTATAAATTCCGACCCAAACTCCTGAAGTGCTAGGAATGTGTAGAGTTAAAGAGAACCAAAGTAGAACTAGGTAAAGAAAGAAAAATGAGCAGAGACCCTTCCGGCTGACCCTGTAGACAGTCCCGACATAGACAAACTTGCTCCAGCTACCTACTGCTGAATAAACACATCACCCTAAAATTCAGTGACTTAGCATAATGGTCCTTTTATGGTTATCATAGCTCTGGAGTGTTGGCTGAGCTCTGATGGGCTCTGGTTTCACTTATGGATTAGCAATATCTAGAGAAAGGATCATATCTCACTCGTGTCTGGCCCCAGGCCTGAGAAGTCTCAAGTATCTGGAGGCTGTTTGGCATCTCTTTTGTTTTTACAAGGTCTCTTTGCATGGATTCTCCCGTACAGCAGCTTCTGTGCAGCCAAAATTCTCTCAGAGCAGATTGCAGCATCCGAAAAGAGAGCCAGGTAGAATCTACTACCATTTCAAAGCTGGCTTCAGAAGTCAAGGCAGTTACTTTGAACCAGACAGGCTCAAGTGACCACATACTCCACCTTCTGATGGGAAGTACACCAAAGAATCTTTGGGCATGTGTTTAAACCACCACAGGACTTCACAGAACTCTAACAGAAAGCCTGGAACATAATAATGAGTCATTCCCTAAACCACAAATTGTTTCATTGTGGTTCCTTTGCCTTTTGCTATGATGGGTTAGTCGGTTGTTTGAGGGCTCCAGATCTGGAGCTAAGATTGCCTAGGCTTGCCTCTGCTCTGACACAAGGATTGGAACTTGGAGCAAGCCTTAATATCTCAGCAGTCCTATCTACAGATAGGATTAGTATCCATTGAGTACGTGGCTGAAGCTAAGTATTGCCCTATTATGCCATATCTCCTTTACCCATAAGATAACCCCATAACCCATGGAGTCCTTACCTACTTCTCCAGCCATAAGGTTGGAAAAAAAAAAAAGAGGAATTGTCTAGATCTGTAGAGTGGATCAAGAGCAAGCATCTATTGTGTTCAGTGTTGATGTGATTAAAGTGGTTGGGATAAAGGCAAGTGCAGCCAGCCAGCAGAGTAAAGCTATTAAAAATCGACCCAAAGAGCAAAAGGTCCTACCGAAAGGCAGACTGCCCCAGTGGAAGACAAATATGGGCTGAGTCCGGCTGCTTGTCAGGTGTAAAACATAAAAATGCCAGCCCATCTGGGTCTCATTCCGGTAATGGAGTCAGGAATCCAGCACGTTCTGGAAAGTGGGATCGCATGCAGTTTTGCTCCTGAAAAACGAGAGTCGCGCCCCACCCCACACCCCTACTCCGAAAAGGAATCCTCTACTCTGCTGTGCACTAGTTCCAGGAGAACACCCCGCTTCTTCCTGAACCGTCTCCAAGCATCAGGACGCGCGGAGCCTTCTTCTCTGACGTCCAGGTAGGCACCCTGGGCTCCCTGATTCCCAGAGCCACCCTCGTTCCGCAGGTGCCAATTGGGTGATTCTGGGGCACCCATCTTCCCAGCCCGGGCAAAACCCGGAGAGGTGGAATCGGTCGCCGGGAGCGCCAGGGCTGCCACTGGGCATGCTCTGTCGTCGGGCAGGTTCGGGGCTGCCAGCGGCGGTGCGTTGTGCCGGTCCTACTGTTCCTCCCGAGGGCGGGTGCGCGATGGCGGCTGCGAGCGCCTGCGACAGCAGCGGTGGCAGCAGCGACACGTCCAGCACGGGCGAGGAGGAGCGGATGCGGCGCCTCTTCCAGACGTGCGACGGCGACCGCGATGGGTACATCAGCAGGTAGGCGACCTTTGGCCCAACTCCTGCAAGTTGCTGGTGAGCTCGCAATGAAAGTTAGTAGGGTTCCGGGAGCTCATCTCCCGCTGGGCCACAGGGACCCGGAGCAGCTCTGGCTATTTTCCGGAGATACCTGTAGGAGGCGCTGCTGTCCTGGGACTGCTGAACTATTTCGCGGGCGCCCATTCACTGTGGTAGGTTAGGCAGAGGACTGGAACAGGGGTGTTATCTGACAGACACCTACGGAAAACAGTTCAGGAAAAGTGCCTGAATCCCAGACTTAAGAGTCCAGAGAGAGGGCAGATTTTGTCTCCCAGCATCGATCTAGACACACTGCTCTGGAGCACAGGACGCCACCGGGTGCAAACTGGGTTTTGAATATGAAAACAATAATAATAACAATAAAAATAGTGGGTCTGAATAATCTATTTAAAAATGGTGTGCCTGATATTTTTATTTGTAAGTTCTTTATATTAAAGTTTTAATTAAAATCTGAGCCTGTAAATGGTAGTTAAAGGAGCCAATTAAAGTGATACATATGGAGGGAAAAAAGAAAACGAATCTAGAATGTAGACCCTGCTCCCCGCCCTGCTCCGAGGTGTGTCGCTGCAGGAGCCTGGCACCGCCATTCATCCTTCTGCTGTCTGCTTCCAGATCCCGGTCTGGTGGTGTGGCTTTAGCCCTTAGCACTGAGCCAAATGATGAGCACTGGCCAAATTTGTAAGCCTGAGAAGCTGAGGATGAAATATGGACACAAAAATTGCAGGGTGCTTTTATGAAAGGTTGACAGCTGGGAATCAAGAAGTATGTGCCGAATTTTGAATTGCCTTCAAGAAAACCTGCAGCCTAACTTTTGTATACTCTGATTCCTTAGACTTCGTCTTGGGAATGTTCAGTATTCATTCTGAAAAACTGAGGTTGCCTGCTTGCTGTTTGTCTTTGACTACCTAAAGGAAACAGGAATCAAGGAATATTTTCCCTGAGTTGTTCAAAAGCTTTCTGTAATAGATCTTTAGCCTGTAACAATTTGGCAGGTTTAAAAAAAAAATCACAATTTTTTGAGACTTATTCAATTATCAATCTTGAGTGAATTTTTATTATGTTTCCAAAGTTTCATTGAGAAATACTAGAAAGACCAAAAAAATGGAATAATTCTATTCCAAAATGAAAGCAGTATGTAATTCTGATAGTTCCCGCATAGATTTTTTTTTTAACTTTGAAGTCAGTGTTGTGATTTCTAAAAGCGAATTATATAGTTTGCAGTTTAGGGGTTTGCCTATGTGGAAGACTATAATTCTCATTATAGTCATAATAAAAACAATCTATAATTCAAATTGGAATGCAAAAAGGAGTTTAATGTCATACAAGCAAGAATGCATATTGGAAATTAACATTCTTATCTTTCCCTTCCTAATTTGGTTATTTACCATGTGGCTTTTTCTGAACTACACTGAACTGTATAAATGCTCATTTTCATTCCACCCTGGAGAGTAATGACTTCACTAAGCAAAACTTGAGGACGTTGATTGGGAGACCGAAAGGTTCTCCTTTTATAAAACAAGAGAGTTGGAATGTCTATATCGAAGCTTTAACACTCTCAGGTTTTTCAAAAGACATTCATTTTTTTGCTCATGCTAGATAGCTGTGTCTCCTAGAAAGCTGCACACAGCCAAATAAAGGTTGGTCTTATCACACTGTAGACGTGTGGCGATGGGCTATCCAGGCCTGTGTGGCAGTTCCACAGGACCATCAGTGCCCAGCTTCTTTTTTCCCTTCTGCAGCAGAATTCTTCATGTAGACACCCACAATTATCTCTCAACACAAGGGTAATTGCCCTAGCCCCGGCTTCACCCCCAGGTTCTAGGAGAAGTAAAAGAGAGTTGATGTATGTAGGGCCTGTACCATTATAACAAGATGTACCAAAAGGCCTTATTGTTCAAATTACAGCCTTTGCCACCTCTATTTGCAACAGAGTGTGAGGAAAATTGTAATTCAACTGGGTGTTGTGCTCCCTAAACGATATCTGAGTTTAGCCGCTAAGAGTAAACAGCAGCTTTTGGATGAAAAGGTAGCAATCAGTCTACATAACAAAGTCCCCTCTTCCCCACTCCCTGTGATAATCTTCATTTGGCTATGTTGGCTCTAGTCCTCTACTTGGCGCTTATCTTAAACTGGAGTGGGCTGGCAACCTTATGTCTGGAGGAAAGAAAAATGAGTGAAGGAGTTGTGATGAACGTCAGGGAGATTCAAGATGGGACTTTATGCCTTCAGTGTTCTCTTGGCTTAGTCTTTCCCACCAGGAAAAGGATTTGGCTAACTGAAGATTCCTGGATTTGATGATTTTTAACAGAAACCTCTAAACTGTCAAAGGGATGCAAACCATCCCCATTCAGTAGCTGAGATGGTCCACAAAACTATTGTCAAGTTTCCTATCTATCCTTGGACACGGTAGAGTTTGGGTTGTGCAATGACACCACAGGAGGCTCTTCTTGTATTTCATTAACCTTACAATGATTTAACCCCATAGTAAATTCTGGGACCATATATTATGTTATAGGAATTGTTAGGGTTTTGTTTGGTTTTGTTTTTCACTTCAGTGATAAGCATTGTGAAGCTGCTTCTTTGTTGTGTGTATACGTAGGTGTTTATGTCAGAGTGTGCATATGTGTGTTTGCACGTACATGGAAGCCAGAGCTTGACATCAGGTATCTTCCTTGATCTCTCTCCACTTATTTTTAAAGCTTTTTAAAAATTGTGTGTGTGTGTGTGTGATGTGCACATGAATTCAAGTGCCTGCAAAAGTCTTAGGTGTCAGAGCCCTACTGGAGCTGGAGTTACACAATTCTGAGAGCCACCTAACATGGGTGCTGGGAATTGAACTCCAGTCCTCTGGAAAAGCAATATGTGCTCTTAACTACTGAACCTTTCCTCTGGCCCCTCCTCTGTGTGTGTGTGTGTGTGTGTGTGTGTGTGTGTGTGTATGTATGTATGTATGTATTTGAGACAGGGTCTTTCACTGATCCTGGAGCTCACTGGTTTACTAAACTGGCAGGACAGTGAGATGCAGGAATCCCAGTTCCTTCATCTCCAATCTGGTATCATATGTGTGCACTTCTATGACGAGCTATTTAAGTGGGTGCTGTAGACCCAAGCGCAGGCAGACCCTTGTGCTGGCAACATGAACACAATCCCAACTAAGCCGTCTCCCCAGCCCACGAAGATGCGTACTTTGAGTATATCTTTGACAGATATCGAAACCCTAACACTGGTATTTTAGCCTTCACTTTCAATCTCAGCTCAAACATTGGTGCATTAAAAGCTGGACAAACCAAAACCTGTTCTCTTTGCCTCTCATTTCCTCATTCTTCCCCATGCTCCGAAACTTAGCAACTACTAATCAATTCTGTCTCCATTTGGGATATTTTGTATAAATGGAATTACATACGGTCTTTTGTGTTTGTGATGCTCCCTTCAGTTAGTTAATGCTTTCAAGATTCCTCCTATTTTAGTGTATACCAACGCTTCCGTCCTTCTTGTGGCGGAATCATAGTCTGTTGTAAGGATACAACATATGCTGTTTGTTCATCAGATATGGAACATTTAAATGTTTATATCCTTTGACTACTGTGAGTAATATTGTCCTGAATATTTATGTGCAAATTCTTGTGTGCATGTATTCTCTTTTATTCCTAGGTGTATTCCTAGTAGAATTCCTGAGTGTCGTGGAAGTTCTTTAAAGAACTGTCAGACTGCTTTTCAAGTAGCTGTAACATCTCACATCACTACAAGCCGTTCTGACTTTCCTGCATCTTTTCAGCAATGCCATCTCCTTGTCCTGATTTTGTCTACTTTGAGCCTGTGGCGGCCTTGTGTGTGCTTCGCAGTCTGAGTTCATATTGCTGTGTCTGAAGACCCTGCTTCCTTGGCATCACCCACTACATCTGCCACTTAACCTTTCTGCCTTCACTCCACAGAGACCCCTGTGCCTTGAAAGGAGGGTTTCGCTAAACACATACTGCTTAGGGCCAAGTGCTCCAAAATCTCTCTCTGTGTGTGCATTTTCCAGTTGTGGGTGTCTGTGTTGTTTTCCGTCTACTGCGATTAGAAACTTCTCTACTGAGGGTTGAGTGATGCCCTGATCTATGGCTATAACAATGTCGCTAGGAGTGAGTGACATTGTCACAATTTTATTGCTGTGCTCCTGTAGCAGAATGATAATAGTCCATTTTCCTCTCAGGCCCATAATTCCTCTAGTTTTCAGGCTCTTGGCCACTTTAGGTGTGTCAGGTATGGATCTCATCTGAGGGCGTAGGCCCTAAATCCAATCAGAAAGTGGTTGGCTACTGTCTGTGTATTCCTTGCAGCAAGAATTAATCTCTCCTTTTTGAACTGAGATGCAAAGACAGCTTAAGCTTTTTGAGGGCCTTTTCTATCACACATACTAACCCAGCGGATACAAGTGAACTTGTTTTCTTCTAAAACCTTCAAGAACTTTACTTTTTAATTACTAACCACCTATGGTAAGGTTGACTCTCCGGTCTAACTCGCTTCTTGGCATCAGCAGGAATGCCATTTGCAATCTCGATGCTGGCATTTGCATTCTAAATAAAATTACATAGGGATCTCAGCTGGAGAGAGCCTCTGTTATTTAGGAAATCAAAAATCTCTTCAAATCTTCGTCCCAAAGCAGAAGCCATGCGGAGGGGGAAAGGGCATTTCCTCTAAGAGCAGTTAATAGACAGCTTCTCATTGTCACTTCAAAATGTCAGTTTAAATATGTAAATGAGCCATTACCGAACTCATGCCATTGATTATTGACGGCTCTTACTGATGGGAGAAACAGAAAGACAGGCATCTCAACGTGAATTAATTTCACGGCAGATGAAAATTGCTGTAAGAACATTTTTGGTGGGGCATTCACTCCTATAAACAACGTGCTGGCAGGTCTGTAGGTATTACAGGCAACAGGTAGAAACAATGGGCTTCATCTGCATCGTCACATCTTGGTTTCTCATACTTTGTCTCTCTAAGCAGACCTACTTGTGCTGCTGTTCTAACCCCCTACTTGCCCCTCCCAGGCCACTCCACTGATACTGGAGTCGTTTTCCTGTAACACACAACTGAACAGGCATCTCTGAAAATCCTTTAGCCTTTGCCTGTTCTTTGCAGGTAAGTTCAGGCTCCTTGGGGCATTTCATTTAAGTCTTTGCCTATTGCACAGTGACTGACTTATCTCCGCACACGTTCCTCTCACGCTCCAACCAGGCTGCTCCAAGTGCCCTGCTCAGCAAAGGAGGCCCCTCTGGGACTGCCCTTCTCCCCACCTGTCTACTCGAGGAGCACTTGCTCAGTTTTTCTTCTTCTCTGGCCACTTCCTGATGCTGGCTCCTTTCGCAGCCCGGTACCAGCACAGCTCATCCTGTTTGGTTTCCTTTCTCCATGTGCTCAGAACAGAGATTTACACTCGCGGGGCCACATGGAATCAATCAAACAAAACACACTTCAAATGTTTGAAACCTTTTAGACAAAGGTTGATTTTTTAAAAATTCCATTTAGAATATGTTGTATTATCTATATTTGAAACTATATTTGATAATACATGTCTTTATTTTGATCTGTTTCAAAATACTATGATAACGTAATTCAGTTTTCCTGTGGCAAAATTGTCACGTGTCTTTAATCAGACACAAACAATTTTCTAATCTTCTAGGTCTTTTTCTATCAAATTTTCAGGGTGGAAATACTTTGAATTGATGAGTTATCAATACGAGTTCAGGATTTTAGTGGCAGCATATTTTTATAGGAAGGCTCACTGGATAGCTGTTTGAGGTATGGTCATGACATAACTTTGATAAATCCATACACTCTCTCCACCAGTAGTTATTTTTCAATAGCCTTAGAGTTGACAGCAAAGACTGTTTTCAAAAGCATTGAGCTACTGGCTAGAATTCCTTTCTTCCTTTCTTTCCTTCTTTCTTTCTTTCTTTCTTTCTTTCTTTCTTTCTTTCTTTCTTTCTTTCTTTCTTTCTTTTCTTATTTTCAAGACAGGGTTTCTCTATAGTTTTTGGTGCCTGTCCTGAAACTAGCTCTTGTAGACCAGGCTGGCCTCAAACTCACACAGAAATCCACCTGCCTCTGCCTCCCGAGTGCTGGGATTAAACGCATGCACCACCACCGCCCATCTAGAATTCCTTTCAATTCGTCCCTAGAAACAGTATATGAGGTAGAAGAGGCTCTAAAAGTACTCCTAGCTTTGTTTCTAGTCATCAGAATTCGATAGATAGTTGCCTATATCATTCAGAGTGTATGAAGTACAAAGTAAATTCTCAAAACAAGATTTTTACCTCACCTTTCAGAGACTATCTTCTGATATATATTGAAATCACAGTATGTTTTAATTCGTTTATTTTTATTTTATGTACATTAGTATTTTGCCTGTGGGTGTGTATGTATAAGGGCATCAGATCCCCCGGAACAGGCGTTACAGACAGTGGTGAGCTGCCGTGAAGGTGCTAGGATTCGAACCCAGGTCCTCTGGAAGAGCAGCACTGCTCTTAAGCACTGAGCCATCTCTCCAGCCCCTCACAGTACATTTTAAAGTAGCAAGTTAATGTAATTATAGAATAAAGGAACTTGTCCAATATAAATTTGTAGGGTCTCAATCTCCACTTAGCTTTCTTCCCCTACTAGAGTGTATATTTATCTATATATGAATATAGCAATAGTGTCTTGGTAATTGTCACACCACCTGACGCCATCCCTGTGTATATAGAGATGTTAAGTCAACATTGAATGAGAAGATAGACTTACGCTTCAGTTTCTGGAATCTTGGGTGTCCCTACATGGTTGCCGGATGACACAGGGGAAACTGGAGTTCTAGTCTAATAATAAAATATTTCAGGATACACTCAGATACAAGCTAAAAAGTAATTTTATTAGAGTTTAAAACAAAACAAAATTAAGAAATCCAGGTTGGGCTATCTGCAAATCTCAGCAGCTGCTTGCAGGAGGTAAATGGTGGGAAGAAAAAGCTTTGCCATTTGAGTTACTGGTATCAAGGCCCACCACAAAGTGTGGGGGGGGGGGTTAAAAAATAATACAGCTCAAAGTACCAGAAAAAGCACACTTAGGTTCTGAGCAGTCTCTGAAACAAAGAGACAGAAAGAAAGGAAGGGGTAAAGAAAGGCATACCTTTCTGTAAGCCAACCCAGTTGCTGCGTGCACCGATGTGCTTTGAAGTCATTGGGGGATATTATTAGTTCTCAGAGGATGATTCTGCAGCTTGGGTGTGGGAGCCAGTTCTAGCCCCAGAGCTTTCCTTGGTGTTGAAACTGCTGTCTACAAACTACATGTTTGTATAAATATGTACAATATATACAGATAAATAAAATAGAAGATAGCAAGCTGCACTTGTCCCAAGAGTTCTGCTGGGATTTGTGGGATCTGACAAGATCTATAGAAGTTGGATTTTACTATGACCCACTCCTGTGCAGCCCGTTGATGCAGTGTGAGCCGATGGGGGTGATGAGTGTCTTGCAGGCTCACACAGTCCTCCTAGAGCTGTAAGCGCGGAGGGGAGATGCTTGGATTTTAGTTCTCTGGTCAGCCAGAGGAGCCTGTGTGTGTTGTGAGTGATGGGACCGCAGTGGGGAGTGGGGAGAACGCTGATAAGAGAAGTCACAGAAAAAGAGATATCAATCCTAGCAATCCAAATATTAGTTAATAAAAGAATAAGTAGTCATGGCCTTTGGACTGACCTACTTCCCTGCTTCTGTACATTGTCAGGATTCCCAAAGGCAAGAAAATCTTTTCTTGTAAGATTTTTTTCCTAAAACCACAATGATAGTAAGGGGAAAATAAAGCTAAGTTACAAACACCTGGGGAGTTTTGCTTCCTGAAAACACAATTTAATAGTTTGGAGATAGACACTTTGGGTATGTAGGACTCTTCTAAGCAGCTGTGTAGCCTATTGCTTCAGTTACTTCTGTCTTCAGCTTTCCCTGAATATTGTGGGAACAGAGCAAAATACTCCAACTCAGGTCCTTGTGCTAGGCTATATATTTCTCTTTCCTTCCTCCTCCCTTTCCACCACTCTGTATGTAGGGGTGTGTGTGTGTGTGTCTGTGTGTGTGTGTGTGTGTGTGTGTGTTCCATCGTGACCGGGACTCCTTGTAATGGAATATCCGAGTTATCTAGTTTCCTCTAAAGCATTTGTCTGCTTTCTGATTCTCCGACCACCTTGGGGTGTCTAAGGGTAGAATACTTGAGCAGTGATAGATTTCATAGGTGACATGTGATTGCCAGGTGCTTCTGCTCTATGGGTCCCTCAGATTAGGATTGCTGTGGCCCAGCAGCCTGAGTAAAAGTATTTTTAGGTCAAATTGAGCCAGTAAACACAGAATTACTTTTCAAAAGATTTATTTTTCCAAAGCCTTTTTTCATATCATTCATGTTCACTCACGTGAGGGCAGGGGACAGCAGAGAGAGAGAAGAGAGAGAGAGAGAGAGAGAGAGAGAGAGAGAGAGAGAGAGAGAGAGAGAGAGAGAGAGAGAGAGAGAGAGAGAGAGATCCTGCTCCCCAAAGCCTTCTGAGTTTCCACTGCATACTCAGCCCCAGACATCACCCTCCTTAGCTCTCTCCTCTTGCCCATCTCCTCTCAAGCAAACTATCTAAGAGAGGCTACTCTGGTAAGCTTGAGGGGGTATCTGATTTCAGGATGAGGGACCATCAATCAATAACTCTGACACACAACCAGTTGCACTTTGTTGTGGGAAAACTCTTTCATCTCCCAAGCCTTTCATCTGGGTGAGTTGAAGACCCCTCTGGTCAGTTGGAGACCCCTTGGAAGTGAGGTCTTCTTAAACAGGGCAGATGGCTTTGGGTTGTATCCATGTAAACATGAAGTTGTCTATAACTTTCCTAACCAGAGTTCTCTGTCCTTTGTGTAATCCTTCAAGTTCACATCTGTAATGGTGGCTTGTAACTGGCCCAGTATATCAGCAGCCCTATGCTCCTGTTATACCAGCTTGTACCAGGAGGTACCCTAGTCCAGTCTGCCCTTAGACACCGTTACACTTTCAGTGGAGTGCCCTCACTCAGAAACCACATCATGTTTCCATCTGGGGCATATAGATTATCATACCCTATCCCATCACTCATTCCTTGATATTATTTAAGGACTTAACTTCCTCTATTTATGGATGAGTGATGTCATAACAGTGTGAGTTCCTGAGCCTTCCACCAAGAGTCAACCTACAAGACAGGTGTGGTGGCTCCCTCTATCTACAAACCCAGCAATGGGGAAACTGGAACAGGAAGATTTTGAATTCGAGGTCAGGCTAGGTATATATGTATTCTTTCCTTTCTCTGATAAATATTTTCTAGTATATAACAGTAAAAAAGACACAATATTTAAGTAACGCCCAAAGCGTATGTTTCCATAGATTCTTCCCCACATGTATACTCTAATTTTCATATCGTTTTATAGGTAGTAGAATTCTTTAAATTGTCTTTCTTGTAAAGCAAATATTAAGCACTCCAGCTTCTGGATGATGCAGGAACATCTTTGTGATTTCCATGCCCTTCTAATTTTTGCTCTCAGTTTTCCTTTCAAGGTAGGTTCACATGATGAAGCCTTTAAAATTGCTACTTAAAGCTATCTTGGTGAGAATTACGTTGTGATTGTCCTTTAACTGAAAGAGCATTCTCATCAAGGAAACTACCTCTCTGCCTTAGGGCCTTGATTCCGTGACAGATTTACAACTAATGTGAAAGCAAAATAAGCAAAGATATTTGTTTTTTTAAAAGTGTTTCTCAGCAGGCAATGGTGGCACACACCTTTGATCCCAGCACTCGGGAGAGGGGGCAGAGGCTAGGTGGATCTCTGTGAGTTCAAGGCCAGTCTGCAGAGAGAAACGCTGTCTTAAAACATCACCAAAAAGTGGTTTCTAGATTTACATATTTTATTTTATATCTACCAGTATTTTGCCTGCATGTATGTATGTATGTATGTATGTGTATCATAAGTATGCAGTACAGTCTCATGACAGCCAGGAGAGGGCATCACATGCTCTGGAACTGTAGTTAGGGATGTAGGTGCTGCAAACAGAACCTGAGTCCTCAGCAAGAGCAGCAGTGCCCTTCATCACTGAGCCATCTTTTCAGCCCCAGAAATGTGATTTTAATAAGGAGGAATATGGGTGATTTAGCAGTGCTTTAAAATTTATATATATATATATATATATATATATATATATATATATATATATATATGTTTAGTAATTTTTAAGTAAGATTATTAACAATCATTCAAGTAACCCAGCAAAAAAAATCAGTATTTACTTCTAAATAACAGACTGGTCCTAGCCCCTGCTAAGTGCCCTGAAGTTACTGTACCCTCACTCCAGGGATCTTCTCAGGGACTTTCTCCTGTCATCCAAACAATCTGAACTGGGGAGACACAAGGAACAGTGGAAAGGCAGCTGGAAAACCTCTTAAGGCAGGCCTGCTTTTTCTGGGAAGTTAAATGCCTTTCCTAGGGGCTTCAAAGCCAGAAGAAATGCTTTTGCTGATCAAGGTCAAAGAGCCCCAGCCACTGCTGTGCACTCACTGCTGTGAAGTCATAATGATGACAGCCTGGGCCCAAAGTCCCTTTGTTACCCGAAATGTGTAAAAGAAAAAAAAAGTTGCAAATAATTTTCACTTATTCAAAATAGGTCTTTTGCAACAATGTTTAGTAGCAGAAGTCTTGTGTGTGCATATGCATGCACATGAACATATGGTGTGTGTGTGTGTGTGCGCGCGTGCGTGCTTGGAAGAGTCCTACGTACACAAAGTGTCTATATCAAAAATATTCAACTAAGAGTCTCAGTTGTAACAGTATGTCTGTCTAAAGAGAAAGTTTAATTGGGTGCCCACTCAATGTGCCTGCAAGCTGGAAGACTCAATAGAGCTGAGTCAGTTTTGTAAACCTTCCTGTGCTTTCTTTGCCAAGTGGCTCCTCGCCATCAGCAGTCGTCTAGTAGCCACGTCCAGCCAGTTGGGGTACTCCTTGGGGTACACTTCATCACCTCATACTCTTGTCTTTACTGAGATCATTAGCATTAGGCAGATTATTATGTTAACAAGTTATACTCACACACAGCTTTATTGTTGCCTTCCAAATAGAGGACACATAAAGGTAAAGCAGGCAGTGAAGATATCGCCTAAGACCTGCAACTGTATATGCGTCTGTAGTGAAGCCACAACTATGGACTTAAAGAATTGGTGGAAAAGTGGCATTGTCCCCCGTTCGAGTTTCAGCTGTGTGATATGGTGGATTATCTGTAAATATACTGTCTTGTTCATTTGGTCACTGTTACAAAACACTATAAACAAGGTGGTTCAAAACAGCAGAAATTGGGCTGGAGCGATGGTTCAGAGCTTAAGAACACATATTGCATCTCCAGGGGACACAAGTTCAGTTCATAGCAATTTCCAGTTGTAGGGGATCCTGTGCTCTCCTCTGGTTCCCATGGGGACACCTCCCCACATGCATACATAAATAAAAATAGTAAGGAACAGCAGTGGTGGTTATAGGTATACATAGCTGATGTAGGAGTGTTTTTATCTATCTGTTGTTTCATTGGTTAATTAATAAAGAGACTGCTTGGCCTGATAGGTCAGAACATAGGTGGGTGGAGTAGACAGAACAGAATGCTGGGAAGAAGAGAAGTGAGGCAGATGCCTCAAGCAGTCGCCTTGACTCTCCTCTCCGAGATGGATGCAGGCTATAATCTTCCCGGTAAGCCACTCCTCGTGGTGCTACACAGATTACTAAATATGGGTTAATCAAGATGTGAGAGTTAGCCAGTAAGAGGCTAGAGCTAATGGGCCAAGCAGTGTTTAAAAGAATACAATTTGTGTGTTGTTATTTCGGGTGTAAAGCTAGCCGTGCGGGAGCCAGGTGGGACGAAAAGCAGGCCTGCTCGTCACATCACTACACATAGCCATATCTGGCTTTTAACACAGGTGCTAGGTATTTGAACTGAGGTCTACATGTTTGTAGAATAGGCACTCTTATCTAAGGACCCATATTCCCAACATTTGAAATTATTTTTCTTGGTTGTTTTCCATCCTCTTTCAACCTCCTTTCTTTCCCGTCAACTTGATATGTGGTGTGTGTATAACACATAAACATGTATTTGTTTATTTGCACATATAGAAGTATTTCACTGTTTCAAAGTGTCTCCTCTAAATTGCTCAATGAAAATCATATGAATAGTAACAGGATTTGACACGGAGTGTAGACCGTTGTTTGTTTTTCACTGCAGATCTCGAAGCTATGACTGTGACGCACACAGAATAGTGTATGGGACACGGTAGCGCAAGTTCCTAGTATGATCATATCTCAGTCATGTCTGCACTGTCCTATTTCTCCCATGTCCCCTGAGCTCTCTGCAGAATCTACTCAGGTACCGCCTGTGAGACCCCAGGCTTCCTAATGCAATGGGCTTCACCTTAGGGGGCTGAGAAGGGGTAAAGGGTAAAACACCCGATCAAGCACGTTTAAAACTATGCCACTGGGCAGGAATTCTTGTTTTTGTTCATGCACCCCTCTTAAGAGGAGCAAGCTGTGATTGCACCTGCCCGCCTATGAATAGGAAAGGGAAATAAACAATCATGGGGAAGGAAAGATTCATGAAAATAAATGAAGCAGAAAGGATGTGTGGTGAAGAGGGCTCCGGGAGGATGAATGAAATCGGAAAAGCCCTCTGTTAATATATTTTGGCAGTGAAAGGAGCATCAAGTGTCCTCAGCTGCAGCAATTACACTACGACATTTTCTGGGGCCCACAGTGCGTGCACACTCTGGAAGAGGCAGCTTGAGAGGAGCGTGTTTTAAAATACACATGGGAAGGGATCCTGACTGGGCTCTCGATGGGGACTGGAAATGCTGTGCTACCTCACCAGCGTTTCCTAGTACAGCATATGTTGTGCAAACATCTGCGAAACTGCTTCAGAGCCTTCGGGTCCCAGAAGGGTCATGATGAACAAATGGTCCTTGCCAACATGTTTTATCTCCTGGGGTCCTCTTACATTTCCATTCGTGATGCTGCCAGATTTGTGGGCACCATATCAGTTGGTGATGGCTGTTTGCAAAAAGAACTGTTGGGGTCTACCAGGTCCAAGCCTGTGGCAAAATCCATAACAGCTGTTGGACTCATCTTTGGCATTTCCCAGGAATCCTCTGCACCCCAAGTCTTTCTGTGGCCTCTTGGGTTGTTAAAGGCAGCTCTTAGGCTCCTATCTACAAGTCAATTCTAGGTAAGTAGCATTCAACAAGATAGCTATAGTATTATTCCACCTCAACTTCACATTTAATTTTAACTGTGGATTTTGCTGACTCTGGAAAATAATCAATAGGATTTTTGTTCTTAATAACTTAGGGGAGGATGTCCATGTGGAAGGACCCTCCACTGTCCATCAAATGTCTCCAGTGTGAGGCAGGGGCTCATTATATAGTCCAGGTTCACCTTGAACTTCCCATCTTCCTCTTGTTGCCTCCCCAATCCTAAAAGCAATGTATGCACCACTGTGCCTGGCCTTATGAAAAAGATGGCTTTAAAAATACATTATAATATCGACAGTGTATTTTGTAAACTGTATACGATACAGACATAGAAGGGAAAGTAAACTTTTTAGAATACAAAATGTCAAACTTTAAATGGAAACATAAATTCCTCTACCTGTATAAGACACTAACTAGTCCTCCCCACCCAAGGAAAATTGCTCTTGTTTTTTTTTCCCCTTCATCCCATATAGGGCTATAAATTTGACAGAAAAAAAGGGGGGATTTTTGACCTGGTATTAAACTGTTTTAAAGTCATCTTTTGGCTGTGGTTTGAAGACACTGCAAGGATTAAGTTTAGATGCCAGTATCCACAGAGATAAAAATCGTTCCTCTATTTCATTTGCCTTACCTCGGAAACCCATATGTACACTATTCCGGGCTTAGCAACCATAGCACATAAGCAGCCTTACCACAGAAGCTGCTCCATCACTGCTTCCAGTTTAAACACAGCTCTCTGGTTCCATACTGTCCTGTCAAAAAGGGAAGAAAGGATGGATTTCTGATAAGTTGACTTTCTGTGGGTCCTGCTGTCTTTGGAGAAGATCCAACACAAGTCACCCTGAGGAGGTACTTGGCTTCTGCTGAGCGTATACTCTTCGTCTGTATGTTAAAGGAGTGAGAGAGCCCTTTTCAGCTCCCCAGTACATGCATGAACCCTTTGTATTACTATGTTTGTCTTGTCTTACTATAGTTCTTTCTTCCATGTTCTATTCCTGTTTTTCAAAAACACAGAAATCCCATTTCAAGGACATCCTTTGGGTTTATTTTAGTAATTTCTTCTCAGGTATGGAGCTATGTTTATGGCTAATATTTTGTCAATAGAACCATTGATTAAACATATTTTATTATCCATCAAATGGTCTTTATTCATATTCTGGTTTAGAAATCAAAATTACTTCTCTAGATATTTCCTACAAATTTGATTCCTCTTTAAAATTTGAACTTATGTACCTAAAATTTAATTTTGAGACATTTGGTATATGAGGAGTTTGAATCCCCAGAATCCATATAAAAACCCAGATACGGGAACTTGTGCCTGCAATCCCAGCACTGAGAAGTGAAGACAGGAGGATCTTAGGGCTCACTGTCCAGTCGGATCAAATGCATCCAACTGATGAACTCCAGGTTTTAGGAAAGACCCTGCCTCAAAAATAAGGCAGAAAGTGAGGAGGAAGATACCCAAGAGGCCTACACGTTTACATACATAGAAACATGCACACACATTCATGAACTTCCCCAGATACACACAAAATAAGGTGTCTGAGTGTTCAGTTTATAGACTCGAGCTACAGTAAACCAACCTATACAGCTATCTCGTCCCCATGCTAAGAAATTTGCAACTCTTCACTTTGCTCTAAGGAGCTTAACTTCTTTTGCTGTCATTGAGACAGCATGAAAATGGGTTTTGTTACACTATTATCACACATTTCATAAGTATTCCTGTCATTCAACATCCTACTCTCACTCCCAACTAATACACGTCCATGGTGTGTGTGTGCATGTGCGTGCATGTGCATGTATTCCAATGAGTCCAGTGAATTTCATTAGGGTTGTGTATTGGAACATAAACACCTTACCCATGACTGAACACTAAAGGAAATATCCTTCCCTATCAACCACTAGCTGCATGTAAACCCTCAGGGAGGGGAAGGATGCATGGCGCCCTTCAACAACTGTTCTCCAGCTTTCAAAATGAGCTGTTCTTCATTTACTTGACTCCTTGATGTTGAAGGATGTTAAAATTGGCTTTCAATTAAGATCTGCCCTGACCTAGGAGTAGTTATGCAATTGATTAGTTTATGGGTCATGTGAGTAATTTCATTCTCAGTCAGAGGCAAGCTGGCCTTCCTTGTGCTTCTGTAGTGAGCAGCTGGAAAGTTCATTATAAATCAGACCACAGGACAAACAGTGTTAGCTTATACCTGTTACATCTGCATTCTCCCCGTGTCTGTATATAGTACAGCATAGATTGATTAGACATTGGATATAGGTTACAAATTTTCACTGAGGGTAACAAATTAAATACAGGGTTGATAAGAGCAGAATTGAACATGCCCTCCTTTGTGAAATTGCTCTGGAAATATCTTGAAGGATCTTTTGATTTTCGGTACTTTGTTTCCCATTGCCATCGAAAGCTGAGGGCTTTATAGTACCTGTCTTTTAGGATGATTATTTTTAATGCTAGAAAAGAAATAGTGGAGGAGAATATATGGGTGTGCAAAGCAGGCTGTCTATTCCTACCATCAACACAAGAGCTAAGGCATAGCTCTAAGAGCAATGACTGATATCTGTAAGCATCCCAGCCAGGGCCAGAGCATCAACTCTGAAGAGTGGAAGCCTGCAGGGATCTTCAGGGCACAGCTGTCTTTCTGTGTCATGAGGGCCTGTCCGTCTGGGGAAGCATTAACTTGTTCCCTTTCACTTGAAAACATTGCTGCTTTTCTTTGCAATGTTGCCTGAATTCCTGCTGTCTGGTTTTGCTTAAGTTTAATATTTAAACAAAATGTTTACCCTGGAAAGATTTTTCTGATGTGAAGCCAGTTGTGTCTGCAACCATGATCTTTGCAGAATTTATGTATCCTTCCCAGACTCATAGCTCTTCTCCATATGTTCTCCCTTCAAAGGTTGTGCCCCAGAAGGAGAAGAAAGGAGAAACAACTGGCCCCACTGACAGTGTGGCTCCCGCCCACCCTGTGGGCACTCATCCCCTAAAAGGGGGCTCAGGGGCTTTTCATAATTAAAAACATTTGGAATCTAGACACATGGCAGAAAAATTCTACTGTGAGATATGTGTGCTGTGTTTCGTTTACAGTGACAGTGAACCTGCGCCTCATACTATTGTTCCCACAATAGCTTTCATTCACCTTCCTGTTCTTATTCCTCCCTTTCCAGCCTTTTTCTGTTTTACTATTGGCAGAGGTTTCTGTACTGTTCGGTTCTGCAATAATCACCCAGAAACTATATTATTTGCAATACTGTTTGACCAATAAATAGCTTAAGCATATTGCTAGCTAGCTCTTATATCTTAAATTAATCCATTCCTAGTATTTTATATTTTACCACAAGGCTTGTGGACTACTGACAATGTTCTGACTAGCAGTTTGCGTCTTTCTCCTCTAGCACCTAATGGCATCTCATGACTCCATCTATTTTCTTACTATAACTTTTCCAGCCTGGCTATATTCTGTTAAGCCACTGTCCGAAAAGCCGCTTTTTTATTCATTAAAAGCAACACATATAGAAAAGGTATTCAAGGTTGATGGATTCCTGTAGGTCAGCAAGACCATGGCTATTTATTGCCTTGTTGCTGTTGTTTGGAGATAAAGTCTTGGAATATTGCTTATATTATACAGGTTTGTCTCAAACTCCTAGGCCCAAGTGATGCTTCAGTTTCAGCTTCCCAAGTAGATGAGAGTATTAGTCCATAGCTCTCTTCTAGTGACTGCCCAGGGATGGGGCATTGGGCCCCCTAGCTCAAAATGTTCTTCTTAAGCATCATGCATGAGTAAATAGTGCTCCTTCTAGAAGGCATAAGTTACTAAACAAAAGTTCCAGGGCCAGATGCAAGATACCCCCCTTTGAGTTGTTGCTTAGGGCATCCTCAGAGGGTACCAGAATAATCAGGCTTTTGTCAACATGCTTGGGTAGCCCCCTGAACTAGATGGGGAGAATGTACTGCTGAAAACCATACTCATTAGTTGAAGGAGAGATAGAGGCCAAGAATAGAGCTAGAAGGATCCTCCCTACTGGCAAGTTTTCATAGTACTGGAAGGAAGATTTTATTCATCTGAACACAGCCAGTAAGCACTGTTCCTCCACGGTTTCTGCTCCAAGCTCTTGCTTTGAGTTCCTGCCTCAGCTTCTCTTGATGGTGGACTGTGACTTGTGAGTGGAAGTGCGCTCTTCCCAGCCCAAGCTGTTCTTGGTGATGGTGTTTATCCCAGCAATAGAGAGTAAAGTAGGGCATTTGTGGATAGTGGAAGGGCTGATAGCCCTTTCTGAGGGACTATTATCAATTAATGATTGCTGGGAGAAGGCTTAGCACTTTGTGCAATGGCGAACCCACTTGTTAATTGTTCATGCTCCAGAAAACACCCTCCGAATCCTGCTCATTCAAGCAACCCTAATAAACTCAGTGGAAGCTGTCTCCAATTGGTAGCCACTTACAAGTGAAGAGTTAGTTTTCTCCAAGGGAGTCTCACTAGGGAAACAAACTACTCGTAAGGATAAGTTCTATGCCTAACAGCAGATGGCCAACAGGAAAGGAACTCAATGGCATTTTTGGAGGGTCTTTGTCTCAGAATGTTGTCATTTTTTTCTTTAATTTTGCAGGTCCTTTGAGTATACATTATGGCTCCTGGTTTTGGGTTTTTATCAAATTCTTAAATGTGTAAATGTCTCTGCGTCTGTGTGTTTTTCTTGTATATTTCCTTTGCCCATTTTTCTTGTTTTGTTGTTTTGTATTCATCTTCTTTATTATTTCTTAGATGCCTTTTTTATTTATTTTTGTTTTTTGTTTGTTTTTAAGAAAGTATTTGATCTCTTTATTCTGAAAGCATAGTGTTAAATAAAATCCAAGAGGTATTGGGTTGGTCTTTGGTCTCTTGTGCTTTAGGGGAGCCAGACTGGCCTAGAGGAACATGTGTGTGATCTCCCAGACTAGAAGGTACTGTTCGAAGGTATATTTCCCAAGTGTGGTGGGGCACAAGCTCCAGCTCTTTCAGAGAAATGAAAGTTAGATTGTTTTGAGAAGACAACTAAGCAAGAGGGCCAGACATCAGAATGGTAGAAGAACATGGAGGAGGGGAAGGGCAGAAATCTTCTTCCCTTTCTGTGACAATCTAAGAGCAGAGACTAGTGACCCCAGCAAGGGACCAAAGTAGACATCTATGTGGACCCCACTAGGGATGCACCAGAGCCCTCTAAGGCCAGACAGCTGGCACGTGCTCACGGGGTGGAATGTTCTCCGTGAGAATGGAGATGAATTGTTCCAGTTTCTGTGCGGCTGCTTTCCCAGCCTCTAAGACGTCCTTGTGATTGGCCTTCTCCAGGTTTGCATAATCCATGACGACCTTGTTAGTCATGAGCAAGAAACCAAAGACTCGAAGCCCACAATGGCGTGCAACAATAACTTCTGAGACTGTACTTATGCTAATAGCATCTGCTCCCAGCATCCTTAGCAGGCAACTCTCTGACACAGTCTCAAAGTCGGGGCCTTCCAACGTCACATAGGTGCCTGTCTTCCTATAATTTCCATTGCTCCCCATTTGTTTCCAGGCCTGTAAAGCCTTCTGCCTCATATTCCAGTCATAAGCGTCAGACATGGCAGGGAAACAAACTCTAAACCTTTCATCATTGGGGCCTCAGAGAGGTAGGTTTTTGTGATCACAGATCATAATGATATCTCCAACTACAAAATTGGGGTTGAGCCCTTCTGCTGCATTGGTAACTATCAAAGTGTCCACACCCAGAAGATGGAAAACCCTCACCGGTAATATCACCTTTAACAGTGGGTAACCTTCATACGTATGGAACTTGCTCTGAATCATCACACAGGCTCTGCCATTCAGGAATCCAAACACTGGGCAGCGAACATGACCTTATACTGTGCTTTTGGAAAAGTTGGGTATCCTCACTGTACTCAAAGACCTGGACCTGAGTTCATTTAGCAGTCGGACCTCCTAACCCAGAACCACAGATCACTGCCCCTTGAGGTCACTGCATAGTGTGAGACCGAAGCTGCTCAGTGGTGCTCTGATAATCTTCATATGTAAATTTGTTGTTCTCCATGGTGTCACCAATAGCCTGAAATCCTCCTGCTCTTTCCTCTCTGCAGATGACACGGTCTGAGTCTGCTCAACACTGTTCAAATGCCTGTTTTCTAAATAAAGACAGAAAAGGCCTGAATCCAGATGAGAGGGGAGGTGGGGAGGAACTGGGGGAACGGGAACGGGAAACCATAATCAGAATGTATTGTATGAAAAAGAGATCTATTTTCAATAAAAGAAAAAGGAGAATTAAAATAGTAGGGACTTGTTGGGAAGAAGAACTTTAGTGGGAAAGGGAGGAGGTGGAGGGGGCAATTGGAGTGAAAAATAACCAAAAGTTTATAAAAGTATATATATATATATATATATATATATATATATATATATATATAATATATTCCACTGTGTGCACGTGCACTAGTGCATGTATGCGTGTGTGTGTGTGTGTGTATGTGTGTGTGTGTGTGTGTGTGTGTGTGTGTGTGTATAATAGTCAAAGAGTAAAAATAAAACTTTTCTCTCTCGATAGACCACCATGTAGCCAGACACTGCTGGGCTTTGTATGCTGAGTTGTCTCAGAGACAGAGATAGCTGCATCAGTCCCCAGAGTCAGAGCAGATGCAGAAAGACAGGATAGGGAGAATGTGTTTATTTGAATTCTAGCCAATTTAATATTCTCTCTGATTTTTAAGAAAGATACATATCTTTTAAATTCCTTGTGGAATGAGCCAACTGTAAGAGAATGTCAAGATGTATCCAAACGGAACATGTGGACTTCCTCATCTGTCAAAGGAAGTCATGGTACTGGATGATTTCTAAGCCTTCTAATTCTAAATTCAACTGTAGAGACATCACAGTGGGATCGTGATACACAGGTACCTTCAAGCCCACAAGGAAGGAGGTTTAATCGAAGCCAAGACAAAGAGGAGTAGGGAAGGATTGACCCAGGTATTAGAAAGTTTATTAAGTTCCCAATCCTTCCTTGGGGCCCCAAACTCACCATAGGACTCAAACAAGGCTATCTGGGCCTTGGGCATAGAAAAGGGGAGAATATGAGCCTAGAACCACATTCAGTGCTGGAGGGATTTGAAGTGACTGACTGTATTTAAGCTACTGGGTTGTGGTTATGGTGAGATTGTCTTTCAGAGGATGTATTCTGTCATACTTAAGTGAATAGCTCTGCCCTTTGCTACCTCTGTCCTTGCTAAGTCACTTAAATTGAACTGCCATTTCCCCATTTGTAGGAGTACTTCCTTGGTAGGGTTATTGCACGAGGTCGTTACAGAAAGCAGTGCAAAAGCCACTTTAATTTGTTATTATTATTATTGTTGTTGTTGTTGTTTTTAGGTCATTGGCTCAGGAATTGGATGAAGGGCTTCAGTGTAAAGAATTACAATACTAAATGAACAGCAATCTGTCTAACTAGCTAGTATATGAATGTATTATGAGTTAAGGTGTACCATATGCATGCAGAAGCCAGAAGAGGGTATAAGATCCCCTAGAACTGGAGTTACAGGTAGTTGTAAACCACAGTGTAGATTCTGGGAACTAAAAATCCTAGTCCTCTGCAGGAGTAGCAAGTGCTCTAACCACTGAGAAATCTCTCTAGCTTCCATCTTCTTCTTTTGATAATCCTTCCCATTTCTAAGAATGAAATTTCATGATCTGTCAGGCAAAGTTTGTCTGTAACCAAACTATGTGTGGTTTTTATATTTTAAAGTATTATATAAAAATAAATAAAGAAAATGTGATAACTGCTACAAATAGTCCCCTGAGCCCAAATTTTTACTATAGTTTGGGCTTTTTACAAAGAAATGTCTTCCACTGTCTTTCCCACACTACACTTACATCTTGTTCTTTTCCCTTAAATCTGTGCCTTTCTTGGTTTATTATGTTTATTGGCTTTCTATTATTGTAGAGAATAGCTGAGAAAAATAACTTTATAAAGAGGAAAAGTTTAATTTGAAAACAATCTTGGAGGTTTTGGTCCATGACCAGTGGATCTGTTCCTTTCAGGTCTGTGCAGGTGGAACATCATGGGCAGAGTTCTGGGCAGGGGAGGCTGCTCAGTTCATGCAGTTGGGAAGCAAAGAGGAAGAGGATTGGGTCTTCATGTCCCACTCAAAGGACATCCCATGACCTATCTTCCTCCTACCAGGCCCCACTCTCTAAAGATTTTAGCTTTCAAAAGCACCACAGGCTGGTGACCAAGCCTTCTGTTCAAGCCTTGGAGGGCACTTGCACAAACCACAGCACTGAGGAACACAACCTGACAATACACCCTGATGATAGAGGATAACGGAGGAAAAGAAAAGCATTCGTGTATTAACAGTGTCTTCTCAAGTAGTATAAGCATTTTCATTATCAACCATGGTCATTAAAATTATCTGCATTGTTAAAGCTCTGAACTCATTCTCAGCTTTTTCTTCTGACCTCTCTCCCCCCCCCCACCTTTTCTTTTTTCATTGACCAATCAGCCAGTAGACCCCCTGTCTTTTTCTCCCTTGCTCCATTACTCCCCTTTGTTCCCTCTTCACATCTTTCCCTCTGCTTCCTCCTTCCTTGCTTTTCTTACCTACTGTAGGCCCCACTTCTTTTCTTTAAATAAATATTTACTGAGTATCTGCAAGGATTTATACGGTGACAATTCAGGGGCAAATAATGTAGGGAGAGAGAAATAAATGAACGACAACACAGAGTAAAACGTTGACTGGGGCAAAAGTGAGATCAGGGTGCCGTGGGTCCAATGAGGGATGGAATGAGGAGGGAAGCCGGGAGGTTGAAATGAAGACAGCAGACAGTGCCAAGCAGAAAGTGGGGGAACGCAAGAACAGCAAGGCATAAAAGGTTCAGGGGTAAGAGCAGTGAGAAGTATAATCAAGATGTCATACTAACAGAGAAAGTACAGGAGAGATTAGCAGGGGCCAAAGGCTCCAGGTTCTTCGAGCCTGCAGGAATTCACATTTTCTTAAGAAGTACGGGGATCTTTTTGAAATTTGAAGCATTGGGGAAAATATCTCGATTCATACCAAAGCTGCAGTGAGGAGAAATGCCAGACTGGAAACAGATTCGGAAGGGTTGTCCTAGGAATCAGGGGAGAAAAGGTAAGGGTTTATGCTGAGGTGGCATCGATGTAAGATGTAAGTGAAGAGGCGTGAGGAAGAGTATGTAGCACTTTGCTAGGAGCTATAGAATGCTGACTTCTTACTAAGCTCTAGCCATAGTGATGCTATGCTGCCTTTGTTCCTTACTTAGTGTTGGAAAAGAAACTGCCAAGTACATTGGAAAGCCTGAAGAGTCACACAAACTCTCTCACTCTCAGGAGGGGAACAGGAATAGGCAGCCAAATTCTAATCACAAGTTTACATGGATCCAAGAAAGGGGGAAATCTTGGATTGTCCTGATGGCTCCCACCATCTGTAGGTGTGTGAGTTCTCCCGCAGACACCGAAATAAACGTGCTAACAATTGTATTCCTGGGCTGAAGATACAAAGTGGGTCCGTAGTGGGGCTTTAGTGTTACACCCCCATAGGATTGTCTCACAGGATAGAGTACCTCATAGGTTTCTAACTCACTCTCTATTGCTCCTTGGTTCATTTATTTGAAAATATGTTTGCTAATTTAGCTCCCAACCATGTTGTCTCCAACTCCTGTGTGTCTCTCACCATGTGGATCTCTCTTAGAATTTCTCTGGAAAGACTTTAGACCCAGCATACTGCGGTTCTGAACAGAATATCCTCTGTGGTCCTATAAGGCATGACAAATAAGTACATATATTACTCTTCGATTAAGAGCATTCCCAAACGAAATCAGAAAAAAAAAGGAGGAGGAGAAGGACTCAAGAGGTTGAGGGAAAGGAGAGGTGCAGAATTAAAAAGGAAAGCAAGAGATCCGTTTGTGAGTACAATTATGTTTGGGTTATCTCTGTGTTAGTGAGCTCAGGCTACCATGACAAAAGACTGCAGGCTGAGTGCTTTAAACAACAGAAGGTTGGTTTTTTTCAGAGTTCTGGAGACTGAAGTCCCACAACAAGGTGCTAAGTGATTTGGTTTCTTGTGAGAGCTCTTTCTTGCTAGCAGGCAGCCACACATCACAAAGGAATTGCCTTGTCCTCACATCACAAAGGAATGGGTCTCAGGGAAGACAGAGAGCAAGGAGAATGCATCAATCACCTTTATCACTTCTTTTTTTTAAAAAAATAATTTATATTTTTATTTTATGTTCACTGGTGTTTTGCTTGCATGTATCTTTCTGTGAGGGTGTCAGATTTTGGAGAGACAGACAGTTGTGAGGTGCTATATGGGTGCTAGGAATTGAACCAGAATCCTCTGAATGACCAACCAGTTCTCTTATTCACTGAGTCACCTCTCCAGCCCCAGCCTTTATCACTTCTTACAAGACTGCAGTTGTATTTGATTAGGCTTGGTATCTCATTGATCTTAGAAACATCCCAAAGACCCTGTCTCCAGAAACAGGCACCCTGGGAACTAAGACTTTAACATATAAACGGGGAGCATAATTCAGTCTGAGACGTTTTACTCTCATCTAAATTTAAATCTAAATTTAAAAAAAGAACACAAAAGTTCCCTTTGTTTCCTGTAAGCTTCACCAACCCCAATTGCTTCAATTAAAAAAGGAGGGGCAGTGGAGAAGAGATATCTAGATACAGGTATGTGATTAGAATTAGCACAAGTTCAACTCAGCAGAATTTCCTTAGTATGTCTGAGTTATTATTAGCTAGACTGGGAAGCAGTGTAGCCCAAAACTATTTGAGGCATCAAAGACAGTTCTTTTTTGGAAGCCTATACTTTATTTAATAGTCTATTTTGAACTGTGGAGAATTGAACTCTAAATTTAGAATGTTCAACTGTTTCTGGTTGGCATTTAACTTACTTTTTAAGTAGGACATCAGACGATGCAATGGGGTTCCCCTTAGGTTCTTCCTTAAGACTGGATGCTTCAGCTGAGAGTGTCCTAAAACTGTACTCTCCACATAGCTGAATCATGATTGCTTGATAAACCGAGGGGCTGACTCCTATGGTACAGTGTCTGCCATGCAGACCCAAGGACCTAAATTCCTCAGAATCCACGGAAAACTCTGGGAGAGTGAGGTCCTGTGATATCAGCAATGGGGAGGCAGAGGCAGGCAGATTCCCGAGCCTCGTTTGTTGCCAGCCTAGCCAACTGATGAACTACATATTCAGCGGGAGACCCTTCTCAAAAAAAGTGAAAGTGGGGAGCAATGGAAGGGAGACTCAATGTAAACCGTGGGCCTCCAGGTACATGTACACCCAAGTGCAGGTGTACCCAAATGTTTTCGTGCACACACCCACACTATCGAGTACAACATATGCACAGTCACAGGGGTTGGGGGTTCTGTTGAGGAGCACTCTTGGGATGGATACCTATGAAGGAAGTTACAATAGATACAAAGCGATGTTGTACTTCAATATGTACACAAACAATATCTCAGCTGATTTTGTAGGAAGCTTTGTGAGAAAGATGGCTCTTCTGTACAGCCAGACTTTTCGCAAGAGAGTCAGGTGTTTGTAGCCTAATATCCTCCAGACATTTAATATAGACTACCCCCAGGGATCTTTCATAATGTCCTAACTTGACATTATTTAATTTTTATATTTTATATAATTTGACATTATTTCCCCAATGTCCTAATATGACATTAGGCAAGATGACTTCCCTATCCCAACAGTGATACCTAGAAATGAACTCGGTTCTTGAACCTTTAAGTCAATGCTCCTAGCATGTAAGCAAATACACCTGGAATCCGGTACTGCACAACAGTCTCCACTATAGACAGCGTAGGGGCCACAGAGATGTTACACTACACTCTATTGACATCTTTTCCTTAGGATTGGTTCTTTCAACTGACCCTTGCCCTGCTCTGGTTGAAAGGACATCCTGCACTGCAAACTGAGGGGTGCTCAAGCACGTGGAGTTGCGCTAGCTAAGACTAGTTGTTTCCAGTAAGATTAAAATGCAGCATGGTTCCAGTCATGCCATTACAGGCATAAGGAGAGGAGCCGCTCACACCAGTTGTAAACCTAATAGAAAATCATCGACAGACGATCTGATGAGGATGGAGGTTTAGACAAGCCTAGGTATTTCTTTTGGAGGGACCTGTTTCCACAGAGGTAAGTGTGGCTTCCATAGCCTTCCTGGATTTTTCCCGCTGAGGTTTGGGTTCACTTGGTAGAGTTGGCAGACGGGTAAGGGAGATGAAATGCCCACTGTCATACAAGTACTCCTTGATAGTTTGCTGTTAATTAGCGTGGTTAGGTTTAACGAACTCGTTTAATAACAATATTCCTGCTGAGGGTTTTATTGAGTGTAAATTCTTAAATTTAATAATGTAAAATGTATCTGTGGCGTGTTAATCCTGGAAGGTTATGTGTAATGGATTAATTAAATAAGAAAGCCCCCAAATAATTTTCAGACTGATTTTAGAGTGATCTCTGTTTCGTGCGAATGAATTAAGTAGACTATTCCAAACACCATTTGTGTATGTTCATTTAAAAGCACCATCCAAAGCTAACAAAATTAGATCCAATGAGGCACAAACACAGCAAAATATTCTGCCTGGCAGACGAGAGTTTTGTTTTCTGTACTGATCCATTAAGTTGAATAACTTGATTTTCTTACAAGATGTCGACAATATGTTTCCTCCATGTAGAGAAGTCAGCGGGAACTTTCCAATCCACTCCAGAGCTGCAGCAGCTTGAATCAGCAGTGGTCTTACATAAGCGTTTGGGAAATGTTTTTAATTGTTTTAATTGCATATTAGCAAAATGACACAAACTTCTTATAGCTTTTTCAAAGTAAGCAATTCATTTAAATTAGCTAAGAATCTTTGAGCTGATTGTGAATATCCTATATATGATATATTCAAAAATTTTTTTAAAGCACATTTTCAAGGTGTGGTTTATAATTCTTCATCCTGACTAGTTGTCCCAGGGGACGGATAGCCCCCAGTTTTCATGTCTGCACAATAGGGCTAGAAAAAATGCAAATTAGGATGTGGTAAAATGATATGTACTTAAGTATGTAGACTTGAGTTCTCCAGAGTCCTCAAAGGCAGTTTCATCTGAGGATGAGTTTTGTGATTTTGTTTCCAGAGAAGTAATTATTCCAAACAGGAGTCCTGAGGGAGAGTGTTGAGCTCATTTTGCATTCCCGTCGGACTACAGAAGAGTGAGTGTTGAGCTTTCTAAATACCACAAAGATTATAAGTTATAATTTCCAGTGAAGTCCATTTTTATCACAATGACAAATGTGCTTGTTGTATTTGAAGCACCAATAATTCCGGTTGCATTGACGCAATACCTCAGCCTGCAGTCCCACAGACTTGGAGGCTAAAGGTGAGGTAGGTGTATCAGGGGCAGTGAGTAGGGATAGGGGATCAACCATCTTCTCAATAAATCATCTTCCTTCATTTTGTTTTGTGGTGTGGGGCGTCAAACCCAGAGTCCCTCTCATATCAGACAAACACTCCAGGAAACATTCCAGACCCCCCCCCCCCCTTTCCTGTCTTGAGTCATCCTGAGAATGTCAGTCTTGCCCTGTGCCTGTTTCCATCTGCCTATATGGTACCATATGACAGGCAGGACATAATTTCTTAGGGGCCTTTAAGAGTTGTTTCATTGGATCTATTTCTAAACGAAGCAAATGCATCACCAGCTAACTAGTCCTGAGGATAGATGTTGGGGGCGCTATGTCTGGCACCCAGGGAGGCCTAACATTTTGAAGGAAACGAATGACCTGGGGCTCGCGGATATAATCCCCACTGCCGAATTGGTGTTTGTCAAGCCTCCAGGTTTTCGGTTTGGGTTCCTCTGTGGTCCTCATCTGCTGGGTTCAGCCTGGTGCTGAGTCTTAGCTCAAGGGGAGTGTAAACAATGAACGTTCTGCCTTCTGGGCCTCAGTGTCAGCTTGTGTTGGCTGCCACACAGGCTCTGACCTCATTTCTGATACCAAGTCCCCCATGGCCTTGTTTCCTGGTCCTAAGTCCCTTCCTTAGAAACCCATTCAGCTCCTGGAGGACTGGCTTGCCTAGTTCTCATTTGCCCTCCTCCCCGAGGCTAACGCATGCTGGCTTGGTTTCAGAGAATCACCAGCTTTGTGATAGGTGACCTCTGACCTCTAGCTACTCATCTTTCTCCCGTTCCACACCTATATAATATCAAAATTCATAACGAAAACAACACTCTTCTATCCATCTTTCCTATGTCTTCATTTCTGTATAATATTAAGCACACTTTTAAGCTGTGCTGTCTCATGTTGGCCCTGATAGTCTGTAGCATCCTTATATTACTTTCTCTTCTACTTTTCATTAATTATAGGTCCATTGTCTTGGTTTCTACTAAAAAAGGAAATTGAGCATCTTCCTTGAAATACGTACCTTCTTTCTGTTTCTGCATCCTAATCATAACTGTGTGTTATTAGATCAACACTCAGGTTTCTTGTTACATAAGAGAAAACCAGCTGCAGCAAATGCTGAGTAAGTGGCAAACAAGCCATTACTACTGGAGGAGACAGAGGTTCCTGTGAGCTCCTAGTCAAGACATAACTCCTGTTCTACGCATTTCTGTTTAAAGGTAGTTTATTTAATATATGTTACTGATTTATTGGCACTACACTCATGTCTAAGAGCACTACAATTCACTCCTGAAGGATAACTATCTAAGCACACGGCTCTGTAAGAAACCAGACAGTGCTTGAGCATGGGGGCTGCTTTAAACTGTGCCATCAACAACAACAAGTATGAAGACGTAAAGACATGCACTCAATAGACTGTGAAAAGGACGCAGACTTCCAGGTTAGCAACTGGACTAGTTTGATTCCTATTGGCGTGATAAAATACAGTTTGGGGAAAGAGGGTTTGTTTAGTTTACAGGTTATACAGTCCATTGTCATGCGAAGCCAAACTAAGAATTCAAGGCAGAAATTGAATTCAAGACTATAAAGGAACATTGCTTACTGCCCTGCTTCCCCTGGCTTGCTCAGCTACCTTTCTTATATAGCCTAGGCCCACATTTTCAGGAATGGTACTGCTCACCTGGGCTGAACCCTCCTATAACAAATAGCAATTGAGAAAATGCCACATGAACATACCCACAGCCAATCTGATAGAAGCAATTCTTCAGTTGACGGGCCCTCTATCCAGGTGTCTCCGGATTAAATAAAGTTGACTGAAACTGACTATCATATTCAGTGCTGGTGTAAATATGAAATAAAAGAAAGGCTCATATCATCTATAATTGGTAACAGTCAAATTGACTAAGTCTTTCTATAAGGTGGCTTAGTAGGTGGAAATTCCCAACCCTGATACTTTGGATCACATTAGTTCTGTCCCCAGGAAGTTACCCTAAGGGAATTAATCAGAAAAATTCTTAATGATACCTATCAGAACATTTCCACAAGAGAAAAGTGTTGTAAACAATCAGATGGATTTCAAATTGTATTGTTATATTTATATAATTTTTGCAACTACAATGATTTAAAACCCAATACAACTATATTTAGTATCTTCAAAAGATGTTTACAATTTTTGCTACATGGGATGCATGGTCTATAAGACAGTCTTTCAGTATTATTTAAATTAGGGGAATGATATGTAGGAATAGATACAGAGCTGTATCGTTAGAAAAATAAACACCTGGACATATGCAAATACACACTTAAATGTAAACCTATGTCTAGAACTCTCAATGCATAGATATCTACCCAGAACAACCCCTATAAGAATGCATTCATTTTTAAGATGTATCTATTTATTGATTTAGTGTTTGTGTGTGCCTCTATGAGTTTATGTTTCCAGTGTATGCAGGTGCCCATAGAAACCAGAAGAAGGTGTCTAGTCCCCTGGAACTAGATTTATAGGTGATTCTGAGCCACTATGTGGGTGCTGGGAACTGAGCCCGTGTCCTCTGCTAGGAAAGCAAGCTGAGCATGACATGGGAAGCAAAACCAATAAGCAATGTTCCTGCATGTTTCTTCAGTCTCTGCCTCCAGCTCCATGCCCCAGGCTCCCACCCTACTTCCCTGATTACAGGCTGTCTTGTAACCTGTAAGGTGAAATAAACCTTTTCCTTTCCATGTTGTTTTGATCATGGTATTGTGTCCCAGCAATGGAGAGCAAACTAAGGAATGATTTTGCAGACAGAGTCACAGGGACCCAGAGAGAGTCCATAAAAAAGGCAACATCTAGAAAGTGTCAGAAGAGGAATCCGTGCTTTCTCAGAACACAGAGAATACTTTCTGCCTGACCCACAGTCATAATAGTTTCACCTTCCGCCTCCTTGAACTGAGTTCCTGTTTTAACGTTTGCTGTGAGTCCTTGGAGATCTGGTCTGTTCTGGACTAAATCGCAGATGCTTTGTAGCTGACAAGTTGCCCAAACTCCATAATCCTTAATTCCTTTTCCAGCAGAAGGGAGGTAATAATAGTCTCCACACATTTATTATAGACATTGTATAAAGTGGCAAACACAAAGTATGTGCTGAATAAATAATAATTATGTTGACTTATTCTGCAGTTTAAATCACGGTATATATAATTAAGCAGTTTATTGCAAACATTTATTATGTTGCCCTGGTTCTTCACATTCATGTTTTAGGGTTGTATCTGGATTCACTGAGTGGATAGTTATTTACCATCCACTGTATGGGTAATATTTAAGCTTTATTACTTATTTTATTACTGTGTGAAAGAGCAGTGATCTTGGGTTAGTTGTTTGAGGTTTCTGTAAATAACAATACTGCTTTTGCAGAGCTGAGCTGAAGGTTAATGAAGACAAACAACAGAACAGTTATAAAAACCTCTCACGCTTTGCCAGCTACATCATGCATTCTTAAAATGGGTTAGTTCTTTCCCCTCTGCACCAGGAAGGTAAGGCTCAGTTGAAAGGGACTTAACTTTAAACAGAATTAAAAAGCCTTGCTTCCAAGGCTCCCAAGGCTCCCAAGGCTCCCAAGGCATGGGGAATAAAAGTGTGGTGGTGCCTTTAATCCCAGCAATTGGGAGGCAGAGGCAGGAAGATCTTTATGAGTTCGAGGCCAGCCCGGTCTACAGAGTGAGTTCCAGGACATCCAGACCTAAATAGAGAAACCCTGTCTCAAAAAAACAAAAAACAAACAAACAAAAAAAACAAAGAAACAAACAAAAGGCCTTGTTCGCACTTTTGAAAGTTCTTGTTGTTCCAAGCATACTTCTGAGATTTTCTTGTGGATCTTCTGCTTGAGCCTCCTGTAACCCCATCTCAGTGGCTCTCACGAGTCAGTTGATGGAGATCTGCTTGTGCCCCCTGGAGCACCACCATCTCAGTGGCTCTCGGATAAGAGTCAGTTGTTCCAACAGAAAGCCTTCGACTTTAGTCTTTCCTGTTTTTAAACATTACTCTGAGTGGGCACTTAGCTATATTTACATTGATTTGAAAATACAATTACGCTTTCACTGGTGGGACCAATGTAGAGGACAAATAGCGCTGTAATGAATTCTTCCTACTGCTAAGTACGTGAGAGGGTAGGGCCCTAAAAAGGAGTTTGAGCTGGAGCAATCTGCACTGTATTTACACGACTCGATTACATTGCAATATAATGTGTGTGTGATTTGGGTCATTTAAGAAGACTTCAAAGGACCTGAATAGGCACTCTGTGGCATAAATGAGCTTGTGATTGCCTGGAATTTTTTTTTCAGTTAAAATCAAATCTTCACATACAGTTGTAAGCTCACAACTCCTAAAGCTGAAAAGAAACGAAAGATCCTAGAGCTGGGTTCTAAGATAAGAATTGTAGGAAAGATTTGTCTGTAATTAACTGGGAAAGTACTTTTATGTTTGACATCACCATAATCCTTCAGGATGCACAAATTGCACATTAGATAGCACAGAGAAGAAGCAGGGCTTTTAACATGTGGGATGCACCCCCCAACCATCTCCACCACACACAGAGACTGTAGTAATTTTGAAGATGAACTTGTGAACTTTTAATTTATACAGTGCTTTGGAGTAATTAGTCCTTGAATTCTCTGGCTGTTGAGGTGTAATTATTTACAAAAGGGATGGGAGCCGGGCGGTGGTGGCGCACGCCTTTAATCCCAGCACTCGGGAGGCAGAGGCAGGCGGATCTCTGTGAGTTCGAGGCCAGCCTGGTCTACAAGTGCTAGGTCCAGGACAGGCTCTAAAAAAGCTGCAGAGAAACCCTGTCTTGAAAAACCAAAAAAAAAAAAAAGAAGAAAAAAAAAAGGGATGGGAGCCTGGAGAGCATCCTGACTTCCTGGGGGAAAGGATACTGTGCATCCATCATCATAACAGGATGCTCAGAAAGTGTGGCTGTGTCGACAGACACTAAAGACTCGACATTACATCAGTAAACAGCCTCATCTTGCAGAACCATATTATTTTTTTATGAATCTCCCCTTTATCCACCAATCATTTTGCCTAGTGGATTTTGAACACTTTCTGTCTTTACTACAAAATGAAGTAATGTAGTGAAAAGCATTCAAATTCTCCCAACCACCAGTTAATTCATTAGATTTTATTTAAAACTTATGTAGTGGTAGCTTTATTACATAACTAGGTTGCCTGTAAAGATTCATTGAAAGTTTTGGATAGTTGTGCACTAGTCTCATAGTCAAGTGTGCATTGCAAGCCACTAGTTAAGTGTGCATTGCAAGCCACTAGTCAAGTGTGCATTGCAAGCCACTAGTCAAGTGTGCATTGCAAGCCACTAGTCAAATGTGCATTGCAAGCCACTAGTCAAGTGTGCATTGCAAGCCACTAGTCAAATGTGCATTGCAAGCCACTAGTCAAATGTGCATTGCAAGCCACTGACCACCTTTCCAGAGTCTGAATCTGGGCTTCCTCTTGGCAAGACTGGCTGCCAAAACTAATCTCCTGAAATCAGTGTCTCTACCATTGCTCGTTGGTTACCAGGATTCTGACTCTCATTATAAAAATGGCATATAGTGGCTTTTAAAAGTGATGTATACTGCCCCAGGTTTGATTAACAGAAGACACACAGAGAGAAAGAGAGAGATGCTCAAACTGTATCCCCAAAAGATAGATGGCCAGGGACCGGTGAGATGGCTGGCTCACCAGGGAAAGGTGCTATCTTCAATCCCCAGGACTCATATAATAGAAGGAGAGGATGACCTCCAGAAGCTCCAGAAGCTGGCCTCTGATTGCCACACATGCATGTGTCACATTTGCTCACCCACAGACATGGACAAACACACACACATATACACACATGCATGCACGTGCACCCATACATACACAATGTAAGTGTAATAAGTTTTGTTAAAAAAGTAGATTGATGCTGGGTGGTGGTGGCACACGCCTTTAATCCCAGCACTCTGGAGGCAGAGGCAGATGGATCTCTGTGAGTTCGAGGCCAGCCTGGTCTACAAGAGCTAGTTCCAGGACAGGCTCCAAAGCCACAGAGAAACTTTGTCTCGAAAAACCAAAAAAATAAAATAAAAAATAAAAAAAAGTAGATTGATGAGCAAATCTCTGCTCTGTCCCTATCCCATCGGCAGAGGCAAGCCTCTACTTCCTATGTACTGTCATTGCCTTATGCCCCAGCTGCAGCTTCCTCTTTTAAAATAGAATTATTTTTGAAGGCTCTGTTACCATTCTACACTCTGCCGCATTCTCTTAAAGGTTATTCCTTATTCATTGCACCATATGGCTGTGCCATCTTTTATTTTAGCCCCTCCCCCACCGGTGGAAATTTAGCTGATGTCTAATATTTTGCTTCATTTTGTAGCTGTCCATTTCATTGTTGTGTATATATCAACATCTTAATAGGACACACATTTATAAATGAAATCGATAAATCAAACAAAAGTAGCATGCATCTTTTATTTCAACAAATGCCACAAACTTTAGTTAGTATAATGAGTTGTACTGCCAGCAGCATGGATTAGAGGGGTGTGTGCTTTTCAGGTGCAGAGCTGGCCTTGGACATAACAGGTGTTGGGTGGTGATGTTTGCTCTCTCTTTCTTTTCTTTTTTTTTTTTTTATCACAGTTGCAGTCCAGAATCTGTGGGCTCTCTTATATAACACTAGTAACTGCTTTATCTGCAACGAGGCTTTATTTTCCAACATTGTATTTCTTTTCAACAATTTGACGATATTGCTTATGGGAAATAAGCTTACCTCAACTGTGTTGACTCATAGAAGAAAAGATTAAAGGACGTGCTGATATTTCAGAACCCTGCTTTTTAGCTAATGTCTAATAATAGCTAATATCCATCAGTGGGTGGGGGTCAGGGGAGCTAAGAGACACGATGCAGTGTTTTGATATTTTATGGGCCTAGTTAGTTTTCCTTAGTTAAAAAATTGTAAGGAGGGTTCCTTCTATCCTCAAATAAAGAGACGCACTGACAGTTTGGCTTTTGATGATCAAGTGACCATGGTAGCTGCTAACACTTCACCTCTGAGCCTCGCTAAGCTGCATCATGTTCTCACCGTGGGAGTGAGCTCCTGACAGCGATTGATTCCCTGTCTTCATTTCCTCCCCTTGCACCACATCTGCTTTTCCTCTCCTTCCTCTCCAAGTGGTCTGACTCCTCCAGTCAGAACCTAACCATCTCTGCCTCGGCCCCTGGCCCAGCAGTACAGTTCAGCTATAAGAACCACGGCTCAGCGAGTCCCATTCGACTTTTCTATCTGTGGTTCTCCCCTCCGCCCTTGGTGTCTTATGATTTGTGATAGCGTCTTCATTTCAAATTCCAAAACGAAAAGAACCCTTTTATTCAACCATGCAGAGCAATGTTCACAGTCTTCACTATGTATATGATGTTGTATTTGTTGGGGGATATGGTGCTTTGATAAAGATTTGGACTTTAAGTTTATATGTATTCTTAAGTAAGGAAAGTTGGTGGCATTTCTGTGGGGGTTTGTCCTCTATAGAGGGTTTATACACTAGGGTGTCATTCGAGTGTATGCCTACTTTCCTTGGAGAGATAGGCCAAGATAAACAGAGATGACATGTTACCTATAATACTGACATCGTGGGTTTCTTAAATTTCTGTTCCTCCCCACGTTTGATACTGGTGTCTGATCTGTGGAGGAAGGGATTGTTCTGGCCTGTCTCGTGTCATCTGGAATAATGTTACTCAGAATGGCTCCATACTAATGCTCTTCTTGCCTGTCTATAACAAGGTAAATACATGAACTGGAAGCCTTTGGAAACCATTACTGCACTCTGGAAACATTGAGTCCAGTATTAAAATCTGAATCTGGGGGCTGAAGAAGTGGCTCAGCAGTTAAAGATTACTGGCTAGAGAACCTGGCTGGAGGACCTGTGTTCGATCCCAGCACCCACACAGTGGCTAACAATAGTGTGTAACTCTGGTTCCAGAGGATCCAGTGCTCTTCTCTGGTCTTTACTTACACTGACCCGTACATTGTGCTCAAACACATATGTAAGCAAAATACCCATACACATAAAAATAAATTTTAAAAAAAGAGTGTGTGTGTATATGTGTGTGTGTGTGTGTGTGTGTGTGTGTGGTTTCTCTGTGTGTAGCCCTGACTGTCTTGGAACTTGCTCTGTAGACTGTTGGGGCAGCTAACTTAGGGTTTTTCATGACAATGAGACAGTCTGCTCCTGGCAGCACCAAGCTACTTCAAGAGGAAGATGGGCATTGAAGAGGATCCTTATGGAGTTTGATAGCCATATGGGCAAGAAACTGCTCTTGCCTGGACTGTTGCATAAACTGGACACCAAGAACCCGCAGAGAGAGGACTGCTGAACTTGCCTAAGGGTGAGATGGTCTTTCTGGGTTCCTGATTCATGAAAGAGTCTGTGAGACATTCTGCAGGACACAGCAGAAAGTGACTGAACTGTCTTTGGAATTTCCTGCTTCCTGGAAATGTCTGCTGGACACTATGGGCCTGAAGGCCGAAGATGTATGCCCCAATGGTACAGAGGAACTTTGGGTGACTGTCCAGGCAGCGAATTGTCTCTGTCATTTCTAGAGTTTGAAAGTTGCATATTTCTAGTTTACTTAGGTAATATTATATCCTTCTGGAGTCTTTGATGGAGTTGAAGAATAAATAGATAGTTATAGCTTTCCTTAGTTATGATAAAAGATAAAATAGATTTAAATATTGTAACTGTAATTCTTGCTTGATAACTCTTTTGTTACATGTAATTTTACTATGTTAAAGTTAAAGCCTTTCTTTTTTGTTTAAACAGAAAAAGGGGAAATGATGGAGGAGTGTCTATGTGTTACTTTCATTATTAATAAAGATACTGCCTTGGCCCTTTAAGAGACAGAAAATTAGGTAGGCGGAGTAGACAGAACAGAGTTGTGGGAAAAAGGAAGCAGAGTTGGGGAGACGCTTCAGGCAGTCGCCATATGCTTCTCCTCTCTGAGATGGACGCAGGTTAAGATCTCTCCTGGTAAGCCACCCCTCGTGGTGCTATATAAATTATTAGATATGGGTTAAAGCAAGATATGAGAATCAACCAATAAGAAGCTACAGATAACGGGTCAGGGGCCAGGCAGTATTTAAATGAATACAGTTTCTGTGTAATTATTTTGGGTAAAGCTAGCCAGGTGGCGGGACACAGCCCGCCGTCCCTTCTACAGTAGACCAGGCTGGCCTCGAACTCACAGAGATCCACCTGCCTCTGCCTCCCAAGTACTAGGATTAAAAGTATGTACCACCACCATTGCCCCAAAGTATTTATGTTTTCTATGCATTAGAAAATCTTTTTTTCCTAAAAACTTACTTTATTCAACAAAATATCAATTGATCCCAGATTCAATCTTTGGAATAATTTCAAATTTTTCTTCAAATTTCTGTGATTCCCTAGCTTGTAAGGAAGCTTCGCTGCTGAGCAGAAGCCGTTGTCTTTGTTTGCTTTGACCATCTGACAGGAGTTTCTCCCACTTGACTAGAAAAGGAGGAACAGTGGCTGTCTCTTGCCTGAGGCTGCAGTCTGCCTAGCATTAGATTGCCTCATTTCTGTCACCAAACTACAAGGTCTCCTGAGCTTTTCATGTTGGGATATTTTAATTATGTTTCTGAGAGATTGAATGTAACGAGAGAGAAAATTAGGCCCGGCAAGATGAGCGCCATTCCCCTGTATTACTTTTGCCCTAACGTCATTTTCCCCCAACAACCATTTATATTTTATTTTCCCAAATGTTGACTCTTTAAGTTGATTAACAGAAAATCTAGGGTGGCCTAATGTCATTTTCTAAAACTGGAGCATACCCTGAAGATATCGAGAAAAATTTAATGAACACACACACACACACACACACAAAAGCCCAAACCAAAACAAACATGCAGACCAAAAGCCCATGTCCTTTCTGAGTGTTGAATGCCTTTTAAGAGTTTTTAAGAGTTTGTGGGTGACACGTAATAGGAAATATTAGGGGAAAAATAGGAAAATCTGGGGACACTGACAAGTGCCACAGAGCCAGCCTTGGGGAAAAGAGTGTTTCTGTCCAGGCTGTGGTGTGATTGCAGGCACCAGCATAATCCAGGGATCATCTATCCATTTAGAACAGAGCTGATAGAGGGAAGGTCAGTTATACAGCTCCAAATAGTTTTTGAATTAAGAAACACACACACACACACACACACACACACACACACACAGAGAGAGAGAGAGAGAGAGAGAGAGAGAGAGAGAGAGAGAGAGAGAGAGAGAGAGAGAGAGAGAGAGAGAGAGAGAGAGAGAGAACCTGAGAGCCCCAAGGCTCTGTGGGTGAACCAACTTCCATCTTAAAAAGTCAGGACATCGAGAATGTAGCTTGCCTCACATTTGCATAGAATCCTGGCCTCCATCCCCAGTGCTGAAGAAACCAAATAAGAATAGGGAGCCAGGGATCCATTGTGTTTTTGAAAATGAGCATTAAAATAATGTCTTTGCCTCATCTATTAGATAAAGAGCATTTATAAAAAGCTTCTTTTATTTTGCTGTTCTTCAATATTTCACATTTTTATTTATGGTTATTAGTATAAGAGGGAGGGGGCAGTATGTGTTCCATGGCAAGCGGACAACTTTCAAAAGTGGGTTTTCTCCTTCTACCACAGGTCACAGGGACCAAACTCAGGTCGTCAGGCTTTCCTGGTAAGCCTTTTTACCCACTGAGCCACCTTGCCAGCCTTTACCTTATTTAGCTTTTGCCCATATACAAAAAAAGTAAATATAATTTCAAGTTTATAATTCCTAGTGGGTTGTAATATTTTGCAGTTTAATAACACATTGTAATTTAAATAAGTTCTTGAAATAAAAAAATAAAAATGACTTCCCGCCTGGATGAAAAAAATGAGGATTTAACTATCTTTTTCATAAAAATGATGTGATGTCTGTCATTTTCCCAGGAAAATAGGATCTAGAATGACCCAAAGGGATAACAAGGTTGGAAGTGTTATTTTAACAATTCTTAGAAATAAATTTCAAACGTTGGAAGTTTCCAGACACTGAGAGTGACTTACCCATTTGTCATTCTGAGTCCTGGATTTAGTGAGTTACTATGTACTGAGTGCTCTCTGCAAGGTCTCCATCTGTCACCAGCATACCAAATTGATGCCTTTTGCCCATCCTTGCATACATCAACCCAGGAGACTATACTAGAATCTCAAGCATGGTTCCAGGAACTTCCCCAAGGTTCCATTTGTAAGCACTAATTGACTCAGAGAAATGCAAATACCACCTAGATTACTGGGAGAAATAGGTGAACTAGTATATCTAAAACACCTTTGAAATGCAGGTGTCCCAAGTGAGTGCAATCCCCACCCCACGCACCAGGAATGGTAGAGACTGCTTCTGAGATGGCTTCGCGAGTTATTCATAAAGAGAAGCTGAGTCTTGCTTAACATAGAGTTCCACTTCAATGATTTAAAGAAATAGTTCAAAGGGGAAACACATTAAAATATTTTCTTCCCCTGGAAGAAATACAACAGGAAATACCAAATCAAGAGATGCTCAGAGAATGAAGTCAGGGTATTCAAAAACAGGCACAAGAAATAGGATAAATGTGTTTTTAAAAATACATGAGCATGATTCTCATTTACAGGCTGTCTTCTTGAATCTTGGTTTTACTCATCCTTGACCTTTCACCTTGCAAGGGGACCCATCTTGTCCATGAATGATCTCAGCAGTTCATGACTTTCATGAACTTTCAGAAAGTTCAGGCTAGACATCAGGAGGGATTTGTGTTGCAACAACTCAAATCTATGAAGATAAAGCTGGTGCTTCCTGTAGGAAATGCACATATTCCCTCCCCACGTGCCCCCAAGTCAGATAAATCTTTCAGCCTGAGGTTTCTCATCAACAAATGGTGATTTGGACGTGAATAAATTTAATCCGCTAAGATTTCCTTAACTGAAAAAGTGACTATTTTATCATGTCCTACAAGTAGGAGTGAACCAAAACTTAGAAAATCAGTTGCAATGGAAAAAAAATGTTTTTGACATTTTCCCCCTGTATTCCAGAAGAAGAGCAGCTCCAGTTTTGTGATGTGTTGGTAGCGGGGTGGGAGCAGGAGTGGTAGGGTGTTTTGTGTGTTTGTGTGTTTGCAGGTACATGTGGAAGCCAGGGGCAGTGACAGGTGTCTTTCCATAGGAGACATCCACTTGTTTGAGAAAACAAATCTTCTCTCATTGGCTCAGAGCTCTCAAGTGAGCTAGACTGACGTTTAGCCAGCCCCAAGGATCCTTGTTCCTTCATCCCTACTTCTGTGATTACAGCACACTCCACTCCACCTCAAACTCAGTTTCTCACACTTGCATTGCTAGCATTTTACTGACTGAGCCCACAGTCTGTGAAATGCTTACTTTCTTTATCTAGAATAACATGCAATTTCTTTTAGACCAATGGTTCTCAACTATGGGCCATAACCCCTTTGACAAACCTCTGTCTCCAAAAATATTTATATTACAATTCATAACAGTAACAAAATTAGAATTATAAACTCACAACAAAAGTAATTTTATGGAGGGGGTCAGCACAACATGAGGAACTATATTAAAAGGGTCACAGCATTAGGAAGTTTGACAGCCACTGTTTTGTAGACAGTTACCTTGCTTGACTGATCTGATTGCCTGAAGCTATCCAAGAATAATATACTCTATTTTATTTTCCCAGTGCTAGTCAATTGAACTTTCTATGATATTAAAATGTTCTATAGTAAGAACAAGACAAGTAGCAAGACAAGGTAAATTTCTTTTTGATCCCTGAGTTTCAAGGCTCTGAGTTTGATCCCCATCATTGTGGTCACAGGGCAAGCTGTGGGGAAGCAGGGAAAGTGGAGAAGGGGGTTTGGGGTGGTTCTCTATCCTCGCACTTGAGACTCACAGAAGAGGATCTGGACTTTGAGGCCAGCCTAGATCACATGCAGAAAGCTATCTAAAAAAGAAAGTGTAATCTATATTGTCCGGTACAGTATCGTACCAGAGCTTTTAAAAGATTGAGCTAGCACATCTAAGGAACAATATTTTTAATGTGTTTAGGTTTAATTAATTGAAATGTAAACTTAAATAGTCACCTGTTGCTAGTGTTGGCCCTATGCAACAATGAGGTGTGAGAGATACTAATTCACATGGGTTAAACTATCTGTCAAATTAGACCACTCTAAGGAGGTTGGTAACTAGAACTTAGCCGATGTCTCAATATTCCATTAAGTTTGAAATTTCAAAAAGAAAAGACCATTAGACTATAAACCAGTTGACTTAATGTATTTTTTTTCAATTTTGATTTCTTGTTTTGTCTTCCTGAGTTTTCTGTATTTTTTTAAGTCCTTAGATGTAGCAAAAATTTAGCACTTTTCAAATGTAAGAATGTGATGGGTTGTATCGTCACTTCTGTTATTTCATGGGAAATAGATGTAGATGGGGAAAAAAATGAATGCGCAGGCCACCCTGAGACAGGCTCACAGGTTGCTTAGCAGACCTGTAAGTACTTGCAGACTGTCCCAGGGAGGCCCAGGTGTTCATTTATTTCCTTAGGGTGTCTTTCAGGCAGTGTGTGGTTTCTTTGTCTAGGCAACATTACAAATTAGCTTTGCCTGTCTTTTACGGCTATTCATGTTCTCATATCATGCATTTTCAGATTATAGTAACTGAGCTTTTAAAATGAAGACTGGCTTTTTAAATGGGACATAATCTGTGTTGCCATAGCAGTATCTTTTATTTCCCCTTTTTAAAAACAATATTTTTATTTATTCTTTGAGAATTTCATACAGGTACACAATGTATTTTGATCATCCCCTGTCCCCAACTCCCCTTCAACCACTCCCCAACATGATCCTCTCCCAACTTTATAGCCCACTGTGTTCAATTAGTGCTGTCCTATATTCCTGGGCGTGTGGCCATCTACCGAAGCATAAGAACCCTACCAATAGCCATACTCACAAAGAGCAATTATCCTCCTTCCCCAGTAGCATCAATGACAGCATCTCCTCGCTGAGGGGTGGGACCTCATGGACTCCTCACTATCCATGCTGGAATGTTGACTTGCTTGATCTTGTCCAAGTAGCCACACCTGCTGACGTCATAAGTGCAATGGCCAGTTCCTTTATGTTCAGAAGGCAGCTTTAGTGTATAATGACACATACCAGCAATCATAGCCCTAGGGAGCTTGTGTCAGGAGAATGACGTTTGAGGCCAGCCTGGGCTATATTAAAAGAGTCTGTCTCAAACAATATAGTGTTTGTATACTTAAAGTTCGTGTGAGCTAACTAAAACCTACACACAACAATATGTCTTCAGGTGTAAAATTTCAGGCAAATTGGAATAGTTGATACCAATCACTTCTGATTCATCAAAGCAGTTTGTTTGCCGGTCACCTACTATATGCTAGGTATCATTATTGGTATTGAGAAAGCGATAGCAAGGACTCAGACAAAATTCTCTGTCTTCATAGCACAGGAATCCCACAGGAATACTTTTAGTTTCTATATCACCTGTTAATTTTCTCAAAATGCCAATTTCTTTATGCTTTGTGAGAACATAAATTAGCACAACTCATGTTTCGTTCGTTTGTTTTACATCACTAAGATTCTTGAGTTGCCTTGGAGTGCCCATTTCTCTGCAGACATAGAACGGTTCTCAGGATCACTTAAGAAGTCCTGACAAAGCCTGAAGCCCTCCCTACTCCACCCTTTGAGTTTGTTGATCAAAAGGCATAAATGTTAGTGCTGATTCACCTTAGTGAATATGATATGCTGTCAGAATTAACACCACTAATGTAGAAAGCTTAAGTTACTGACTTGAAGATCATGGAGTTAGTCCAGCATAGAAACTATGAAATATTTTAAAAATATAATGATAAAAACTTACTTTGTTCTTTGTGGTAATATTTTGTTTGTGCTGTAATAAACAAAGCTTGCCTGAAGATCAGAGTTCAAAAGCTAGCCACAATAGTTATTCATAGAGGTCAGGCAGTGGTGGTGGTAGCACACACTTTTAATCCCAGCACTTAGGAGAGAGAGACAGACATATCTCTCTGAGTTCAAGGCTACCCTGGGCTACACAACATTGATCCAGTCAAAAAGAGAAACAGAAACAGGCGGTGGTGACTCACACCTTTAATCCCAGTACATGGGAGTCACACACCTTTAATTTCAGCACTAGGGAGGTGGAGACAGGAAGCGATAAGGCTGGGTGAAGAGAGGAATAAAGCAGGAGGAAACGGGGGCTCATTGCATTCAGTCTGAGGACTTGGAGAGACAGGATCTTCATCCTTCAGTTTGAGGGTTGCATAGAGGTAAGAACTAGTGGCTGACTCTTCTCTGACCTCTCAGCTTTCACCCCCTAACATCTGATTCTGGATTTTTATTTATTAAGACCAATTAGAAATCATACTACAGTTCCCACTTATGACTATAAATGGGTGTGTTCAAGAAGTAAAGGAGAAATGGTACTAAAGGGTTTCAACATTCAGGTCATCTCCCCATCTTATTGACCTCAAGTCTAACGAGTTATTTACATAATCATTTGTTTAGTTTACTGTGTTAATTTAGAACTTAACATATACCAAGTACTAGGGATCTAAAGATGAACAAATAATGTACCACGTCCTCTAGGAATCTATAGCCTAGTACAGGCTTACAGGGTTGTTATCCAAATGGTCATATAGTAAACATTTATGGTTTTATGGGACCTGTCACCTCTGTCACAATTATTCAAATCTGCTATTATACAGAAAACTGCCGTAGATAACACATAGATCAAGGAATGCTTAGATCCATATGCTGTACTGCAATAATTAGGCTTACGAAAACTGACAGTGGTCTGGACTTGGCTAGAATCGTCATTGTTGGTCTCTGATCTATTGGAAGAAAGTTTAACAGCTGTTGTCGAGTGGGGTAAGTGAGCAAACCGGATCTACAGGGTTTTCATAAAATAACAAAAGGACATCAAGTTAGACTGGGAATTACGTGAGGACACGAGGAGGATTTCTGAAGGAATGTCCATGTGAGCTGTGAAGGAAGGGCGAGAGTTTGGAGAAAGGGAGAGAAGAGGATGTTCCAAGCAGAGGACAGATGTGCAAGTAAACACGTCTAAAACAGTGGCACCTGTTATGTCACCCATGAGGAATTCACTGAAGCTGCAGGGAATGAGGCCAGTAAGTGAGGGCCAGCCACACTTTGAAGGGCCACAGCAATGAGGCCAGACACTCTGGCAGTATGCTGAAATTCTTTGCATCACATGGGAGCACATAAAATATTCTGAGCAGGAAAACGGTTCAGACTTTGCTGTCTGTCAACGGGGAAGAGGATGCCCCACCAAAGCTCCACAGTCATCTAGGCAGAAAGTGATGCCAGTGCTAACAATGGCCATTGGGAGGTTAAGAGCACTGGCTGCTCTTCCAGATGGACCCGGGTTCAATTCCCAGCACCCACATGGCAGGTTACAACTGTCTGTTACTGGAGTTCCAGGGGATTTGATTCCATTTTCTGAACTCCACAGGCACCAGACAGACAGGTAGTGCACAGATGCACATGTAGGCAAAACACTCATAACAAAATAATTAAATAATAAGGAAAATCTGTTTGGCTGAGGGCTTCACCCCAGCTCCTGGTACAAACTCCCTCACCTGGGAGCTGCCTCAGTCCAAACTCCACCTCGGAGAAAGCCCACCAAACGGTGACCCCCTCCCCAGGGAGGGTCAAGAAAGCCCTCCAAATGGTAACCTCCCCCCAGGGAAGGTCAGGACCACTCCCACAGGCTATTTAAACTGCCCTCCCCCCAGAATGAACATGCGGTCTTCTGGTTCCCCGTGGTCTCCCCCTTTCCCTCTTCCCCTCTTCATGTTTTCCCGGGTGGAATATTGGCATCCATTGCCATTCATTAAACCTGGGCATCTTTTAATTTGGTCTGATTGAGATTATTTGCATCAGCGGAGAGGTTTGTTGGCCAGAAAATACTTAACATTTGGAGCCTTGTTTGTTTTTATATTAGGTGTTAGCCCCAATTTAAAAGGATTTTTGTAAAAGGCAGTTCAAGGGCATTTGGAGATCAGGTTTTGAATCACAAGAGCCCATTTTAGAAGTCTATGCCAAATCTTGGGACTCAAGTCTGTCACAATGCGTGCATCGTGACAGGGCTCTTGAGTCAAAAACAGGGAGTTTGTGAGCAATGAGTGGCAGATGTCTCTATCCACTCAGTCCCACCTTAGCGAGAAAGGTCTCGTCACTTCCTGGCATCTGGCTGGGACCGTGACTCACACAGGAAAGCCCGAAAATCAACAAACATAAATGGGTACCCGGACCCTAGCGGCATGTGCTTGAAAAAGGGGTACTCACCGAGACGAAGCCGATCTTAGTCTGGCAGAGAGCACATGGGAGAAGGGCATTTTCATGTGGCCCTGGGCCCGTGGGAAAAACAGCCCCCTCCCCGGTGGGACCTCCAAATGTTAAGTATTTTCTGGCCAACAAACCTCTCCTCCAATGCAAATAATCCCAATCAGACCAAATCAAAAGATACCCAGGTTTAATGGATGGTAATACTCCCAGGTGGCCCTGGGAAAACATGGAAAGGGGAAGAGGGTACGGAAGACCACAGTGAACCCAGAGACCACATGTTCATTTTCTGGGGGCAGTTTAAATAGCCTATGGGAGTGGTCCCGACCTTCCCTGGGGAGGGGTTACCATTTGGCAGGATTTCTTACCTTCCCTGGGAAGAGGTCACCGTTTGGTGGGCTTTCTTCGAGGTGGAGTTTGGACTGAGGCAACTCCCAGAGGAGGGAGCTTGTACCAGGAGCTGAGGTGAAGCCCCCAGCCAAACATTCCAGACTTTTCATATAAAGGGGTACCAGGGAGTTGAAGTGACACATCCCACCAAACAAAAATCATATTTTAAAAAAAGAATGACCAGTAGGGGCAACCAAGACAGAGCAGAAAGAATAATTTCAGAGATGGCATAACCAGTTTATGCTGATTGATTGGGTATTGGAATTACTCAGTAGGAAGTTTCTAGATTTCGAGGCAAGGTGATGAAATGGAACAGTTCGTGTAGATAGGAGAGATAAACCTGGGAAAGGTATAGGATGAATGCATTAATGTAAGACTTTGAATTTAACTTAAATATGTGGCTTTGACATGCAATCACCTCGTAGAAATTAGATTGCCTATAACTTTAATATAACCTTACAAATGTGGACCAGATATGGCGGTACACACTTGCAATACCAGCACTTTGAGGTGGAGGCAGGAGGATCAGGAGTTCATGGTCATTCTCACATAAATAGGGAGCTCCAGGTCAGCCTGGGATACATGAGGTACTGTCTTAAAAAATTACAAATGCATATTAAACCCCTTTTGTATCCTTAGTTAATCCCTTTCCTTCCTCTTCTTTGCCTTTTATGGAAGATATTTATTTTATGGAAGACCTTATTTTATTACTTTTCTCTCTATAAATCCACATCTACTGTGTAGTTTTCTGTGTGCTGATAGAACCGTGTTATGACAGCGGTCCTGACATTCTTCAACTTCACAACTGTTTTGGAAATTTGTGATGATCCATTATAGATGTGTGTCCTTCAAATCTCTATTTTATGTCAGATGTTGTCTCAAGTTAAACACACACACACACTCACACACACAGAGTGATAGGCATCTGTGCTTAGCACACCTCTATTTTTCAACTTCTTTGCTTGGAAAATGAAGATAACAACAGTACCAACCTCATAGGGTAATTTTGTGTGCATGTGTGTGTTCATATGCATGTGTATAATTAAACATACTTACATGTACATACACCTTTACATATATTACTAGCTCAGGCCCTGACACATAATGATCATATAATATACACAAACTATTTTTTCAGTATGATTTTTCGTGTTAGGATTCAGTTGCTCCCAGTTCTCTGTTATTGTGCTGCTCTCCTCTGAGGACACACACGGAACGGGACGTTGATTTTGGATTAGAGAGTATGTTAGTACCTCTTGTTTCTGTGATGAAGGTACCTGACAAGAAGCAACTTAAGGGAGGATGGGTTTGCTTGGTTTAGAGTTTCAGAGCCCAGTTCATCATGGAAGCCTGGTGGCGGGAGTAGGAGGCGATTGTTCACGCTGCATCTGGAGTCAGGGAGCCAGGATTAATGTGCTCTCCCCTTTGTTTCTCCTTTCTAAATTCGGTCCAATACTCCAGTCCATGGATTAAAACCACCCTAAATGTGGGTGGCTCTTCCTCCCTCAGTTATTATAATCTAGCTAATCAGGCTAGAAGTGGCCAGAGATTTGTTTCCATGGTGATTCCAAATTTCCCTCAATTTTATACTCACTATTAGCCATCTGAGATGGTGTGCATGGACTTCGCCAAACTCCTCTCCAAAGAGGTGATGACAGTTTTTTTTTTTTTTTCTACCAATGCCAGGTGCCACTGTGCTCCTTTGCCAGCACTGGCACTTGTGAGACTGCCACCTGGGGAATGCTATGCATATTGAAACAATGCCTGATGCTTCTAAAATTGTTTTAGTTTGCATTTCCCTTACACCTGTGAGATTGATAATACGATCACGTGTTTATCGACCACTCAACTTTTCTTTTAGCTGGGTACTTATACTGTTTGACCAGTTTTCTTTTCTCATTTTTTTTCTTGTTTTTCCCTTCTTATACTGTAGGTATTTTTTATATACCTAAATAATATTTTTTTCATATTACAAATTGTATCTAGACATATTTGGCTTGTTTTTAAATGTGAAGCTATTACTTTCACCAAAACCATTCAAAAAATATTAAAAAGCAAAATATGATGCAGAAGAGTTTGTGAAAATCATAAGCCCCTTGCCTCCCCTTTCTGTCCATGCCCACTGGTACACCTCAGAAATATATGTTTTTTTGAGACAGGGTTTCACTATATAGTTCAGGCCGGCCTAGAATTTACTATGTAGACCAAGCTGAGTTCAAACTCATAGAGATCCCTTCTGAGTGCTGGGATTAAAGGCATGCACAACCACACCAGATTTGGAAGTAATTTTTTAAATCTAAGATTCCCATTTCCTTTTCTCCTTTTTAAAAATGTTTATATCCCCATATTCAAGATTTTGAATGGCACCTCTTTCCTCTAGGCTGTGAACGGAAGGCTAGCATCGCTGTTTTAAGGCCCACTTCAATCCTCACGGTTGATTGTAGCAGTTTGATTGTGCACCCAGCACATGGTTGTTTCCCTCCCTCCTCAGAAGCTCCGGGCACCATAGTCTAAGCATGGACTTTCAGAACCTCCATGGTCTGCTGACATGCTCCCACAGCATCTAAATCTTTCTAAAACCCGTTGAAGGCCCTCCTGGCTAACAGCCTCTTCTGACCACGTGTTGTCTTCACTATGGTCCGCTCATCTCCCTTCACGTGCACTTCTGCTGAGAAGCAGCGATGAAAGACAAATGCATTTGCTGCACACAGAATCTGTCTGTGAATTCACCAACCACAGTCCAGGAACTAGTTTTATTTTTTTTTTCACATTTTGAGAAATCCGTGGCAACAAAATTAGAGTGATCTTGGTTACATTTTTCTGTCACTTGAATCAAGCAATTAAGGACACAGTGAGCTCTTGGGGTACTTTGTATTTATTTCATGAACACCTATTTCTGGCCTCCTGACAAAGTCTAAGGATCTCAGTTACTTGAGAAGTTTGAACAAGAGCACGTGACCCATTACTCAAATAATGATTGCCTTGGCATAGCCTGCGTTGCAGCTGGTTCTAGGTTTGCCATCACTGTGGGAAAGAATTGTGTTTTTCCTTCCCCTGAGTCTGAAAGACCAAAGCTCATCTTCTCCATTATATTTTCCTTATGTTAAGCTATAAATTTCCCCGAATGATAAAGAGCTTCATTGAATTTCTACTTCCTCCTCCATTTCTCTGTAACTTAAATGAAGAAAAATAGCCCAGAGAAAAAGGACACAGACACAGAAAAGTAATAGCTGTGTTTTGTGAAACCATGTGGTTTGGAGCTAGAGACATCGATCTTCAGTCATATTTCAGTTCCACTACTTGGCGATTGGTGTTCTCCACAGAACCTCAGACACTATCCTGGCCAGTGCTCTGCTCTAAACCTGAGGCCACTCCTTTCTCACTACACGGAGGCAGTGTCTGACAGCAAGGCACATACGCCAGAATGTGAGTACAAGTGCCTCTTGCAGCGCTGGTCACAACGGTGGCTTAGTAGAAAACCACTTCACCTGAATTTTAGGACATGTCAAAATGTTCTCTGTGGTTATTATAGAGTAGAGAGATTGTATATAACTCTAGATTCTTATTCTTGCGTGCGTGTGTGTGTGTGTGTGTGTGTGTGTGTGTGTGTTGGATGCAGTCGTGTAGATTATAATCACAGCTCAATTGACAGTGAACCCTATAGACTCCACATGAAGCTGTCTTGCTGTGCATCCATACTGTCTATGGTGTTTGCTCAAGGGATAAACCATTTACCTATGCACCTCTCACCATGTGTCCCTCCTTAGACCACGCATTCACGGTGTGCAAATTTTTCGCTTTCTTTGTTTTTTAAAGCAGGTGCCTCATAAGGCTATAAGGCCCTTTGTTTTGTTATGGGACCCATCAGTCATTCATAGTCGCTGACCGTCTAAGTCAATTGGAACAACAGAAGCAGAATATCTGGAAAAAATTAAAGGGAGACTGTCTTCAGAAGGGTGATCATTTTTAATTTCTGAGGATTTATGCTTCAGTTCATGAAATCAAACATCTTGGAGGTGTGCCCTGTGTTCCTTGGCTGAAATCCATGCATCTCAAAAAGATATTGATTAAGGGCCAACACTGGCTTCAACCATTTGAGATCGGGCTGGGAACTCAAGTCTTGAATATATTAAGCTAATTTCTTAAAAAGAAAATGTTTTCTATAACAATCTAACCAATGTTGTCACAAAACTGCACGTAAGCATTGACTGAAGTGTGCAGGTACCGAATGTTACCAGGAAGATGGAGTGGACCACCATGCCGCACAGAGGTAGGAGGGAGGTAGAACCTACAATGTGTCTTAAAGCCCATGTGGGCAAAGCTGGGAATAGCAACACATACCTAAGATCCTAGAACTTGGGGGATGATGGCAAGAGATCAGGACTTCAAAGCCAGTCTCAACTACTAAAAGAGCCTGAGGCCAACCTGAACTACATCATGCCCTGTTTCAATAAACAACAACTAAATGAGGTCATGTTTTCATAATCCTAGAATGTTACACTTATTCCATTGACCAAAGAACATACCCAGGCTAGCTCAGGTTAGGGCAGAGACAAGTAACCTGCACTTATTAGGAGGGACGAAAGGGAAGCATTTGCAGAGAGGCTTGGGAACTGGTGGCCACAATCCACTGGGAGCAGTTTTCCCTGCCCAGTTTGTGGCTGTGGTCCTGCTGTCTAGGTTTCCACTCCATTTAAAAGGAAGCTTTTGCAATGTTTTTCCTTTTTGTAAAATTTTTTTATTCATCATACTGATGATGAAATAGAACCATATTTCCATGGACATTTATTTTGGGGGCAGGGGAAGATTCCAGACGTGGTTTCTCTGTGTAGCTTTAGAGCCTGTCCTGGACTACTCGCCCTAGAGTCCAGGCTGGCCTCAAACTCACAGAGATCCCCCTGACTCTGCCTCCCGAGTGCTGGGATTAAAGGTGTGCACCGCCACCACCCAGCTTCCGTGCACATTTAAATAGAAGAGTCACACTTCTATGGGTGGGAGTAGACTTTCTAGTTTAATAGAAAATATTGCTAATGAATGGTAGTTGGTGATCGAGCTGCCCATCCACCGCTCTGGGTGGTAAAATAGAAGGGTGGGAAATTGAGCTCTGGCTTGACTTAGTTTAAATTCCTAGGCTTGTCCCATATCATCCCTATGACTCTTTCAGCCTTCATATTTTTAAGTAGGTACAGTTGTTCCCTTGAAAACATATTCATAATTCTTGTCAATTCTGTAACTCTATACCGAAAGAATTTCAACTTTAAATGCAAACACTTCTATGTAAAGATTATGTTCCGCCAAAGGAACATGTTTTGACTTTGAAATTCGGTACCAGCCCCTCACTGGCTCACATGACAATTCGGTGTTATGTATTCTGCAGTGAGATGGCATTTCTAGAAAACGGATCTGCCTTCTGAACTGCTTTTATTAGAACAGGCCTGCTCAAGTCTGAACAGAGCAGAGCTTCCCAGCGTGTACCTAGTTTCATTTAATAAGTGGGCCACAGGCATCGGGGGGGATGAGGGCCTCTGTGGACAGATTGTTCCTCTTAGTGAGCAAGTCCGTTCAGTTGAGTAGGCTTTCTTTTTCCTTGAGTGGCTCCTGCTTTGTTATATCTGCCTTGATCATGAAACAGGATCATTGAGAAGATCTGCAATCAATAATGGTGACAGGATCATAATGAAGGTTACTATTTACTGGGAGTTTAATATGTGCCGTAAACCAAGCTAAGAGCTTTGCGTGTGTTTTCTTGTTTAGCACAGAGCAATGCTGTGATATCGGTGCTATTATTATTCCCACTGTAGAAATCCGACTTGACATACTGCTCTCTGACCACCCTGGTCAACTTTAGAATCTTCCTCCAAACCTCTGAAATCTAGAGGACCTTCCCATTTATCACCGGGATTAATTTTTTTAAAATCGTTGCCTTAAAAGTCGAAGGAGAAAATCCTTATTCTAGAAAATACAATACGTACGCTGCAACTTTCTGTTTTCATTCTATATTTGCATAGACTTGATCGTCTTCAAATCTTGGGCGAATCCAGACATATATCAGGCAGGTAGTATAACGAGACAAAACTAAAGCAGGCATAGAAAAATATTTTTTAAACATTATTGAAATATAGAACACACATTCTCAGAGAAATGATTTACATTTCGTTGTTGTGACCAATAGAGTGTATTCTTAAGCATATGTCTTCGAACTGTTGTAATGGCTCTTCCCAGAGTGTAAGTCTTGATGAAGGTCAGCTGGGGTGGCTTATTTGGGGGCCAGAATAAATGGTTACTGGCTACCGTGGTGTGTTCTCAATTCCATGGAGGAAGCATAAGCGCAAACCCCACTGTACAAGTACAAACTCACTAACACGGCAGCAGTCACACAAGCTAGGTATCAAGCCTGAGTTAAGGGAGGGGAAGAACTCACCTACCAGAAGGGTCCTTGGTCTGAGGCTTAAGCAAGGGTATATGTGTATACCACTGACAAATAGGAAGTTCAGAGTAATAACTTAATCTACTGTACCTACACCCATATACAGGTTATTGTGAGCTTGCAAGGGATGGCTTGGGAGAGAGGAGGTGGCAAGTATCAATCAGCAAACATCAGATTGATCTGGTCTTCAAGACAATTGCACTTTAGAGGAATATCAAGACAGGGCATTTATTAGCGTTGTTTATTGCCACAGACTGGTTTTTAGTATCTTTCAACTCTTAAATTCTATAATTCTTTGACTTTACTGTGACTTAGAGTTGAGGCAGTATTAGCAAAATGTTTCCCAAAAGATACTGGTAGAAATAACAGGTCTCTTGTGTCAAGAACCAAACAGGCATCTGCCAGATAAGTGTTCTTGGTAGGCATAGTGTTGTTTCTGTTTTTACTTTAAAAATTATTTTTCTTCCTTTTTTTTAAAAAAAATGTGAGATACTATAGACTAGTCATAGTTTTCCAGTGACACCCGAACACCTTCTTGTCTTAGGTCCACCCACTTCACTTTCTCCTTATATCCAGTGCGAAAGTTGCCTAGTCTTTTGATGCCTGCTCTCCTTCATCTTAGGGATAAGTAATTAGTAACGAGAAGTGGGAAATTCTCAAACTCAGAAAAAGTCAGAGGTAAGTGAAAATGACGTCAACAAGATTAAGTGACACTGGACAGAAATACCAAGATGAGCTATGGCCCAAGAAACTGAAAAGCAAAATTGTTAAAAACGTTCGCTGTTCTTTTACAGCCGGACTAGGTATGGACCAGCCCACCAATGGCAGAAACAGTGTCTTACAGAGTCACAGTGCTACGCTCTACAGGTGCAAAGAAAGAATGTATAAGTTCTTCAATTTCAAAAGAAATTAAAAAGGAAAGCTCAGAGAGATGGGAAGACAAAAAGAACAAAAGAATACAAGTTCGTCACCCTTGCGATGATAGAAAATTCCAATGAAACACATTTTTGTTTCGTTTTGGTGGAGACAGGGTCTTCCTATGCAGCTCCAACTGACCTGGAACTCGATATGTAGACCAGGCTGACCTCGAATTCACAGAGGTCCTCCTGTCTTTATTTCCCAAGTGTTGCGATTAAATGCGTGTGCCCACACACTCAGCTGGATGATTTTGTACACTACCACTTTTCTGGAAGCAATGTGAAAGTTTAAAATCTGCAGTAAATGCATTTAGGAAATAATATATATAGGAGGGGTGTATATATATATATATTGACTACTCTCCAGCCCTCCTGACATGTCTTCTTCTGTCCACCCGCCCCCACCTCCTGCAGGAATGACTTGCTGATGGTCTGTCGACAGCTGAATATGGAAGAGTCGGTGGCTGAGATCATGACCCAACTGGGCACAGACGAAAACGGGAAGGTGTCCTTCCAGGACTTCACAAGGTGCCACCGGCAGCTGGTTCGAGAAATCAGGAAGGAGGAAATGGACCTTTCCCTGAAGTCAGGCAAGTCCAGCCAAAAGAAGCTGAGGGATAGAATCGCATCCTGGCCCACAAGCAGTGACAACAGTTTGGGTAGGTATCACAAGTGTCCGTGGGACCATGCTCCTCTGTCCCTGCTATATTACGTCCAAGTGGCCTCCCCATCCCCCCACCCTACTCACTTGGCATTTCTCTTCTGGGCACGGTTTTTCTACAACGGCCTCATGCTTGCTGATTTTTCTTTTTCTGTTCAATTTTCACATTTTCTAACTGTAATGATGCATTTAAATAGCTCTGGAGAGCCAATTATGGTACCTAGGGTCTGTAATCCCAGTACTTGTGAGGCAAATGCAGGATGATTGTAAGTTTGAGCCCAACTTGTTTGGGTGATATAGTAAGACCTTGTTTGGAGGCGGTAAAGAGTAGACAGCGCAAAACCTTGGGGAGGACTAACGGCATTGGTAGTCCCAGGAACTGTTGAGGACTTCATTGCTTACTTTAAAGGTTGTTTAAATCTATTTATGTTTTCTATAAATAATTTTCCCTTTCATGAATGTTACTAGAAAGAATTTGTTTTTTAACCTAGAAACGGTATCCTAGATATTTTCTGTTTCTTGCTTTGACCTATATATTGAGCGGCAGGAAAGGGCCAGTTTGTGCAGCTTCCTTATTATTCGTTTCGGTTAACGTGGGCAACTGTGTGGGGCCCTCCCACGCAGAGAGTTGGGAGAAAGAGATCCAGATCAATGTTCCTGACAGTTTTGTTTTTGGCAACTTAACCCAAGCTAGTTATCTGGGCATAGAAACCTCAGTTGAGAAAAATGCCTCCATCAAACTGCCTATGAGCAAGTTTGCGGGGGAACTTTTTTTGGTTAATGTTTGATGTGGGAGAGTCCAGCTTGGTGGGGGCAGTGCGGCCCTTGGGCAGCTGCTCCTAGACAGACTGTGTGAGAAAGCAGGTGAGCAAGCCATGGGGAAGCAAGTCCATAAGCAGCGTTCCTCCACTTCAGTTCCTGCCTCCGGCTTCCTGTCTTGAGACCCTGCTATGGTTTTCTTTCATTATGGACTATATGTAAGCTCTAAGATGAAATAAGACCTTTCCTCCCCAAATCGCTCTTGGCCACGGTCTTTATCCCAGCCATGGAAACCAACTAGGGCACAGCGGAACCATTAGAGGTTATTATCGAGTCACTGAGGCAATAAAAATGTCATAGTACTGGTAGACCTTACAACTATAATGGATTCCACTGTAGTGCCAAAGGCGATTCCAGTAATGTATGTGTTTTCAGCAAACTTTGTGGAAATATTTTATTTTGAAATACTTTTCTTAATATTAAAGTAATATATATTCATTATAGAAAATTTGGTGGTGAAAGTAGACAGAAGAAAATAAAATCCATCTAGGAATAATAAACATGGATACCTTTGGTGTGCTGGTCTCTGCAATCTTACTTGGTTTCCATCTCTCCAATCTTTGTCTCTGGCTTTCTGTCTCTCAATTACTGTCTCTTGCACGGTCTTCTCTACTTTGTCTCTCTGTGTGTGATTCATTTGTTTATTTTGCTCTTCTTCCTTCCTCCATTTCTTCCTTCTTCCCATTTATTTGATACTGAGGACTGAACCCAGAGGTCTGGTTTAGTAACCTAAAGATCTTCCTTTCATTTCATCAGACCTTTATGTAGTATTTGAAGGTACGATTTGCAATGACATAAAAGACACAAAATAAATATTAAATGAAGAAGCATATTTTAGATTTCTTGTATAAATAATAAATACACACTCCGCATGTGTGTGTGGGTGGTGGTTAAGTAAGCCATGAGACAATCCAACAATTAAATGCTATAGAGTCATTAAAACAATGGATAAATTTGTTTTCAATCTGAATATAGACTGTTGAAAGGTCTTTTGTTTTGTCCTGTTCTGTTATCTGAGACAGGATCTCACTGTGCAGCCCTGGCTGGCCTGGAACTCACTATGCAGACGAAGCTAGCCTTAAACATTTAGTGCTCCCCTGACTCTGCTTGCCTCATGCTGGGGTTATGTGTGCCAGCACAGGAGACCAACATTTATTCCAACCTGCAGGAAGTAGGAGCTTCTGCAAATTCCAAAAGGTAAAATTGAAAGAATTACTGGTAACATCACATTGGTTTTATAATCTCACTAGATTGGATCGACCACAGAAAAGGCTGAAAAATAATTTTCCTTCAGCCTTTTGATATAAATTTATATCCTTGAAAGAGAAGAGGTAACCGGAAAGAGATGAATCATAACACATGGCATGCATTGAGAAAGAGCCAAAAGCTGTGAAACCCCCTACCACTTTATTCTGTTCACTGATGCTTGAGAATTCGAGTGTGAATCTTTCTGTCAGTTGTAGTGCCCACGTGACTTTCTGCATATCATCACCTAAACTCTTTGTCTCTATGTTCTCAAGTGTAAAATGGGGGCCATTCTTATCTGTTGGGGACAGGAGACAGCACACATGTGCAAACACATGGAGCAACGCGGGTCATACGAAGAAGTGAAGACAAGCATATCAGGCCATTGGGCATTACATTTGGCGAAATAGTGAGAAATGATAGCCTTAAAAAGAAAGTTTATTCAGCTCACAGTTCTGATAGTTCGAACGCCTGCATCATGTTCTTCCCTAGAGGCTTTCATTTGGTCTCATGGTTCAAATTGTGTATATTTTAGTGCCAGTGATTTGTGTATATGTAACCACGGGGTCCAGGATAAGGTAAAAGTCGTATGTATTCCTGCATCATTCCTAGACATCCCAACCTTAGTACAATAAAAACTAACTCGATCCCCTTCTACACACCCTTCCACTCTGACCTTCCTGCTGTTCTTCCAGCTTAGCAAAATTAACCAGCCTCCTCTGACCTAAAACCATGCTTTCTGCAGCTGCCTTCTAGCATAATTGGCTTTTTGCTTTTATTTGGATGTCGGCTGACTGATGGGTCATCAGGACTGCCTGTCTCAAGCGAAAGCTGCTGCCTTTCATTCATGTTTTCAGTTTTCATGCCCTCTGCCTGCATATCACACGGCCTTATCTGACATTAGAGAATGCATCTGCTTCAACATGTTGCCTAATTCAATCCAAAAAAGCTTCTATTAGACTGCTAATAAACTTGCCTGTCTTTTCTGCTCCAACACTCCAGCACTGTGACAGTTCATACAGGTTGTCAAGTTAATAGGACCAAGAATTCTTTAGGAGACAGACCACTGGGTGTGCCTATGGGAGACTTCTAGAAGAGTGAATGTGGTTAGGACCATCCCATGGTTGGCGTCCTGGATTGAATGAGAAAGATAAAGCGAGCAGGGCCCCACAGCATCCATCTCTCCTGGCTTCCCGACTGCTAAGGCAGTGTGATGATCTGCCTTAAGCTCCTGCCACACTTTCCTGCCATGGTGGGCTGCATTCTCAAATCGGGACCCCAAAATAAACCCTGCCCTCCATATTTTTTTCAGGCACTTTGTCACGACAATAAGAAACACAGCTAATACGGGCACTTAGGACAGTTCCAGGCACGTGGGAGTTGCCTGATGCGGAGATGTTACATGAAGGAATGAGTGTGGATTGCACTGCGAGCATGCTCCTTCAGGGGGACACGGAAGTGCAGTGTACAACTTCAGACTCTTGCAAATTTACAGTTTAACTGTAGAGAAAAAGAAAAGCATAAGAAATCAAATTATAGGGCTGGAGATTGAACCCAGGACCTTACACATCCTGGGCAAGTACCCCACCACTGAGCTACATCAATCCTAGCAATAATGCTCTGATTATAAAGTGTGAGACACTGCACTTATACAGGCTATAACCATGGCTGAAAAATACCATGAATATGAATCTTAAAAAAATATAGGGATCTTACCTGTGGCTATAAAGATGGAAAAAAAATAGAAAGAGCGTTGGGCTGTCACGAGAAACGCCTAAGAAAAACTCTGGTTTCATGATTAACTGTCAGAGAAAGTTTATTGTTGGCCCTGACATTTCGCAGCACATCCACGGCAGGGAGTCGAGTTGGCAGAAAAAGAACTGTCAAAACATTACATGCTCAACTTGGAAGAGGAATTTCAATAGATTCATTTATCCCAAGTGTTCTCCATGGAATGGTGATTTCAAGGGATGATCATAAATATTATGAGAAGAAAGAATTCCATTGTTGAGGATTTTGAAAAGTTTGGGTTAAAGCAGATTAATAGTTTTCTTTACTGCAAGGCATTTCAGAGCTTTTAATGTGTTAATGCTTCTTGGGACTTTCCAGGAGAGAAATAAAATATATCACAGTTCCCTAGTTTAATTGACCATAGATTTAAAAAAAAAAAACCTCACAGAGCATTCTCTGCTCAAATATACTTTGGGGGAAAATTAAGATAGCAGAACAACTAGAAATTAATACATTCTCATATCCATGTAAAGTTATCTTAAAATAATATTCTAATATTTTTGACTAACAGATATCAACTGTATAGTTATAGCAATGACAATAACAAATGGTTAAGACAACTAATGTTTACTGTCTGTGCCAGATGACTTTTAGGTGATTGACTCCTATTATGTACTTGAAAGATTTCAGGTTACCACTGAGTTTCTTTGTGAATCAGAGTGAGGGCCTAATTCTTCATGTATATATATATTATATATATATATAATATATATATATGTGCAATGTAGATATATGAGACATATGCACATGTATATACACATATGTGTATATGTACATGTGTGTGCATATACAAACATATTCAAGTACATTATATGTGTACATATATATATCTTTCTTCACTTTGAAGTTAGAGCATCTATATGTATATTGTTGTATATTTGGGGAAATGTAGTAAACTACCCTGTAAAGATCCTATGCACTGCTTACCCACATAGGCTTTCAGTGAGGGCTCCTATACGAGCATCGCTCTTCCCTCAAGTCACCAACAGGCTCCTCCTTTTGTCAAGAAGGAAAAAGCTCTAAGCCATAGAGTCAAGGTGTGAAGAAAACCAACAAGTTATTTGTTGACACAGATGATTCTTTGGGTCCCTGGAAACTTTAGTTCTTAGACAAGAGTCTCACGTGGCCCAGGCTGTCCTTGAGCTCACCAAGGAGCCAAGGGTAACCTTTTGATCGTCCTGCGTCTGCCTGTGAGTGTTGGTATAAGTATAAGCCACCATGCCCAGTTCTCAGTAATTTTAACAGAAGACTTTAGATAACAAAGAGGCAAATTAGAATGAATGCTGTTGTCTGGGACCACTCCAAGAAATTACAGGTACATGGTCCCCAGGTCTCCGGGTTCCCAGGAATTTAAGGAGAACTCATGCTAGTTCAAGCCGATTTATTCAACCGCAAAGTGATGACTAGTTGGCTATGTGAGAAGGGCTGTGGGTTTCCTGCATACCGCCTGGCTTTCCTGCTCCCCAGCATACAGTTAAAGGTTGTAGATCCCTCTGGAGAGGGATTTTTAAAAAGGCTAACAGTAAAAATCTTAGGTATTTAAGTAAGGTCCCTCAGGGAGAGCCCTTCATTCGGAGTTCTGGGTCTGCCAACTGGCTCACTCAAGTCTGGGAACTGATTCATAGGCTAAGATTCTTATCGCTACAATCCAAAGTAGCCTTTAAAAAAATCATTTACAAACCTTTATGCTTACACAAATCAAACAAAAAACCTTAGGAGGCTTGTAGTAGTAGTAGTAGTAAGATGTTTTTTGCTCTTTTGGCTCTTTTGGGGGCAGGGGCGTGTCACCCAGCTCCCAAATAAATAACACAGAGGCTTATTCTTAGTTATAAACATCCAGCCTTAGCCTGGCTTGTTTCTTGCCAGCTTTTCTTATCTTACGTTATCCCATTTACCTTTTGCCCCTGGACTTTTCCCATTTTCTTACTTCTGTAAATGTTACTCTTACTCCGTGGATTGCTGTGTAACTGAACGGCTGGCCCTGATGTCCTTCCTCCTCCAACCCTGGCACAAAGAAAAGTGCAACAACAAAACACTTCATATGTGACAGAGTCCTTCTCACCCTTTTCTGTCTACAGCATTAGCAAAGGGCGTGTCTTCTGGGCCTTCCCATTACGGAGGCTTCTGTTCTGCAAAGCATACCCACTTTAGCATTACAGGGTTCCTGAATCGTAAGATTCCTTCATGCACACCAATCTAAGTAATGCCAGGCATCTCCAGCTCCTTTTCAGTAGGCTGTTTTATGACAACATCTTCAGCGAACCAATCAAACAAATGTTTGAAACTTCTTTTAAGTGTGAGAATCCATATTAAACCTAGAATCTTCATTCACTCTGCAGATAACAATAATCTCTGTTCTAATTTTATGTACCTTCTCACACCCTTGAAATATATCCCCAGACATATTACCCGGAGTTCTGTCTGGATGAATTAGCAAATCCATTAAGCTCTTTAGTTGTATAGCATACCTCCTCCTAGACTGCACTTTCTATCTACCCTACAGGAGCCAGGTTTGCCTGGTCTAGAGGCAGCTATTCATAGACACTGGGGACATAAATATTGTCCTACATGGCATCTCCTTCAGCAAAAGTCACTGCCAGTTTGACAGATAATGAGGGATTGATTCCCTCAGAGAAGGCAGAGAGGGCACTATTAAAAGAGGTGGGAGTAGGGATGCATCCTTTGCTAAGGATGGAGAGATAATTCCTCAGGTTAGATTAGTCTTCAGAAGATAAGGGTTCCAAGTCCTGAGCTGCAGTAAAGTCCCTCCACTCATCTCCACAGTAAGCTACAGGGTCCTGCTCCTTCGGAACCAGTGCTCTTACCCCGCTCACCAGCACACTTTATGACTTGGATGTTTTGCTGCGGTCAATCAGTCTGATCAGCACGAGTTTCCACAGCTTGAGTTCCGTAGGTGCTGGGGAGAAGATATTCTTCCAGGGCACACTCACAAACCCTTAGACTTCATGCACTCTGGACTGTGGTTAGTATTTTCACTGAGTTATTACTTTTCATTTGCCATTTTATCCAGAGCTTCTTGCACAATCAGCTAGCTTGTCATTTTTCTTTTTTTTCCCCCACAAATTGCCAAAAGTTTTGTATACAGACTCACTAAATTCCTTGTTCCCCACAATGAGGCCTTCAAACATTTCTGACCATTGACTGTACGTGGTGGCCGTGCTACCAGAGGCATCCTCAGTGGACTGTAGATGTCATCAAATCACCTGTTCCAGATTTAGGCTGGGGCTTCCCACCTAGGAGGATCCAATAAAGAAAAGCCCTAGTAGGTGTGCCCAGATGCTTGGATTGTAGTTGATTCTAGATTTTGTAGTCAAATTGACAGTCCAAATTAGCAGTCACCCACTCCCCACAAATACCCATCTAGTCTTGACCCAGTTTTCCAGATGAATGTTACTTTTGCATTCATTTTTTTTCTGAGTTCATGAATTATTTTCTAATTCTTAAAACAGTTTAAGACAAGAAGGCATTTCTCACTCTTACTGGATTGGCCTAGAATGCAAATTTCTGGCTACAGATCAGTGTCAAAAGTGATTTAAAGCCCCTCTGAGCACTGAGCGAGCAATTAGTAATTAGCAGGGAAGTCTGGCAGCTGGACCCCACGTGGCTGCATCCAGAGTCCCACATGCCATCAGTGCCTCACATTCCTCTTCCCTCAGAACAGACTTTTTTCTTGGGCTCCTTTTTAAGGCCTCTAGCAAGCTCAAACTTACACTCATTCTGGGGCAACATGAAAAAAAAAGTGATTTTTCTTTTCCTAAACCATTATCATAATAGTGCTGGAAATTTGTTTCCTAGCCCTTCTTAGGCCTACCTGTATACTTGAAAATTTTACTCTAGCGAGAAGATTACAGTAAAAGGATTGGCCAGATCCCATGATCAACCTATCAAATTTTCGTGGGGTGATGTCGTGTTATCTTATGGGCTGAGAGTTGCAGAAAGGTACAAGAAGTCAAGGTCCTGTCAGTGCTTGAAGGAGGACGGATGCTGAGCAGGCAGAAATAACAGATGTCCACCATATGGTCTTGCTTTGTAAATCTTGCCTCCTTTCTCCTCTTTGTGTATGTTCTCCCACGAGCTTCAAAAGGTCATAATACTGATGGATGGTGCTGATGTATATGCATATGTAATTGGGAACTGGGAGATACCTCTTTTTCATGTCACACAGCCTGCCACATTACTAAGTGTTCTAATGACCAGGCAGACATCCTATGGTTTGTGAGCTTTAGTTCTAGCCTGCATTGTAATCTTGGACTGTGTATGTTCAATTATTCGTTTCTATTTTTTTATCTTATCTAGTAGATTACGAATTCTGGGCAAAGAGCAAGGAGCCTTGCATACAACAAGGGATCAGTGAGTAACTGACCAAAAAAAATGAGAATATCAGCAGACAAGACTGTCTGATGCTCACAACACTCAGTCTCAGTGGTTTGAAAAGGAATGGGCCCCATATGAATGTGTGGTCATTAGGGAATGACACTACCAAGAGGGATCAGGAGGTAAGGCTTTATTAGAGAAAGTCTGTCTATGGCCCTGGGCTTGGGGATTTAAAATGCACAAGCCAGGTCTAGTAGCTTTCTCTTTTCCTGCTGCCCGAGGATCCAGATACAGAACTCCTGGCTCCTTCTCCAACACCACATCTGCCTGCATGCCAATATGCTTCCCGCCATGCTGATAATAGACTAAATGCCTGAGACTGCAAGCAAGTCCAAATTTAAATGCTTTAATTTATAAGAGTTGCCATTGTCATGGTGTCTCTTCAGAGCAATAGAAAACTGACGAAGACAATCACCGTTTGTAATTTACTGTCAGTCATTAAGGCATAGATTTCTTTGTGGGTTTTGATTTCTTCTTTGATTGTTTGTTTATTGTTTTGAGACAGGATATTGTAATGAATGAATTTGGCCTCAAATTCATGACTCTTGACAGCTGGTATTATAGCCATGTGCTATCTATCTGGCTGGGCCTCTTTCTTTGAGGCACGGCTATTCTTTCAAAGTGAAAACCTCTATGTTTGGATCTGGGCAGCTTCTATAAGAGAAATGAGTCTGGTAACAATTTATACTTCAATATTAATTTCTTTTCAACTCTATTCTTACTCTGAGGCTGTACTCTCAGGCTAGATGAAATCAAGCATGACAAGACTGATTTCAGCTAGTATCTAATAAGTACCTTCATAATGCTACTTTCTTCTTAGTTGAAAAAAAGCATACCACAGTGTTAAGTGACTAATTGAAAAAAAACACAACCAAAACATTTACAGCTGCCCTCCAGGGTGATAATCATTTTTCTCAGTCATTGAACCTGGCTTTGTCGTTTACTTCTTCCAGGAGAATGTCACAAGTTGTGGGAAATTCTACAAATGCTAGCACTGAGGGTTCAGAACCCTGGCAGTGCTCTCTTCTATATCTTAAACACCCCTGACACCACTAGTTTAGATTCAGTCTAAACTAGACTAACAGGTGACAGAAGACCACATAGAAAAAGGCCATGCTGACTAGTTTTATGTCAATGTGATAGAAGCTAGAGTCATCAGGGAACCTCAACTGAGAAAATGCCTCTGTAAGATCAGGCTGTCGGCAATTCTGTAGGGCATTTTCTTAATTAGTGATTGATGGGGAGATTGCGGTTCATGTGGATGGTGCCACACCAGGAATGGCGGTCCTGAGTGCTGTAAGAACTCAGGCTGAGCAAGCCACAAGGAGCAAGCCAGTAAGCAGCACCCTTTCATGACTGCATCAGCTCCTGATTGATTCTAGGTTCTCACTTGGTCTGAGTTTTCGCCTTGGCTTCCTCACTAGAATGTGACTCAGGATATGTAAGTTAAAAACAATACAAAACAAAAGCCTTTTTCCTACAAATTGGTTTTGGTCATGGTATTTCATCACAGCAATAGTAACCTTAACTAAGTTAGGGGCCCAGCTAACAGGTAGAACAGTCTCCTAAGCAGTGAGTGCAGATAGTTCAATTTCTCTAGCACCAGTCAAACCATTACATGATGTGAGTCATTACACTGTGGATCTCAGATGGGACTATCCAAAATACCACCCACACAAGCCCAGTATATACTGTTGGCCTAGAAAGTACACCAAATGATTAATTGTCCTTTTAGGGCACTGAGTTTTATAGTGGCCTGTCATGGAGCAGTAGACGTGGTATGTGTGAGAATTATCCTTTGGAAGTCTGTGAAACTGGCAGGAATCAAGATGAAAGGTATGCCTATAACTAACAGAGCATTAAAAACCATCAAGTGGAAGCTGGGGGGGGGGCGGTGCCAAGAAAATACGCTAAAGGAGAAAAGAAAGAACCACTGTCAGAGGCAATGAAGACGACGGGAAGGCAGAAAGCCAAAGTGAACATTCTGGAAGTAACTACAAAGAAACATAAGGATGTAGAGATGAAGGAACATGCCCAGGTTGCAGCAAAGACACAGAAGAATTTGCTAGAAATGTTAACCAGTCATTAAATTAAGTTTCCTGTGCCTCATAAGGCCATCTAAGGACTCCTGGCAGTAGTTAAGGATGATGGATTCTAAAAGTCCCAAGGTGAAAATGTTCACTTTCTCAGGCATTGAGCTAACTGACGGTTTGGTGGGAAATTGCACACACTGGTATTTTGCTCTCAAAACCGGATTAAAGCAAATGCTGACATATAGAGGGAATTGAGAATTCAAGCGAATTTTAAAGATGACGCATGAGACTTCAAAATAAAATATAGCTTGGAGGTGGTTGCTTTTGTCTTCTAGACTTCTTGACTCTCTGCTTTTGGTGGACTTCAGTGGGAAAGATTAGGATGCACTGTGTGGAAGGATCCCTGGAAATCACAAAGCTTACATCTCTTCTATGTTGGCATCGCTGGCCTTTTAGGGATCTTGACATTAGAATTATCATTGCTTTGATACCAGACAATGACTTATAAAGTCCATCTGAGTCAAGGAGGAAAAATAATTTAAGGCTACCCAAATACTGTTAAGATAGCAGGAAAGGCATTCTTTGGATTAGTTGCTACAGTGCTCTCAAGTCTCATGTGTGATGTGAGTGTGTGTGTGTGCCCCAACTCACCATATATAGGGAAGCAATTCTGAAGTGCAAATGTATTAATATGGAAGAGTCCAGATTATCCAGGGATACTTTACATGAGTAGCAAACCTTGCTTTCAAATTATGGATATAATTAAGGATTTAACAACAATATCCTTAGGAAAGCTTAAGGCTTTTGTAGCATGCAAGATCAGTAGCATCCATGAAAAGTGGATATTTTGATTTTCATGGCCAATAGAAAATATGAAGCACTGGACTAGGAAATTCATTGAGGTTTAGCTTCAGTTGTGTTGTGGGGAGAGACTAAGTTATCTTGTGAGGCGAAGCAGGAGACTGATGCCTCCCCCCCTCCTGACCCACTGACCTATCTTCATGGATTATTTGAGGTGTTGTGGGTTCTCAGATACTTGAATCCACATACTAAAATATAAGCGCAAAACATATAGTGCATGTAAGCTAGAAGATTACTTTGACGTCATCAAAGGACAAATAATCAAGAGTCAGATGAGTGTTGCTTATCAGAACCAATGAAAAGTTTTTTTTTTCAGTATATCCAAAGTCCAACTGTTTATTTTTGAAGAGTTTCTCCTAGTGTGAGCTTAGAGTCTGTGTTTATGATGTCCACTTCCATTAACGGTATACTGTATAGCTCTTTATTTTGTATCCACTGCAAAAACAAGTTATAGGACAATACAAATTAGAAAGAAAAAAACTATCTCTTTTTTAAAACTTCTGAGTAGGCACGCTAAGATTACGAAAGTCTCAAATATTCCTTGAGATGTTGTATATCTTGCATTTATCCTGCAGGTTACTTTCCTGTGTGATTTGATGTTCTCTGCAGCAGTCTAAAGTCTTTTAAGATGTCTCAAGTAGTACGAACTGCTACTACAACTCGTCCCCTTGTGCCTTTTATCCGCCTGTTTCTCACCGCTTTGTGGTTGCTTGCCTTTTGATTCTGTGACTTTAGCAGCTTCCTAGTGGCGTTTGTTTTAGCCAACAGAAGTGAAAAGGTTCATGAGAATCCAGGTGTGTTTATCTCAGATGTGAATCTGGCATGAAGGGGACTGGTGATTAGCTGTGTTGATGAAATCTTTTGAACCACATGGAACACAATAAAACCATTCACCTATTTTCTCTCTCCATCACGATTTAACTGAAACAATTCAAAGCGTCACTGTTTTTTTATAGGTTGTTGAAGCCATTCCAATTTCAGTGGCAGTGATACAACTTGGCTTAATTTTAGATGCTTTTTTTTTTTTTCATGGAAGAAAACTGATTACTGGCCGAGATAAAAGCTGGGTCTGCTCACAGAAACTGTTTGGTTTGGCTAGACTGCTCCATTGTCCATTGTTCATTCTGGAGAATCTGCCAATCACCATATAATCGCTAAGCCTCAGGAGGGTTTATTTTGCTTCCTTCTTATCTCCCATAAGAGGACTGCAGATTCTTTGGAGAACACAGATGAAAGAACATTAGTAAATAACTGTTTAAGTCGGTTAAGTTTACATAGCTGTTTTGGAAGAACTCTGTATGGCTTCCAGCTGGTCCATTTTAGCTTGCTGTATACACGAAAGACATTTTTTGCTTGTATTTGAAGTGTCACTGATTCTGGTACCTTATGTGCATGTTAAGGTTTCATCCTGGAGATGCACATCTGTCAGTTCTAGATCATTTTCCCTGCAAAAGTTAGCATGCCAGGCTTCTTGCTTGATATTTATAGGGCTACCTTTGATGTATATGACTTAGAGTACTTTGCTAAACATTTGCCCTTGGTTGCAAGATTGCATTCCAGAGGCTCTGTTAAATGTCTTTGAGTTTCACTCTCTGTATAGTGTAGTTTAGAAATCCGGAGGACTGAACATGATCTCTTAGGTTATAGCTGAAGGCAGGGACAGAATAGGAATAGAACTCGGGCTCCTAATGCAAATGTCTTTCTTATAGCACACTGCTGAGTTCTTTGGCACCATGCCTTTTGTTATATGAGCAAAACCTGAAACCAAGAACTTTAAAATTACTTGATTTGGAGAAGGGAGGGTTATTGTGTGCATAAGTGTGTGTGTGTGTGTGTGTGTGTGTGTGTGTGTGTGTGCGTGTGCATGTGCATGCATGCATGTTAGGAATTTCTATGCTGAGATTTATTTGTAGAAATGTTACCTAAGACTCCTAAAGAGTCAATACAGTCACAAGTTTTACCTATTTGTTTGCTTTAATAAGAAAATGAGAGGCAAAATGGCAGCCTACAGAGTAGGTAAAGGTCTTAACCAACCCCACATCAGAGAGAGGACTGATCTTCAAAATATGCAAAGAACAAAAGAAACTGGTCATTGAAAGAACAAATAATCCAATAAAGAAAATGGAGTACAGACCTAAACAGAGAACTATCAACAGAGAAATCTAAAATGGCTGAATGACACTTAAGGAAATGCTCAACATCCTTAGCCATCAGAGAAATGCAAATCAAAACAACTCTGAGATTCCATCTTACACCTGTAAGAATGGCCAAGATCAAAATCACTGATGACAACTTATTCTGAGAGGATGTGGAACAAAGGGAACACTCCTGCATTGCTGATGGGAGTACAATTTGTACAGCCCCTTTGGATATCTGTATGGCGATTTCTCAGAAAATTAGGAAACAACCTTCCTCAAGACCCAGAAATAAGACTTTTGGGTATATATCCAAAGCATTCTCAGTCATACCACAAGAACATGTGCTCAACTATGTTCATAGCAGCATTGTTTGTTATAGCCAGTACCTGGAAACAACCTAAATGCCCCTCGATTGAAGAATGGATAAAGAAAATGTGGTACATTTACACAACGGAGTACTACACAGCAAAAAAAAAAAATAATAATGACATCTTGAAATTTGCAGGCAAATGGATGGATCTAGAAAACATCATATTGAGTGAGGTAACCAAGACACAGAAAGACAAATATAATATGTACTCACTCATATGTGGATTTCAGATATAAAGTAAAGAAAGCTAGCCTACAATTCACAATCCCAAAGAACCTAGACAACAAGGAGGACCCTAGGAGAGATATACATGGATCTAATCTACATGGGAAGTAGAAAAGACAAGATCTTCCGAGTAAATTGGGAGCACGGGGACCATGGGAGAGGGTTGAAGGGGATGGGAAAGGAAGGGAGAGGAGCAGAGAAAATATACAGCTCAATAAAATAAATAAGTAAAATGTATATACGATTTAAACATTTTTTATGGACCCCCTCTGTAACACATGAACTTAGTCAATGTCTACATATTATAAGATTATAATCAAATTAACCAGAATTCTTGCCTGGTATGTTTGGACACCAGAAACTCTCTATTTTTTAATGGAAGTATAGGACCCCAGTTTATATACCCCACGGTAGATGGTTCCCTGGTACTCTATGGCCATGGAGTAAGAGTTAGCCAAAGAATATCGTTTTGGTTTTATCAGTTTGCAATTGTCTCCTAGTTTTTGAGATTTTGTGTTTGGAAATGAAAGTAAGTAATGGCATCCAATAAGATGAATGACTTGCTGATATGCTTCCAAAGCCAAAATGGTGTAGCTTTATTGTTTCTATGAATTCTGCATATCAGTATCTAGAAAAATGAATGGAAAAGTACCCCAAATTAATTATTGCACAAATGGCTTAAATATAAAATCTGACAAATTTCGTTTATTCATTTAACTAACACTCATTAAATGGAAATCATTATCAGATATATGTAAAATTAAAAAAATTTGTTGATAATGAAAGTAACAACTATTAAAACAAAAAAGAAAAGAAATATTTACAATATTTGTAGTTTTCGAGCACATTCCACTTTCATTTTATTGTTTCTTTTTATCTTGTATTTTGTCATGGTCTGGGCTGATATAAAAATGCTACAGCCTGAGTTGCTTAGAAACCATTGAAATTTTTTTCTTACTCTTCTGGAGGTCAGGGAAGTCCAAAGTCAGGATGCTGCCTCTGTATGCTACAGTAGAGATAGCTGCACATAGGTGCTCATGGCTGTTCTAGTCAAAGTAGCTAAAAATGGAATCGGCCGAGAAGGCTTTCAGCTAATGGATGGATGATGAAAATGTGATATGTGTATATGTGTATACTCATACATTCGTACCTATTTCAGCCCTAAAGAAAAATGAAATATTATAGCGAGTGAGAGAAATTTTAGGAAGATGGGGGTCATTCTGAAATATTATAGTGAGTGAGATGATACAACGCCAGAAAGATACATGCTTGTATATTCTCTCCTTTATGCAAATCCTACCTTCAAATTGTTTGATTTCTGTGTTTAAGCTGTTCTGGGTATCTGTAGAGGCCAGCAAACAAGGAAGGATTATGGTAGGTTGAATGAGGAAGAAGAGGCCTTAGGAAGGAAATAGTCAACCACACGGGATATGAAGGTAGAGGAGGGAAAACACAAAGGATAGCAAGGAAAGGTAGTAAGTTAAGTGTTATCCTCGCATTTCCTTATTCTGCTTTATTTCCTAGAAATCCCGTGTCTTCATCTTAAAACCCAAATACCAGAGGACTGGAAAAGATGACTCAGGGGTTAAGAGCACTTGCTGTTCTTGTAGAGGACCTGAGTTTGGCTCCCAGCTTCCAGAATGTGGCTCCAAATTTTCTGTAACCCCACCTCTAGGGGCTCTGATGCCTTCTTCTGGACTCTGCACACCAAGCAGACATGTAGCACACTCAACGTACTTGCAAGCAAACTCTGATACATACATAAGAAATAAAAGCAGAGAACACATCATCTTTATCAGCTCTTCATTCTGTATGTTCAAAAGCTGATTCAGTTTTATTACTTCAACTGATTCAGATGAGGATGAGAAAGAAGGGAACATTTCAGAAGGGCAAAGGAAGAATAAGAGCAGCGGGAAGGCCAAGGAAAGAGAGGGGAACGGCTTATGAAAATCTCATGTTCCTGTTTGCTTTTACCTAAAAAAGAAAAAGAAAAAAATGCCATTAAGGGGCTAGAGAGATAGCTCAGTGGTTAAGAGCATTGGCTGCTCTTCCAGACATCCTGGGTTTGGTTCTCAGCACCCACATTTCAGTTCACAGGTATCTGTAACTCTGATTCCAAGGGGTCTCTCCTGCCGACCCTCAACAGAGATACATGCAAGCAAAACACCAATACATATAAAATAAATAATTTTTTTAAAAACTCACATTAATGTCATACAAGATCATTATTTCATAACCGGAGCCATATGGACTACCACAATATTAAGTTTTGCAAACTAACTGGACATAGTGGCACAGGCCTCTCTACTCAGGAAGCTGAACAAGAGTTGTAAGTTCAAGGCCTGCCTACAACTTAGTAGGACTCTTTATAAATATAAAGGTAAAAAGAAGGCTGGGGATATAGTTCAGGGGCATGGCAGTTGCTGTTTAATCTCCAGTTCCATGCACACACACATATGCACATGTTCCCACACACACACATGCTCACACACACACACACACGTGCACACACATACACATGCACACCTATTATCTTAGAGCTGCTGAATTCTTCTAAGAAAAGAAATCAAATGTAGTAGAAAAGAAAGCATGGAGTTTCCCCGCAAGAATGCACAGAACATCCTGACGGAGTACGCACTGAGCAAAATGGCATCCACAGAGACAAGCAGTAACAAGCACACCACAGAGTGTGCAGGGAAAGAATAGAAATAAACGTAAGAATCTCTTCCAGAAGAGAGGCTGGGGGGAATCAGCAAAATGGCCCATGATTTCCTTCAAGCTGAAAGGCATGTTTCTTGATATGCAGGGAAGACACTTGCTGCCAAGCCTGACAGGCTAAGTAAGTTCCATGCCCAGAATCATACACATGGCAGAAGCAGACAACCAATCCCTGCAAAGTTGTCCTCTGGCATCCTGTGTTATGGCATTTCCCTGCTCAAATAAAATTTTTAAGTGCTTTTAAAATGTAAAGAAAGAATCCTAGTGTAAAAGACAGAAGCTGACCCCTGACCCCTACCACAGCAAACATTGTTGTGAAATTTTGTAATACTGAAGACGGGGACAAGTGGAGAAAAATGAACAACCAACACAGAGAGTTTAGACTCACAGTGGCCCCAGTTTTCACAGACAGCCATGACACATACCAGTGATCAGCGGCTTCCCAACTGACGAGAAATTATTTGCAATCCAGAATTCCTTCAGTGATTAAGCAAGTATATAAGGATGCAATACACATGTCCATGTATGTGATGTCTCAAAATATTTACTTCTTGTGCCTTATTTTTTTTTCTTTTTTGGTTTTTCAAGACATGTTTTCTCTGTGTAACAGTCCTGGCTGTCCTGGAACTAGCACTTATAAACCAGGCTGGCCTCCAACTCACAGAGATCCGCCTGCCTCTGACTCCCGAGTGGTGGGATTAAAAGCATGTGCCACCACCGCCTGGCTCAAGCCTCATTTCTTGAGAAGCCCTTTGACTTCCAAAGAGAGAGTTAGCTCAGAAAAAAAGAAAAGTAATACTTGAAAATCTAAGAGAAGGAGAAGGAAGGTAGAATGGTATGGGCGGGGGTTTAGGGGAAGGCAGTCCAGAAGGAGGTCTACAGGGTAAATTTGATGAAATAATCTATATATCATAAATCATTGAGGAATTCTCTTGACTGGCTGAGAACCAGCAGCTCGGCTCACAAAAGAGAAACTAAACCAATGAAATTAGCAAAACAAAAATATTAATTTGATGGAAAATGGGAAGCTACTTTGAAATAATTAAAAAGTTATGGCCCATCTGTGAATATGTAGTTTCAGCACCATTGTTAATGGACTGTAATTTAAATAGCAAGTACTTATTTCTAAATAAAGGCTTATGGTTAGATTTCAGCATGTGGCCTCCCAGGTAAGGAAGGCAGCTTAAAAAGTTGAAATAAATAGCCGGGCATGTCATACATTATCTTCAGAATATTCCAAGTGGAACTGTCCTGGAGGTGAGGAGGTAGTTCTCAAAAAACATCCCCATATAATCTTCTATGGAATATGAGCAACTTAGTATCTCTAACTACTAAATATGTAAGTAATTTCATACCACAAACAAAATTAGCACTAAAAATTAGAAATCCACCAAGAGTTTATCATTGGTATTAATGGATAAAGAATACTTATGTTTACTATATTCAAAAAGAAAGTCCAAGCCATAGCAGCTGGGGAAACGGGTTCGTCAGTAAAAGGCTTATCTTGCAAGCATGAGTTCCTCAGTATGACACCAGAATCCACATTAAAAAGCAAAAAACCAGTGGTAGCATGCACTTGAAATCTCAGCAGGAAGGAAGTGGAGATAGGTGGATTCCCAGGCTCACTGTTTAGCCAGCAAGGCCTAATCAGTAAGCCCCAGGATCTAGTGAGAGAAGGTCTTAGAAAACAAGGTGGGCAGTTCATGAGGAAGGATGCCCATGTCCTCCTGGCCCACGTGAACATGCCCATACAAGTGTACTCTCATACAAACAAACACACACACATGAAAATGTAAGCTTAAAAAATTAGAAAATTGGAAAGATTTGAAAGAGAATCAAATGAATATCTGTGGGAAAGATATAGCAAAATAGTAATGAACATACAATGATATAATAATAACTATAATGTTATAATGAAAATGAACCAGCTAAGGGCCTGGAGTGATGGCTCGCAGTTAAGAGAGCACTACTTCTCTTTAAAGGACTTGTGTTGAGTTCCCAGCACCCAGTGGGCTACAACTGCAGGTTGGGTGGGGGAGGTCCTGACAGCTCTGGCTTGTAGAACACTGTAGTAACATGCATGAGCCCAAACAGACACAAACATAGACATCATTTAAACTAGTAAGATCTTTTAAAATGAAAATGAACAAACTGAAGGTGAAGAGAGAGTTAGTGACCTGGTAAAGGTAGAGAACACTGTTTTTAAAAGGCAGACTGAAAAAAGACACAAAATATGAAAAAGAAACTGGGGCCAGGAGACTTTAGCACATCACTAAGATAGATTTCCAGAGAGAAACCAAAGAGAAAAGTGAAACGGAGTAGGACACTCCAAAGACGGTGTGTAGATCCTGCGCCAGGAACAGGAAACAAAATCCAAACGTATGTCACAAAAGCACTATTAGAAATAGACTAACTTGAAGATGGTAAAGCCGTGCATTTATGATAAAGATGTAACAACTTAAAACTTGTCTGTACCTCAGAGTCGCATGATATGCCACCTGCAACCTGGAGAACCAGGGAAGAAGTCCTGAGAATCAAGGGGCTGCCACACAAGACCTTCACCCCTGAGGCCCTAAGCACGAGAAAATGGATGTTCCAACCCTAGAGGAGGAGTTCCATCTCTACTCTATCTGGACCCTCTGTTGAGTGGATTGTGCCCACCCGCACTGGGTGATGGGAAAGCTTCCTCACTCCATCTGCTCGCTCAAAGGCTAATTTATTCTGAGCACACACTTAAAGACCTGGTAGATGCCTGGATACGTCTTAAATCAATCAAGTTGACAACCAGATTTAACCATCATACGTACTCCTACATAGCACATTGATCAGAGATGAATGATGAAATTTCAAAAATGCTTTTGAATTGGAAGATTTTGAAAATAGCAACTGAAATGCCACGTAAGCATTACTGGAGTAAAAGGCTTCCTATCTGTGAGTGTATGTAAGAAAGCAAAAGAAAGTGTTAGTTAAGTATCCATTCCAAAAAATGTTGACAGCAGATTGAACACAAAATAGAGGAAAGTATATAATAAAGTTAAGAAAAAGCAAGGCACAAAAAATGTGTAAAGATGGTTATTTAAGAAATGGATAGAATTGTTAACTCCCTGGGGAAAATACTAAAATTAAAAAAGACACTAATTCCCTGCCTGTTAAAAGGGAAAAAAAATCTCACTCATTGCTCAGGCTGCTCTCTGACTCCTGATTCCTGCTGCCTCCGTCTCCCAGGCAGCCAGTACTGTAGTTGTATGCCATGCTGCCTAGCACAAATCACGGTTAAAGGCAGGTGGGGTTAGGGAGAACAACCATTAGAAAGCCAATGTAATCTAGGAATGTACTCCAGGTGGAAGTTTGGAAGAGAAAACAGGGATTCCACAGCAGCTGTGTCCTATACTGGAACTGCAAAGTTCCTGGACACTGCTGTTGGGTGTCCGCCGACTGGGCTAGCCAGTGGTCATCTGCCCCATGATGGCACAGACATAGCACATGAAGGACATCAACACTCCTGCTTCACCCAGGTGCAGTCAAGACCGGGCCAGCTAGCCAAGTGTACAGGGATGTTCGCAGGCCACGTGGCAGAGACGAGTTTCCCTAGCTAGTGTCAGGAGGGTAAAGGAGACACGGCTGTGTGTGCTGGAGTCGTGATCCAGAAAGGAAATAATGGGAGCAACTTCCAGAAAAATATTGTTAAAATTTTAGAAGAAACGGGCATCTTCATCAGAAAAAAAAATCAGTATAGAAGCGACTCATTAAAATCTTCCCACAGGAGCCCGGGTGGTGATGGCACACACCTTTAATCCAAACACTCAGGAGGCAGAGACAGGCAGATCTCTGTGAGTTTGAGGCCAGCCTGGTCTACAAGAGCTAGTTCTAGGACAGGCTCCAATGCTACAGAGAAACCTTATCTTGAAAACCCAAAAAATAAAAATAAAATAAAGTAAAAATCTTCCCACAGGAAACTCTAAGTCCAAACAACTTCAATTCTGAGATCTAACTAAAGCCCAGGAAACAAGTAATTCTACTTTTATATGGACACACACACACACACACACACACACACACACCTTAATATCAAAACTTCAGGGCCAGGTATGGTGGTGCACATCTTTAACCCCAGCACTTGGAGGCAGACACCAACAGATCTCTGTTCAGTTGGAGGCCAGCCCAGTCTATAGAGTAGTTCCAAGAGAGCCAGAGGCACATGACAAACAAACAAACAAAAAATCAAACTACAAAAGGATTTTATGAGGAAGGAAAATTATAAACTAACTCTACTCAAGTAAGATGTAAAAATCATAGACAAATACTAGTGAATCATAAACAGTAGTGTATAGACAAGCTACCACATAGTTCTACTGCCAGAAATGTAAGCTGGATTAACATTTACTTTATCATATACTTAAGGAATACAACCCACTCCAATAAGAAGGCAAATAAAATAGAAACAATCTTTCAGGAATAAAGGATAATAGCTTCTTTGCTATGAAGCTGGAATCAGAATTGCTTTTTCAATTCTATTTACACATTTTCCTCCCTGGCAGTTCCCATTAGGATTAGGCTGAGTTTCAGCCAAGAAGTAGAGCAGGTCCTCTGGGCATGCCAGCCAGTGCTTGTGTGGCCTGTTTAACTTCCCAGCGAGCAAGCCTGGGTGAGCAATGGTCCCATTCATACCCTCCCATCAATGGCAGTTAAAAGCAATCACACCAAGGCTTAGCGGATACGTGGGCCATCCATAGTCCTTGTAAGAGAAAGAGAAATGAGTCTAAAATATATCCAATTTAGGAAAAAAGTCGAAATTTTCAAAATAAATGAGAAATTTCGAAGTCAGATGCATGTAATCTCCTGAGCCGGTTCAGAAGACTAAGGGACCAAGCCTTCCGTCCTGTTCAAGCAAAACTCAATGAACACTTCTTTGTACTGAAGGCTCTTCATTTCAACGCTCTTTCCCTAAAGTTTCCTCTGAATTCTTTAGCCCTGAGTCAGCCCTCTTGTTTATTTCCTTCATCTAGTTTAGACAAGCCAAGATAATGAGCTGCCAAGTATTATCTTAATTGTTTTGTAGAAGGTTAAAGATGCTAGCCTCAGCTGTGCCTTCATAACTAAATTATTAACTGCCACAGGGCGCATGCTTTGCCTTTTATATTAAAGTCGGTGCAGAAGAGAACAATAGAAGCTGTAGCCGGAGGAGAATTACAAAGTGTTTATTCCAGCTGCCCCTTCAGAAGTCTCTGAAATCCCTCCCATTAGCATTCCCCCAGCCTGCGGAGAGGCACATCAAGGATTGTTGAGCTTGCTAGTGCACAGCAGGGCATTTAAAAATACCCACTAATGGTGATGGTGCAATATGCACACTTGGATAAGAAAAATGCACTCCCTCGCCTGTCACCCATTAGCAGGATGAGGGAGGGAAGAGAGAGAGTTGCAGATCCTAATGATACATCTCCCACTCTATTTCCACGCTTACATTGGCACCCAGGACATTGCCTATAGCAAGAATGCATGAGACACATACATGGTCAGAACAGGGCACCAACAAGTGACTGTATAAATCTAGCCTAGGGTAAACAAGACTAGCTTATCACCCAAGTAATGAAACTACTAATGGCCCCTTAGCAAAGCAAGTGCTTTAAATTGGTTTGGTGGTGGGGATATATAAGCAATATTTATCTATCCCCTTGGCCAGGCACAGATGTTCAGACAATCGGCCTACATTTGTAATCAAATCTGAGGCCAACGAGGCCTGTGTCCTTTGTGGGAATCCGAATCCTGAATTTAGTACTAAGCATTGATTGATGTTAATGCATGAGCCATCTCTGTGTTGATCCTGTAGTGAACTGAGCATCTTCCTGCTGGTTCTGTTGACCGCGGTGCTATCTAGACACAGTAAGCATGATGGGACAGGGAAGGCCTGACACCTGGAAGCCAGTTTGTCCATGTTCTTCTGTAATTCTTCCTCTTGCATTAGCTCTGGACTCTGAGGGGGAGCTGCCTCTAGGACTTTGGACAAGGACCTCCTTTACTGCTCCTGAAGTTAATAAATGAAGCAATATTCTTTGAACCATGTACATCATTGAAAGATAAACAACCATTACTGTAGTCAGATACTATTAATGGAGGCATAGGGTCCCTCAGATACTGTGCTGTCTTCTTTCTGTGTTGGGAAGAGAGAAGCAGGCCTTCACATGAAAGACGGACAGGAAGGAATAGGAGGTAGAAGCAGAAGGGTCTTGGCTACCACATAAGTCCAATATGTCCACTGTATCTACTTTGCTTCTAAACTGCCACCACCATTGGGTTGGGCATGTTCCTCGCTGAGCTAGCTTCCAGTTCAGGAAAAGCAAGCTTCCTCTCCAGTAAGAATTACCCAAGTAGAATATTGAAACAAAGTCTGTCTGGCCCAGGACCAAAGGCTGATTCTTATTTACATTTATTTATTTTGTGGATGAGTATGTGGGGAAGTGTATGGGTCAAGAGGACAACTTACAGGAGTCAGTTCTTTCTTTCTACCATTTGGGACCCAGGGATTGAATTTATGTCATCAGGCAGGTGCCTGATAAGATTTCTTTTACTGTTTATTGAAAACCAATCCAAGCATCTGCGAAAACACCTGCTACCATGAGGCTTGAAAAGGAAGCGTTACCTTCTCGCCCTGTCTTTCTCCTCCCGCCCCCCTTTTTTTCTCTCTCCACCTCTCAGACTAAATGCTCCTATCAGCTGGATAACAGACCAGCGAAATAATCAGAACTCCTGTAACATTTTCCCCTTTGGTCTAGTCAAAAAGGAAAAGTTCTAACTCTAACATAGTAAAACTATATACAATAAGAATTATTACCAAATATTGCCCAAATAGTAAAGAAAGGTAGTAACCTTAGCAAAAATGAAACTACATACAAGAAAAATTATTAAGTAAGAAGTACATGTTCAATATCCAGTCCATATGTAATTGGCAAATTTAGAGAGATAACTCCATTAGGTGTCCTCTCTTGAAGGCTCCAAAGTTTTGTACCTAGTATGCCTCTTACCATGATTCAGGAGAACTGTGACTGTAACTGCCTGGTCTTCAACCCCATCAAAGACCTGAGAAGGATAGAATATTACTTGAGTAACCAGAAAGTGCACAGCAAGTGACTTCCAAAATTAAGAGAAATAACAGAAACAGCTGGCTGACTGGACAGTCACCCAACACTCCTCTGCAATCTTGAAGCATCCATCTTTGGCTTACATCTGACAGACTTTTATGTGAAGCAGGAAATTTTGAAGGCCTGTCCTACCCTGTCTTGGTAACGTTCAGCAGTTATTTTTCTTTGTGTCCTACTTGTTCCGTTTGAACAGCATACCATTGAGGCAAAGGCAGTTTCTTGCTGAAATAGCTAGTTTTTGCCTCAAAGAAGCAAACTCCATATGAAGTTTCTTCAGTGCCCAACATCCTTTTTAGAAATAGATAGATGCACCAGGAGCAGACATGTCTCATGTCAAGGAAAGTCTATGTTATTAAAACATTTCAAGAGCTTTCTCTTTGAAGTGTTTGAAGATTACCTATCTATCTAAAATATATCTTGGTATGATCTTGAAAACATAACTAACGTGACTATAAGTTTGACAGTTATGAATGACTATAAACCTGTATTTCTTAATTATGCTAGTTTCTAAAAATAGTTTTCAAGGACTAGAAATTTACATTACATTGTTAAATGAGACATAAGACCTTAAACAAGAGTAGAAGCATATATACAGTATGATCTAACAAAAGTAGCTTTCAATTTGTATCAATATACAAAAATATCTTAAACAAGAGTAGAAACACATATACAGTATAACAAAAATAACCTTAAATTTGTATCAATATATAAAAGTCCATACCAATGTAACATATTTGACTAGTAATTGCTAGTTTAGTTTAAAGTAGATTCAATAATCTACCCTTTTATCCTTTCATTTCTATATCCCCCCTTTTCTTTTCAAAATGAGATCCCTGAATTTAATCTCTTTTGTTCAGCTTTTTTTCTGACCATACCCAACAACAACTTGTAACCAATCCCCATAAATGACGACAAATATCAACAAGCCAGTGAAAGACAAAAACCACCCACCGCACCTCTTGGGAATGTGTGTATCATGTTATTAAAATTATTTTCTATTGTCTGGGGGTGACACCATCTCTAGGTGACCCTAAAAAGTTAGGAAAATAGTCAAATCCTGGGAGAGCTAGCTGTATCATTGTTGTCCAGTCTCTGTGTAATGGCAAAGAGCAGGGCTTATCACAAGTCCTGGCTAGAGTAGTCTATGAGACTGGACCATCTTAGCTAGCCACCTTGGAACTGTCCTAAGCAGTTTGGAGTCGAAAGTCAGTCTTTGGGCAGTGTTTATTGGTTTAGTGGCATTACCACAATCCAGGTGGATTTGTCATTGTATTGGAGTCTTCTGAGGTCACTGTTAGGAATGCTTATTGTACACGGTGGAAAACTTAAACCTATTAAATGTTGCCGGGCGGTGGTGGCGCACGCCTTTAATCCCAGCACTCGGGAGGCAGAGGCAGGCGGATCTCTGTGAGTTCGAGACCAGCCTGGTCTACAAGAGCTAGTTCCAGGACAGGCTCCAAAGCCACAGAGAAACCCTGTCTCGAAAAACCAAAAAAAAAAAAAAAAAAAACCTATTAAATGTCAGATGCTGTTAATCTTGGAGAGGTTAAAGGACCATGATCTATTAAATACATCTGGGATACCCAGGCTTTTCCAAAATATGTGCTTCAGACTCAAGCCTGAAATCATACACAAGAAGCTTTATGAAGCCTAAGGTTAAAATTAGTTAGTATTCTTTAAGACCATTAATATCAAAACAGAATGTTTAAATTTTGAAATAGAATGTATACCTTCACAAAAGTTTTAAAGAGTCAAAATAATTCTGAGGGGTATGAAATTAGTGACAATGTAAGAATCCCTAGATCTTAGTTTTCTTCTGTCCCATACCAGGTGGATCTTCTGATATGAGACAAAGACTGAATTTTCTTTAGATTTTTTTAGATTTAGAGAAGGAGAGAGTCATGCCCCAACTCCAAAGCCAGCTTTAGTTTTTAATTGAGTCAGGACTACATAAAGACCACCTGTTTATATGTCTGTAGAGACCAACAAAAACAGACATTTTGAAAGGCTTATGAAATTTTACCCAGTTGGAAGTATTTTATAACCTTAGGCCAAATTACTCCTTTTCTTGGTATATTTTTTTGAGTGGTTTTCCCTTCTTCTTCTGATGCTTCATTTGTCCAAAGGTCTTTAGAGTCCTCAGTTGGATGTTTTTATTTTCCTGGAAAAACAAAAACAAAACCCTGCCACAATCTTACTTTTGGGGAGGGCTTTTGGGGGGTTGCCAGGTTGAATTGCCATGTCATTTAATGAACTATCACCTCTCCTAATCAAGAGCTCTCTCGTGTTTGAATCGAATCTTTATCAAATTTCATGTTATCCACAGCTTTTCTTATCCTGAGTTGTATCTCCATCCATTCTATACCCCTCCTTCCTTCCCTTCCTTCTTTTTTTTTTCTGACAGGGTATCTCTACATAGCCCTGGTTTACTGGATTTCACTATGTAGACCAGACTGGTCTTAAACTCACAGAGACCTGGCTCTCATTCCAGAATGCTGAGATTAAAGACATGGGCCACCATACCTGGCAAAACTCCAATTCTGTAATCATCATTCCAAGCCAAAAAAAAGCAATGTACATAAAATTAAGGCTATAGGAAAATGTTTTCTAAAAGTGGAAAAATAATTGCTATTCACAGACTAATAGACTATAGAAAGATGATATATGTAAGATGTTTAAGGAGTGTGAGGTTCCTCGTGCACTGGGCTTCACATATAATCAGGATTGTTATTACTGTCTTTAAGGTGAGTTTTAGATCTTTCCAAGGCTTTGTTCTCAAGGAGGTGTGCTGGAAGGTGGCAGAATGCCTTTGGTGAATAAGCACAGTAATTGCAGGCCTTGGAGCCCAACCTGGGTGGCATTTTGAAGATGAGATTAAAGTACTAGCCCATAGCTGCCAAGCACCAACAGTGCATGGGTCTCAATGCTTGGCTTTCTTTCTGTTCCAGACTTTTCCAAGAGCAGGTTTTTCCCAGAGATGCATTTTATAAACAAGACAAATGGATGCTTGCTGTATTTGCTTTTCTTTTCCTTTTCGAGAGAATGGAGTTTTGGAGATTGAACCCCGGATTCAGTTGCTAAGCTCACACTCTAACACTGAGCTACATATCCATCCTCATGCTCTTCTAATTAATAAGCTGTTTGCACTTTCTATTTATTTATTATTTATTTAGCTTTAACACTATCTATCCAATTTTACTGTTGTTGTAAAGAACACACATAGCTCTAGCATCGTAGAGCCCTCTAGAGTTGCAGTGGCGATAAGATGGCTTCCTTTGGTTTTGCACACACAGGGATGGCACTGGATCTCAACCCAGAGATACCATCCAGTCAGATTCCTGGTTTGAGAGCAGCTGCTGAGTGGTTGTTATTGACTGAACATTTGGGGTGTGCCCTCCCACCCTCATTTGTACAATGAAGCACTGTCCCCACCCTTCCAATGTGCTATTAGGAGATGAGATCTTCAGTCAGGGGAGGGGATAAGTAGAGTTAGATGGTGTCATGAATACGGAGTCATTACTTTGGTTTAGTGTCCCTCAGAAGAGATTCCAAAAAGCTGGTTCTTGTCCTCTCCCGGCTATGTAAGGACATGACACAAAGGCAGTCATCTGTAAAACAAGGCGCTCTCATCAGAAGGCAGCCGTATTGGCACCAAGTCTAGAACTACCAGCCTCTAGACGAGTGAAGAAATAGGTATCTGTTTAAGCTACCCAGGCTATACTGTTTATTTGTCTGTGTTTTGAGAATGACAACCACACACACCAATATAGTAGTTATTGCCCCACTGGGTCTATCAACTAATTCTGATAGTTATCACTCCACTGGATAATAACTGAAATAATAGCCTGGAAAAAAAAAAGAACAGCACAACATAACGGTCCAGGTGGCCTCTGCTGATCTCTCACTCCTCTGTCAACCACTTTACTTCTGCAGGAGGCTGATGGGTTGTGAGTCATTTCATGCAGCATTGCTTGCTTGTCCACGTATCATTCTCTTTCTGAGTAAGACCATTGACCTGATGTGCAAATGTTAAAATGTTCTGCAGGAGAAGTTATCAAGGTAGGAGGAATATTGACTTACAGTTTTAGAATATGTACATATTGAAAAAAATTCTACAAATGAACAAATGACGGTTGCCCCATTTCTGTTTTAACAAACCAAGGATAATGTCTGTTAACTAATTCTGGATGTTGAATTGCAATAATATAAGGATTTATTATATACTTGATATAATAAAATGTTATTAAGAAAAAAGCAGAAGGAGAACTTGGTGTGTAGCTCAGTATGAGAGCATTTGTTTAGCAAGTGCAAGGCTCCGGAAGAAAAAAGAATCAGAATTTTAAGATGCTATCACACTTGAGAAAATACAGAAAAGCTAGCCAATATTAAATGTTAACACTTCGTACTTAAATTCACTAAATATTTTTGGTTCTCCCCTTCTGGGCACATAGTAAAGCTGAATGATATGGATCTCATCAGGGGTGAGTGGGTCCATTTAATTCTACCTGGCTGATGGGTTGTGAGTCATTTCATGCAGCATTGCTTGCTTGTCCACGTATCATTCTCTTCCTGAGTAAGACCATTGACCTGATGTGCAAATGTTAAACACAATCCATATCATATTAAATCACACTCTTTCCCTTCCTTTTAGTGCAAATAGATTCTTTTCCCATACAATATATTTTATTACTGTTTCTCTGCTTTCTACTTCTACCAGTTCCTCCCCCCCTCCCTGATGTGTGATATCCTTCTATATATGTGTTGCTTCTATTGGTTAATGATAAATCTGCTTTGGCCTATGTCAGGGCAGAATATAGCTAGGCAGGAAGGGATATAGAGAGAGAGTAGGTGGAGTCAGGGAGACGCCATATAGCAGCTGAAGGAGGCAGATACTTACCAGAAACTTACCAGTAGGCCACAGCCTTATGGTGATACACAGATTAATAGAAATGGGTTAATTTAAGATGTAAGAGTTAGTTAATAAGAAGCCTGAGCTAATAGGTCAAACAGTGTTGCAATTAATATAGTTTCAGTGTGATTATTCAGGTCTAGGCGTCCAGGAAACAAACAATCTCTGTTTACACATCCCTTCCACCCAGATCCATTCCCTCTGTCTCTCATTAGAAAAGAAAAGACTTCTTAGAAATAACAATAAAATATAACAAAATAAAATATAAAAAGATTAAAAAATCACATCAAAGTTGGACAAGGCAAAACAACAGAAGGAAAGAATTCCAAGAAAAAGCACAAGGATCAGAAATTCACTCGTTCTTGGTCGGGAGTCCCATAAAAATACTAATTGAAAGCTATAGTACATATGCATGACCTAGTACAGACCTGTGCAGGACCTGGACTTGCTGCTCCAGTCTCTGCAAATTCACATGAGCTTTGCTTTGTTGATTAGAAGGACTGTATCCTGGAGTCCTCCATCTTCTCTTTCTGCCTCCCCCCGCTTAGAGTTCCAAGGGTAGGGATTTGATGGGATTTGATAGAGCTGTGTGTTCCAAACTCTCTCTCTCTCTCTCTCTCTCTCTCTCTTTATGTATGTGTGTATGTGTGTGTGAGAGAGAGAGACAGAGAGAGACAGAGAAACAGAGACAGAAACAGACAGAGGAAGAGTAATGTTTGGCTGTGGGTCTCTGTATATGTTCCTATCCACTGCAGAAGAAAGGTTCTTTGGATGATGGCTCAGTAAGGCACTGGTCTATGAGTGACTTGAATATCAGTAGGAATCATTCTATTGCTTTTCTTTTGAGGTCCCATAGTGTTTGGTTTTATCCTAGGTCCTGTTCTATCTAGTCTCTGGTTCTTGATTACCCAAGCAGTGTCAAGTATGGGTTCCATCTTGTGGAGTAGGCCTTTAAGTCAAAACAGATGTTGGTTGGCTATTTCTACAAGCTTTGTGTCAACATTGCCCTAGTATATTTTTTAGGCAGGACAGCATTGGAGATTAAAACATTTGTAGCTGGGTTGGTGTTTACACTTTTCTTTTGGTTGCCTGCAGAGTACCTTCCCATCCCAAAGACACTAGAAACATAGGAATGAAGGTTCTATGTAGTCATCAGCTTAACCTCTACGTGTTCAATGAGTTGTGTGAATGTTGCCTTCAGCAATGGGGCCTTACAGTCTGTTTGGAGAGAGCAACCTATTGTCTTGGCAACAGCCTTATTTGTTTGGATATTTCCATGGGACCACTTGGGCCAACAGCTCAATAGGCTGTATCCCAGTGTAAAATCACTGTTAATATTTCTTTAACTTAACAGTTTGGGCAAATATTAAAATATTAAGAGCTTGGAGAGTTGTGACCTGATGGTACATTTACCAAATTCCTTCTCATGAGGAGCAATGTGACTCTTGTGGGGAAAAGGCATTTGTGGCAATGCATGAACACGAATTCTGGAGAGAAGTGATTCTGTCTTCACTTGGCACCACAGGATGAATGACAAGGCAATATGAAATGGTGAACTAACAAACTTCCTTCCTTTATGCTGCTGTGGAGAAAGAAGGGAGTATGCCCAACGCCCCAGACATGCCTTAGAACCCAGCCCAGCCTTCCACCAAAGTCAAGCTCTTTAAAATGAAGGCCTTTGCTTTGAATTGCATTAGTGTTTTAGCATCTTATATCTGTTAGGGTCAGACAAGCAGAAAGGATGGGAGGAAGGGAGAATGACCATAGGAATATGGGGAAGGTGTCTTCAGTTTTTTTTTCTTGATGCACAGTGTCTTAGTTAGGGTTTCTGTTGCTGTGAAGAGACACCATGACAATGGCAACGCTTACAAAGGAAAACATTTAATTGGGTTCACTTACAGTTCAGAGGTTTAGTCTATTATGGTCATGGCAGGAAGCAAGGCAGCATCCAGACAGACTTGGTGCTAGAGGAGAAGCTGACACTTTTTACATCTTGACTCTTAGGCAACAGGAAGTGAGCTGAGACACTGGCTGTGGCTTGAGCATATATGAGACCTCAAATCCTGCCTCCACAATTACACACTTCCTCTAGCAAGGCTACACCCACTCTCACAAAGCCACACCTCCTAATAGTGACACTCTCTTTGGGGGCTATTTTTTTTTTCAAACCACCACACACAGGAACCAGCAGAAGTTAGAAAGGAACTGAATGGAGGCTGGCAAGGGTCTCAAGTCATCAGGAACCACCACGCATATGCAAAGGTCTAAGAGATGGTCGCCATATCTATTCTTTCCAAGTTTTTCAGTGGAATCAGCCCAACTAGATGATGAGGTTTTGTCTTGAAAATAGTGGTTTTTCTCTAAAAAAAAAAAAAAAAGTCTAATATAAAAAAAGAGAACAGCTGAAAAGAGCGTATTTGGAGTCATCTATATTTTAAGTGAACTTCCTTTTTTATATTGTGTGGATGCATTATGACTGACTTGACTGGCTCCTAAGCAGGTCTGAGTTGCTCAATATCACATCAGCAGCAGTGATTACAGAACAGTAATTAAGACCTTTTGATCTGGCGATGAATATGAAGCATAGTTAGGCAATTAGACCTGCTAGCAACTGGGCTGGGACCTATCAGCATGACATAATTGATGTTTCCTAGCTAGATTGTTGTGGCAACGCCTTTAATCCCAGCATTCAGAAAGTAGAGGCAGGTAGATCTTTGAGTTCAAGGCCAGCCTGGTCTACAGAGTGAGTTTTTGAACAGACAGAGTTACACAGAGAAACCCTGTCACAAAAGAAAACACAAGAAATAAAATAAAGTTTTCTTTGACTAGGTTATTCTAGAACTACCATATTTTATTGTAAAGTGAGTCTCTTGCAGTTGTCATAAAGAAAAAATATGTGTGTGATTTATTTTGATACTTTTAAGTAATACACATTTGATTTTTCTGATTAAAGAATGAAACCCTGGGGCAATACAACCATGCATCATTCAGCAATCTGTTCATTAAATGTTTATTAAAAGTCTGATCTATCACAGGCTTGTGTACAGTACTAGGGATAATGCGGATGTAAGAAGGAAGTCCAGCTCTATGTGTATTGCTGCATGTGTGAAGACCACCTGAGATTCAGTTGTGTAGAAGAAATCCACTTTTCAACTCTGATCTCATTGAGTCTTCCTGCCACTTAATACTGGAACTGGGGCAAAAACCCTGAGGTAATCAGGCAACCAGCAGAGCACTGAGAAGAACAGGGAAGGACAGAAGGACAGACACTTTGAAGCCTGTATTGAAGCAAAGCATCCCTTGCAAAATAACTAAGGGGTAGGGAGCTAGAGAGATAACTCAGTGGCTAAGAGCACTTGTTACTTTTGGAGAGGACTGGAGTTTTGTTCCCAGCACTCCTGTCCTGAGGTTCACAACTGCCAGTAACTCCAGCCCCAGGGAATCTGCTGCTTTCTGGCCTCTGCAAGTACCCGCAGGCATGTACACAAGCAAATACACACACATAAATAACAAAATAAAATCTTTAAAAAATAATAAATCATATGCTGTGCATTAAAATAGACACCGAGGGCTGGAGATGTAGCTCAGGGCTGGATTGTTTGTCCAGTCCCTGTGAGGCTCTAGGTTTAACCCCAGCATCATCGTCATCTAAATGGAAGGCAAGTTTGTTCAGACTGTGAACAAACACAGGGACAATATTGTGTGCTTTGATTCAGAGTGACTGGTATATCTAGTCACGCAGCACTGCATGAAACTTTTGGATCAAACTGACTTAAGATAAGCAGAGCATAGTAAGTGATAAATTGTAGGAAGATAGTTTTCGAAATCACACTGATTAACTTCACCAGTAATCCACAAATGGCCGATTGTCTATTTGTGTTAGAACCCCCGGTACACAGTTTGTAGTTTGTTACACATTTTTATACTCAGGTTGCAGAACAGTCTGTATATACTCTCCTTTCACAATACAACTTTATCAGCGTCGATCCTTCTTTGTTATGGTTGAAGGCTGCATATTAAAGATTGCAAAACTCCACAATCAGGAGCTACACTTTATCACGCTTGCTGCTCAATCCCCAGTACCCAACACTGTGCCTATATCAAGCTCTTGCGGGTCCCCAGACCCCAGCTGGCCATTGCACACTGGAGACACAGGATGGGGAGTAGCTGGGCAGCAGGATCTCCTGTTTCCTGCGGGTGGGAATGACCAGGGAGACTGTTTCAGAGGCCAGCTTGTATTGAAATGGTAGGGATAGCGTATATAGCTCAAGTCAGGGGGAAAGAAGGGAAAGAAAGGAGTCAAGGGAGGAAGTGCTGCAGCTGGGGTGAGGATGGGGGATTCCAGCTTATCAGTCAGATTAGCAGACTGTCTGCCGGTCACATGATTTCTGAGAAGCCAGCTCCTTGGGTTGGGAGACAGAAGCTTGACTGACTTTATCAGAACACGGCCTTTGGCTCTATGGGGTTAGTAGGACCAAGCCTGATTGGGTAGGGAGCAACCCACTCTTTGCATGCTCTCTGAGAGATGCTTGGGGTGTGGCCTCCGTTCTACCATCCCTCATCTGACTTGGGAAGGCACAATCTCTGTCACGTGTCTGCCATTCAACCTTTTTGAACACCCCTCCTCTGACTGTTTAAAAATGACCTACCTCGCTATAAAATACCCCCAGCCTTCCTTGTAGCTAAGATAGAAGTGTGTGACTCAGACACACGTACCGAAGAGAGACATGAGTTCTGAAGCAGACAATACAAAAAAGCAGGGTTTTCTCCAAGTCTTATTTTTCTAGCAAAGGCAACAATGGAAGCCTTGAGCTTTAGCTCCTCCTCTAGGTCAACTTTTCATTACACTTTTGCATCATACTACAATCGTTAGTACTAATAGATTTTCTGTCCCCACCCCCACCCTCAGGAAAATAAGTCTCTCCACCTACGTTGTAAGTCAGATCAAGCCGAACTGAAAAGTGTAACAACATAACAATAGGTATATTGAGCAAGACAACTCCCAGGCAGGTTCTCTGAGGCCAGAGAAGTCACATGCCCAGGCCAGGTCAGGAAAGTTTTATAGATTGTAGGCAAGGGATAATGATGTGTTTGTTTATCACAACCTGGGTTTGTGCCCAAGGATGGTCAAAAGCTGAGTGCTTAGGTGGGGACCTGGGTGGCTGGAAGCATCAGGGGAGGAAGTTGCTATAGTTGCCAAGAATGCAGAACTGGGCTTTCTTGGAGACTCTCTGAGCAGGTGGAATTTGGAGAGAGGCAAAGAGATAGGAATAGGGCTTTCTGGACTGTACAGGGGCAAGTTGGAGGCCCCAACCAAACAAGTACCATTAGATTCTAATCTGTTGTAATAGGGTAATACTAACGTGCGTTACGACTCCTTTGGGTGTCAAACAACCCTTTCACAAAGGCCACCTAAGACCATCAAAAAACATAGATATTTACATTACGATTAATAACAGTAGCAAAATTACCATTATGAAGTAGCAATGAAATAATTTTACGGTTTGGGGTCACCACACATGAGGAACTGTATTAAAGGGTCACAGCATCGGAAAGGTTGAGAACCCCTGCAAGAGAAGCTCCTTTCATATTCATATAAAGTAAAAACACAGGGCATTTAGGGTGAGCCGCCTATTCCCCCGTAAGAGGTGATTCCGGGAGCAAGGCATCTTTTGTCTTGTGGCTCTGCCATCTGCACTACCCAGCTTCCTAAGCGCTGATCCACCTGAACCTTACCAGAAGGCAAAGGGCATGGGGAACCACACACTGAGGGGCTTGTGAGAAGCCTGGGAGTGAGGCTGTCACTTTGTCTGCAGTCTGTTGCCCTGAACTCCACTGTGCAGCTGTGCGGCTGCCCCAGTGAGAACACAGCCCAGTTTCCTCCAGGTGAGATGACGTGAGCATGCGAAAGTCATGGTTAAATTGATACCATCTGCCGGCTCTCTCGCTTCCTTCTTCCCCAGGATCACCAACAAGCGCTAAGGTCAACATAAAAACCAAGTGCCAATCACAGACTGATGCAGTTCCCATCTGAATTGGCTCTCCTGTGCTTGCTTTCTTCTTCTTCTTCTTCTTCTTCTTCTTCTTCTTCTTCTTCTTCTTCTTCTTCTTCTTCTTCTTCTTCTTCTTCTTCTTCTTCTTCTTCTTCTTCTTCTCCTCCTCCTCCTCCTCCTCCTCCTCCTCCTCCTCCCTCTCCCTCTCTCTCCTCTCTCCCCCTCCTTCTCCTCTCTCTCTCTCTCTCTCTCTCTCTCTCTCTCTCTCTCTCTCTCTCTCTCTCTCTCTCTCTCTCTCCCCCCCCATAAGTTTTCATGTCGTCAGGGATGGTGTTCATATTCATTGGACATTTTTTCCAAATACTTTACTTGAAATTGCTTTCATCTCCAAACTTCCTGCATGTCAATTTGAAAGGAAAAGTGCTTAGCATGCAGCCTGGGAGCCACATGTGTTTGGGAACACTGGCACAGGGAAGACACAGAGACTTCAAATCCTTGCTTGCTGACCACCCACAGGCTAACGAAAGAAATGTCTTTTTATTTTCCCTGCATCTCTTGGACTAGGTGCTTTGTCAGCAACCAAGGAGAACTGGGAGTATGATTCCGGTGCCAGGGACCTCCAGAGCCCAGACTTGCAGAGCCAGCTGCCCTTCCAGAAGCTGCTGGAGTGTGGCGGAAGCTCTTTGCCTCAGCCAGCTGTCCTCCACAAGCTTCTCACCCAATCCCCGCATGTTGGCACCTCTACAGGCGGAAGCTATCTTGAGCTGGCCCGCACCGTGAGTACCTCTGTTCACAGAACATGTCTTCTGTCTATATTCCAATAATAATATTTTAAATTTGAGCTCCAAAGGGAACATTGAGTATTGCCTCTTCTTGTTGCACTAAATAGTTTACCATTTCCTTGCGGCTAATATTGTGGAGCATTCCAAAGTCGCTAGCACTAAAGGGCTTCGGAACTTCTTTCTCACTGCTAACAATAATGTAGAATTCTAAAGGGTGTTTTGACTAACTCTGTAGCCTGTGCAGTCTGATTTATTGAAGTACACGATAGTTCTATAACAAGAATGCTCCCGCGGCACCAGAGTTTACAAAGCTATAGAATACACTTCCTTCTATTTATTTGGACTTCATGCCTTTGAAAAGCAAAGAGAAAAAGATTCACTGGAAGTCTGATTATTGTTCTGGTTTATACCTTTGAGATTATTTCTGTGGGAACGATGGGGAAACTTAGCATTAATTTATGCCGTATTTAGTTTAACTTTATTTTTTTTTCTTATTGGTGCTGAGGACGGAAGTACAGCCTCACACGTGGGCAAGTGCTACTCCTGAGCCACCCAGTCACTTCAGCTCCTTTTTTCTGTTCACATGAGCCATGACAGTGACTGTCTGGAGTCAAGAACTATTGGCTTCCGTTAGTCAGAGTTGGGACATGAGTGTGTACAGCTGATGGCTGGCTCTTTTCAGTACCTTGAAGTGTATAAACTGAGATTGCTATCTGAGCTCTGTGGGAGTTCTTCCCTCCCTTTCAGCTCCCCTCCCTCCTTCACTCCCCCTACCTGGCTTCTTGAAATTCAGGTTTCAATGGGGAAATGGCAAGTCTCCAGCCAGGACGTATGATTCATGGTTTGTTTGATAAAGACTGCAGGTTTATAAACACATGTTATGACATATCTTCTATTCATATGTTTTGGAGGGAGATGTTTGGAAAAGCTAACAATCATAAATCTCTAGCAATAATTAAAATGCCAGGAAAAAACACCCAAGCCCCAATGACATTCTATAAGATTCCTGACCAGTTCTTGTCAAAACTGCTAAATGCATTAAAACCAAGGAAAGCCTGGGAAGAAACACTGCCTGCTTACAACCATCCTAAAAAAAGGTATCACCTAAATGTAACACCATTCCCTTGGTGGGATCCTGGATAAGAAAAATCCAAAGAGACCTGGGGAAATATGGGTTCTAGCTAATAAACAGTGTTGCTTCATGAACTGTGACAAGAATCATATAATAATATAACATGTTAATAAATGAGAAATTGGTCATGGAACTCTCTATCCTGTCTTTGTAACTTTTCTGTAGGTCTGAACTGTTATCACTTAAAATGCTTTTAAATTTTAAAATATTAAGAGCACCTATATTGCAATCTCTTCCTGGGTATGATTACATCACCTAAGGCCTGTCCAATCACCCATGGTTATTGCACTGTTCCTTATTGACCACCCTTCAAGGACAACTTTGCACAGTTTGACTAGAATTATAACTATAGTACCTACTTTCTGTATGCTCAGTAGACCAGGAAATTGCCAGTAAATATGTCTGCCATGGGTCTGGATTATATATAACTGTTATATATGCCTGTTACATATCCTCTCCAGCAGATTGGACCTTCCTTATGCTACACCAGCTGAGCTTTGGCGCTCCCCTACAATCTTTGTAGCTCAAGAATTATTCTATACTTCTTAATCCTCCTGCCTCCACCCCCTGAATTCTAAGACTGTTGGCATGGACCACCGTTTCTGGTATATGCATTGCTGAGAACTGAGCCCAGTACAGCATGTGGACTAAGCAAGCACTCTGGTGATGGAGCTACAGTCACCACCCCCTGACCCTGCTTTCAAGATAGTCAATGTCATTGCAACACAGATGCCAGTACAAACCAGCATTACACATTGATCAATATTTGGTTGGCATCTGCTCTGAAGGGTTCAAGTTTCATGGCCCCAGATGTCCAGCAGACCCACTGTGGGAAGCTCTAGGAGCTGTCAGCTTCCTACCACTAAGTGAATCCATGGTCCTAGCTTTTCAGGAACATCCCGAGTGGATGTCCTATCTCTCCTTGGCAGAAGTAGGTACAATCCCCAGGTTTCATCTGGCTGGGTCCTCTGAGTTGGGGGAATCAAAGAGATTAAGGCATAGACTTCTCATATGTCTCCATACATATTCCCTTCCTCAAGCACTGGGTGGGTGATGCTTGAGATGGCCTCAGCAGATACTAGCTATAACAACTCCCTTAAACACAAGATTTGTGTGAAGCCATTCCCACATTCCTAGAGACACGTGAACAAATGGTTCATGCTGATTGATAATAGATCAAAGAATGGATACCACCAAAGGCCAACCAGTGGATTTAACATGGTTTATTTATAGGATTATAAGTGAGGGGTTACTTACAAGAGCATAAATGATTCAAAACCAGTTTCTTCACCAAAATCCCACACCAGTGTGAGTAGCAGATCACAGAAGCCACAAACCTACAGTATACTGTCCAGCCCACACACAGTTCAGCAGGTTGGAGACTGTCTCTTTCAGGCAGCCCCAACAGCCTGAGTCTCTTCTGGGTCACTCAGCTGATTTCTGCGTCTCCCAGGCAGCTCTGCTGGTCTGAGAATGTCTTTCAGCAGTCCCAATAGTTTACATATGCTTGGGGAGAGAGAGGAGCCTAGAGAATCTGGTCAGTTTCAGGGACTTCCTGACGCTTTGCATGCTTACTTCCTGCAATGAACTAGCTTCCCGGCTAGATAATCTTTCATCTCCTTTAGAAAATTTTGTTTGACTGACCTTTTCTTCAGGGTGGAGGGTTTTATCTCAGAGGAAATGGTTACACAACATCAGACAAGCAGCTCATGTAGCAGTAGTTAGTGCACGTCAGCTCATAGACTTTCCTGTTCGTCTATGGCTATGAAAACCTATGAAAAATACCTGTGGTAAGTGATGGCATCTAGGCATTGAAATGCAATGAATAATTAAAAAGGGTTCAACTCCACAAATGATTAGCAACTACACATGTGACCACATAAATAAACAAAACTGAACATACTCGTGTACGGCCATCCTTTGTGAGAACCTGACCATAATTGCAAATGCGGGCACTGAAGTCTTAGGATAGCCATATTTTCTCACAGAGTGAAAACCAGAAAATTTTAACTATGGCTTGAATTTAATTATGTGCTTAAACCCTGGGTTAGGGGATTGGGGCTCTCAATTCTCCATCCCTTCCCATGTCCACACCATTTCTGATGTACTTTTGGAGTCTTCTTGTCACATGAGAAATCATAGTCATTGTGTAAACCCTTGTGTTTAGGGTGGTTCATTATAGACACCACTGCTTCTGAATCTCCTCACAGGGATCCATGATCCCAGCTTGAGAAACAGACCTCGTGTGTGGCCAAAGAAAGCAAACAGCCTCTTGAAATGGCACACTCGGGCAGTCCCTTTATTTATAAAGTCATATTAAAAGTAATTTATATTCCTCCTAAAACAAAATTTGAACTAATAAAATTAAGTTCTGTTTAAAAACAAAACAGCTAGAAGCAAAAGCCATTGGTCAGCATCCAGCTAGGAGACAGGAAGCACACAGTAATTTACGCAGGGGAAAGTTAATAGAAGCAGTATTAATGAGTAGCACAGTATTACCACCTGTGGGTAAAGAAAACTACAGTAAGTTCACACATAACACAGGGAAAGAGCAGCCTCACATCTCAGGCAGAGACAGAGTACCCAGACAAGAAACACATTTAGAAGAAGTATCTCAAATTACCCAGTGCTGATTCTACCTCTGAAGGGGTGATGGTACCCTGTGGGCAATAGAGACGTTCCTGGTGGTTCTTCATGCCAGGGATGACAGATAGACACCAGCTCTCTAGAGTATTGGTCCAACTGGCTGGATTCCATCAAGACTTGATGAACATCACAAAGAAGGTGACTTCAGAATGCCAGTGAAATTTTCTAGAAAGCCTTCTGAAGTGGCAAAACACTAAGTCTTTCCAGGAGTGAGCAAGCTGGATGTCCTGCCCTGTCTCTGCCTGGGAGAGCACAGCCAGATTGGGGATTTCTTGCTTCCTTCAGTGTCCCTTCAGCTTCCTCTATTAACAGAGAAGCAATGTTTACAGAGTCCCCTCCATACAATGAAGCAGGAGAAAGAAGGGTAGATTAGAAGCAAGAGAATGAAATTTATAATGGGCATAGTTCTCCCCCCCCCCCCGCCACCCATTGAGAAGTATTTTACTTTCTAAGCCCCTGCCACCACCACCACCACCACCACCAACCTCTCAATATTGTTACAATGGCCATTGAGTTTCAGCAAGAAGTTTGAAGGAGACATTCAAGCCAAAGCAGGTGCCAAGTACAGAACAAAATGATGCTGTAAATACGCAGACACTTGTATGGAAGAGGCAGGATGTCACATGTGATTTAGGGCACAAGTGATGACATACCTCCTCACACACATGTAGGAGCTGGCGGCGCAGTCTGTTGACTCTGCAGCTTGGTCTTCAGCTTTAAGCTATTCTGGGGCTTTCAGGTCAACACAGGAGAGCAAGGCCAGTCTCCAACCTCCTTCACACTCTTACTATGACCAACCTGGGTGCTGTTGGTGACCTGCAGGAGAAGTTGTGACCTGCAGGAGAAGCTGGCCAAGGACTCAGAAAAGCTGAAGGCAGAGATCTGGTAGGTCTGTAGTTTAAGCCTGGTACACTAAGTTGTTAAGTGGAGGACTAGCAACAATCCACGTAAATTGCTATTGTGCTTGGCACCTGATTTGGTGTGAATGTTTTCTCCAAAACTCATGCTGAAATTTAATCACCATGATAACCATACTAAGAGGGAGGAGCTTTAAGAGGGAACTGGGCTCCAAGGTTTCCACCTTTGCGAGCAGGATCGATGTCATTATAAAAAAAAAAAAAAAAGCGTAAGAATGCCAAACATGGCAGTGTATTCCTTTAATCTCAGCGTGCAGAAAACGGAGGCAGGTGAATAGCTATGATTTCCAGGCCAGTCAGGTCTATATAGCAAGCTCCAGACCACCCAAGGCTACATTTTGAGAAACTGTTTCAACAACAACAACAACAACAAAAAGGAAAATTGATGAGGATGATGGTGATGATGATGGTGGTGGTGGTGATGGTGGTGATGGGGGTGATAAATTGAGAGTTTGCCTACGCCTTGAAAACAAAACACCCATTGTCAAATACTGGCACTTTGGTTCTGGATTCCCCAGCCTGAGAGCTGTGAGTTCATAAGTGTCTGTTCATTATAAGTTACCCAGCCTAGGTATTCTGTGATAACAGGTACAGAACAGACTAAGACAGCGTCCCACCCCAGCTTTCAGAAGGTGTCAAGGATGACTTCTTCACATCTAACTTGCTGATTTCACGTGGGATATTCCTCAGGTATGACCAGGCAGAGCCACACAGGAAAGAAAGCTCCAGGAAGCTGGTTTCAGCTTAGTTGAACTGACTTCATTCTGAGCCACCGTGGAACAATGATAAAACTGCCAGCAAAGCCCATGTAAAGCATGTAAAGCAACGCCACATGAAACAGGGAGAGTTTGATACAGAGAGACTGCAACAAGAAAAATGCCTGTTCTCTGAAAACGTTTCTCCGAAGATCCATATGACTCAGAGAGTAATGTTAGAGGTTCTAAATATTGACACACTGGAGCACTCTGATGCATAAAACATAAACACTTTTATTTATAGATATACCACTGATAAATTCTTGAACAAAATATAAATTCCTTGGCACATCCCTTCAGCCGTACAATCGTTTTAAATGACCTTAGCTTTGACATTTTTATTAATAATAGAACTAATTGATATAAATTAAATCTGCTCTTGAAAAGAAACCATGCACACGATGTGAAATGTTCAAATGAAACAACTCAATGGGCAGTAACAGCCCTGATTCGTCTCCTCATCTTGGCTCACTTAATTGTTTATGTCCTTGAATCATTTTTAACACAGGGGAATTTTCACTTCTCCTTCTGTTATTTTAAGATCTTCTGATCACTAAGGAGTTGCCAACTTTAGGGCTAACATCTGGAAACCTTTGCTCTAAAGGACATACCCCAGCGTTGTGACCACAGCACCCTCTTCTGGGCACTGCTCAGCGGCAAACAAGAAATTCTTCAGCACAGCTTCAACCAATCCTTCAGAGTTTTAGGAAATCAGGACAATACAAAATGAACAAAGAATAAATATAGAGATTTGTTTTCTTCTGAGAACATTGCCAAGGAAAAATCTAGAAACATCAAAAACTTTCATTTAGAAGTGTAGAAAACTTCTAAATGGTTGTAGGATTTGCTTCCATAACGACAAAGGCATTTGGCTTTGAGCTGTCATTTTTATCTGACACGGCAGCTATCAATGAAGTATTACACTTTGTGTTTCCCCACCATTTCAAATCATGGCTCAGAGCTCAGGAAAGCACAGTTGGCCTCTTTTCTTTGCAGATTAAAAAAGCTAAGTCTTACCGAGCTGTTCAAGCCTGTCTTCCTCTGCCTTGCACAATTAGGTTTCAATTTTGTCTACTTCCTTTTAATTTTTTCTGCATTTTCTACATGTTTATGCATGTATGAACATGATCATGCCAAGGCACACATATAACCTTGAGTAACTTTGGAGCCAATTCTCTCTTTCCACCATGTGAGACCCAGGGCTTGAACCTGGGTCCTTAGTTCTGTCAGAAAGCACCTTTAGAGCCATCTCATCAGTACAGTTTTACTATTTTAACACTTAAATTGTACATTTTAAACAAAAGGCATTTATATTTTTTTTAAAGAAGGAAACAAGGTTTTTCAAATGAAGCTATATAAATTTAAAAGCCAACAGAGGCTGAAGAGATAGCTCAGCAGTTAAGAAAACACACTGTTCTTGCAGAGGACCCAAGTTCAGTTCCCAGCACTCTTATTGAACAGCTCACATTTGCCTATAATTATAGCTTAATTAATTAATTAATATCTGACATTATGTTTCTGCTTCAGAGGGGACCACACACGTGTGTGTATATATGCACATGTGCTCAAGTGCGCACACAAACATACTTAAGAATAAAATAAGCAGGCTCTGGAAAGATGGTTCAGCAGTTAAGAGCACTCATCCAGAGGACTGGGGTTCAATTCCTAGCTTCCATAGGTATATCATGCATGACTTGGAAATGATTGGGGTGTCAAATAGTTTGTCCTGAAGGAATTTTAAGCCCTAATAACCTAGTATCTATTTGATAACCAAGTCTGCAACCTATAATTTTAACTTTTTAAATTAAGTTTAAGTATACAGTCATTGCCACCTTCCAAAAGCAGCCACATGAGAAATGAAGTTACTTATTTGGATACTTTTGTGCCCATTTGTGAATGTACAGGGATGATTTACTTAGGTATATTCAATTCTTCATTCTGATTGAATTAGTAAAATCTTCAGGAGCACATTTATGCTCTAAGATGCTCTACAGACCCTCTTACCATCTCTCTGCTCAGATTCATACTCTCTTATCCTTCATACCCCCAGATCTCCAGTGCCAACCTAGCCCTCTTCCTTCACGTCTGGTTCAAAGAACCTGACTTTCTCTCTTCCCCTTAACCAACTCCCTCTTCCTGGCCATGGCTTAGGTTTATTTACAGCTTCCTGTCCTGTTGTTTTTCTCTCAAACTCCAGTAAAAATGCTCTTAGGTTTAAAAGAAATACATTGCAAGCATAAATTTGACATTTTTATGCTCCAACATCCTGTGAACATTGTAATACTTTGAGGGAAGAATATTAAATTTAGTAAAAAGCATTCTTTTTTTTCCTTTTTACTTTTTTTGCTGTTGTTTCTTTTCTTCCTTTTGCGGGATTATGGGGGCCCAGATTGAACCTCTCACTGAAGTTATCTCAGGCAGTAGAAGAACATAGACTAGGGCAGGTCTTGTGATGACCACTATCCTGGCACACATTAGTTATGAAATATAGTATTTGTTACCTTTTGCAAATTAGTGTGTGGGGGGGGAAGAAGCATAAAGAGTAAGGGTGCCTGTCACCAAGCCTGACAACCTGAGTTTGAGAGAACCAACTCCCACAATTTGTCCTCCCCACTCACCTTAGAGCACACACTAACAATAACTAAATAAACAAATAAGCGTTAAGGGTTTTTTTAAAGTTCATTTTGAAGACCTCATAGGAGTGTTAGCACCACAGTTAGTGAGTTGGTGGGCAGTCGCCGGATATCCTTCTTCTAATGATGCTGTGTGTTAGTTTTGAAGTTGTCCTGCTGGGCAGCTCAGCAGAACATCATCTTTCCTGTCCTTGGAATAACCATCTCTGACAAAAGGACACTAAGTGTTTTGAGTACACACTAGAGGGCAGTGGTCCTATGTCTAGGCACCTGATAGTTCCCTGAGCTCTTTGCATTTCTATCTTTCATTTTGTGTCGGTCAGAGGAAAAGGAGCTTCCTACACATAAAACAAATGACGGTTGTATCTAGAGTGCAGCGTGACAGCATCCTGCCTGTCATTGCTGTGGCGGTTTCTTCTCCATCCTTCTTCCAATAACTTATTCCAGCGGATCTTTAACCATGGGAATAGTATTAGCTCTCTCTCTCTCTCTCTCTCTCTCTCTCTCTCTCTCTCTCTCTCTCTCTCTCTCTCTCTCTCTCTCTCTCAGCTAAAGTCTCACAATGTAATCCCAGTTAGCCTGAAACTTGATATAGAGACCAGGCTGGGCCTCCAGCTCACAGAGCTCTGTCTACCTTCGCCTCCAAAGTGCTGAGATTAAAGGCATGTATCAACAACACACTGGTCATTATTAACATCTTAATGGCATATTTTACTTTAAAAAACATAGAAAGGCAAGAGGATGCATGCATTCTCAACATTGTAGTGTTTGCTATCTTTGCATTTTGGTATTTGAGAATATATTTGTGGATTAAGAATGGGGGGGAGGGGAGAAAGCAAGGTCTTCTTGTGTTTGTGTGAGCTTCCAAGAGCTGGCGGACCTGTCCCTTCTTCGCGATCACCCAGGAGTCACGATTCTGCACACTACTTCACCACTCCTGTCCTACTGTAAGTAACAGGGAGTGCAGTTTACTGAGGCAGAACTAGCCTGATCTGCTGCTACAAAAAAAAAAAGGCAGGGAAGGAAGGTGTGGCTAGGGACAGTTAAACTCCCAGCCCGCATGCTTGCAGAGAGAGAGAGAGTAGTCCCAGGACAAAGGGGCAGTATAACAGATTTCAAGAGCAAAGCAGGGAATGGCTAGGACAGCAACGGATTACTTATGAGTCAGCCTCTGCTGGACACAGGAAGCTAAACAAGGATTTCCTTTGTTTTTACTTACGTTTCATCACTGAAGGGTTTCTTTGAAAGGAATAGCCCTCTGAGCCTTGATTGTGTGGGTTCCTGGGTTTGTAAAAGTTATATGTAGAATGAACTTAAAGAATTTTGACTTTTTTAATATACAGAAGTTTTGATTTCTGTGTGTGTGTTTTTATGCAAACCCATTAATGGGTTTGTTTGCTGTATTTTTGTGCATAGTAATAGCTAGGAGAGAAAACCTTCTTTGGCCTCATCTAACCAGAGGCCTGGGTGGGAGGAAGAACATCTGAACCCTTGTAGCAACCTATGTTCTGTGATGCAGGGATAGGTGTGCCTGCTGTATTTCTTTCTTTTTTTTTTTTATTGATTTTTATTGAGCTCTACGTTTTTCTCTGCCCCCCTCCCTGCCTCTCCTTTTCTTCAACCCTCTCCCAAGGTCCCCATGCTCCCAATTTACTCAGGAGATCTTGTCTTTTCCTACTTCCCATGTAGATTAGATCTATGTATGTCTCTCTTAGGGTCCTCATTGTTGTCTAGGTTCTCTGGGATTGTGATATGTGGAGTTTTTTTTGTTTTTTTTTTTTTTTTGCCTTATGTTTAAAAACCACTTATGAGGGAGTACATGTGATAATTGTCTTTCTGTGTCTGGGTTACCTCACTTAAAATGATGTTTTCTACCTCCATCCATTTGTCTGCTTGCTGTATTTCTTGCCATGTTGTTAATAGCTCATGGACACTTGTTCTATATCACATAATGTGCAAGCTAATCGAGAACAATACAAACTATCTCATTCAATTCTCACAGCCTTATGCCATGAATATGTATATATAGTTAACCATTCGTGTACAGATGAGGAACTTGAGGGTTAGAGAGATTACATGGGATGCGATCAACAAAGATATGAACCCAGCTTCATTAGACCCCATGGTTTGATCTTGTAGCCACTCATTTACATAACAGAGGATGCTTCAGCAATACTATGGAAGAAATCACACTTTCTCCTGACCCACCATACAGAACCAGTGCTGTGTCTCACATACCCTCTATACTCCTTTATAGGAATATAAATGATGCCCCAACTTTTCTAAGGATAGCCTTGGTTCACTGCCAACATACATACATGTGGATATGTGCATGCATATGCACATGCACGCACACACACATACACACACCCACAAAATACTAACAAGATTTTCATTTTTTTCTGATTTTGTATAAGACAATGTTACTACAGCATAATTGAATCCCTTGGTGCTTTTATGCTGGGGCCTCCTGACACAACTGTGTAATTATTTATCAATAGATGATAGGGAGGATTAACATTAAATGCTGGAAAAAATGTACCTGCAATTTTGATGCACTTAGAGGCAACTATCAAAGATGTATTTGGAACCTAGAAGCCTCAGCCTAATTGCCAGCAATGGTAGAGGCTTTCTTAAGTAGCTTTAAAAGCTGAGAGAAAAGGGGTCTCTCATGAGAAAGGATGGCCTCATCTTATCTTCTCAATAGAGTTCTTTTTTAGGTACAGAGAAATAGAGTCCTATCTCCAGACTTGTCTCCTTATCTTTTATCTTTTAGATATAGTCTTGTGCTATGGAAAGGGAAAAAAGGTATTTCTTTTACTTTTGGTTGTGAGCCCACCCTTTAATGGCTGAGTCATCTCTCCATCCTGAAAAAAGTATTTCTAAGAAACAGATTTTAGCAGAAAAACAGGTGCCCCTACTATAATCCCATGAGTAATTGGTCATATTTGTTATGTGTTCAGTACATGTAGGATATTAAATCATTTCATGTAATTAATGCATGACCAGCACCTCTTCAAACCTGTCTCTTCCTATCACTTGCTTGTTGTTATTTGCTCTTCCTGAGGGAGAGAAAATGTGCTACTCATTCACAGAGCTATCTTTACATGAGTTCAAGAAGTAACCATATTGGGGCTGAGGAGATGGCTCTGTTGGTAAAGTACTTGCCACACAAGCATGACTGCTGTGGGACAATGGCCTTGTACCCTGTAAAGATTTGTTACTTGTATTTTAATAAAATGCTGATCGGCCAATAGCCAGGCAGGAAGTATAGGTGGGGTAGGCAGAACAGAAGAATTCTGGGAAGAGGAAATGCTCAGTTTACAGCTGTCACAGAGGAAGCCAGACACAGAGGAAGCAAGATGAGAATGCCTCTCTGATAAAAAGTACCAAGCCACGTGGCTAACATAGATGAGAATAATGGGCTAACTTAAGGTGTAAGAATTAGTTAATAAGAAGCCTGAGCTAACAGGCCAACCAGTTTATAATTAATGTAGACCTCTGTGTGTTTCTTTGGGAAAGAATGACTGTGGGACCAGGCAGGACAGAAATCTCTGTCAACACATGAGGACCAGAGATTTATTCCCTAGGACTCACATAAAATAACCAGACACAGTGGTGCAACTTGTCATCCCAGTGTTGGGGAGGTAGGAGCAGTGAGATTCCTGGGACTTGTTGGCGAGCCAGTCAAGCTAAGTCATCAAGTATTGGAGACCAGCTTCAACAAAAATATCACTTACTAGGGTAGGGACATGGGAATTAGAAGAGTTATTAAAGGTACAAAGACATGAGTGTGAGAATAATAAGACAGTAAACATAGGATAATACCAGGAGGGAGTTTCACTGAATATTGACATCCACCACGTTTAATTTTCTATACATTTTTACACCTTAATACAACAAGGGGAAGAAGGCAAAAAACAGCTTTAACATGACACAAAGGACAGCTAGAACAGTTACTTGTTTTAATACTGAGAGACATCAAGTCATTAACATTCTGTTGTTTGGGCAAGTAACCCACCCTAGACTAGTATCCTGAAGGCATCTACTCCCAAGGTCAAACCACCTATTTCCAAAAGAAGGAGCAGAAGTATGCTTGAATATCCTGATCATCAGTCAGGATGAAGTGGATCCAATTGTATGGGCCATCTTAATGTCAAAAGAACCAAGTAACCACATCCTAGGTCAGGATGTGTAGCCCTGGTTATTGTCAACAATGCTGAACAACTTCATATCTCTGACCTTCAGACAAGGAGGAAATAGGCTCACATTTTTTGGGCCTCCACAACCAAGCTCCTGATTCAGTGAAAAAGCCTGTCTTTAAGAGTAAGGTTTCTGGCTTCCTTATTAAAAATCAGGAGTCATAGGTAGGCAGACTAACATCTGGGTCTTCAACTCGATTCCATTGATCCACTGTTTCTATGCCAATACCATACAGTTTTTGTTACTATAGCTCTGTAGTAGAGCTTGAAATTAGGGATAGTGATTTCTTCAGAAGTTCCTTTATTGTACAGAACTGCTTTGACTATCCTGGGTTTTTTGTTTTGTTTTTGTTTTCTATAAAAAGTTAAGCATTTTTCTTTCAAGATAAAAAATTGTGCTGGGATTTTGATGGGTGATTGCATTGAATCTGTAGGTTGCTTTTGGTAAGATTGCTATTTTTACTATGTTATTCCTACCAGTTCATGAGAATGGGGGAACTTTCTGTCTTCTGATAACTTCAATTTATTTCTTCAAAGGTTAAAGTTTTTGTCATATAGGTCTCTCAGTTGCTTGGTTACAGCTTCACCAAGATATTTGTCGCTATTGTGAGTGTGTTGTTTCTCTGATTTCTTTCTCAACCTGTTTGTCATTTGTATTTGGGAGGACTTTTTGAGCTAATCTTGCATCTAGCCACTTCACTGAAAGTATCTATCAAATGTAGGAGTTCCCTGGTAGAATTTTTGGGGTGACTTATTTATGCTATTTTATCATCTGCAAATACCAACAAAGTAAGAGAACTAAAGACCAATTTCCCTCATGAGCACTGATGCAAAAATACTCAATAAAATACTCATAAATTGAATCCAAGAACACATTAAAAAGATCATCCACTATAATCAAGTAGGCTCCATTTCAAAGATGCAGGGATAGTTCAACATATGATAATCTCTGAATGTAATGCATCATCTAAACAAACTGAAAGAAATACCACATGGCCATCTCTGGGATAAAATCTTCTTGATGACGCTAGATGATTTGATGATTTTTTATGTGTTCTTGGATTCAGTTTTCAAGTGTTTTATTGAATGTTTTACATCAATGTTCATGAAGGAAATTGCTCTGTAATTCTCTTTCTTGACTGAATCTTTGTGTCAATGAGGACTCATAGACTGAACTAACAACCAGGAAAACTGCATGGGTCTGACCTAGACCCCTACATATATATTCTGATTGTGTATCTTGGTCTTCTTGTGGGACCCCTAAGATTGGGAGCAGGAGCTGTCTTTGACTCTTAGGCCTGTTCTTGGGACCATTTTCCTTCCACTTGGTTGGCTCATCCAATTTTAATTCAAGGGGAAGCACCTAATCTTATTGCAACATGGTATTCCATGTTTGGCTGATATCCCTGGGAGGGCTGCTGTATTTGTTTTCACTTTTCTGAACGGAAATGGAGGAGGAGTGGATAAGGGAGAGAAAGGTGTGAGGGAGAGGAGAGGAGGGACGGTAACAGTAAGGATGTAACATAGCAGAGATAAATAAATAGTAAAGAGGAATTGAGGAGGATACCCAACATTGACCTCTGGCCTCCACACTAGCATGTGCACATATGCATGCACCCCACACAGACATGTACATATGACAACAAAATGTAAGCCTTGTCAAATACAAAGGCAGAAAAAAATTGACAATCTTCATATTCTGGCATCAACTCTTCTTATTTTGGAAAAAGAAGTCACTTGTCAGCTATTAGATTTAATTTCATATTTGTAGATGTCAGTATATGTGTCATATCAAGGAAAAATTCTTTAAAAAAAGTGTCAACAGCCCCTTTGTCTTCCATTTCAGTTTCTCGTTAGCCCACCTTTATTATCAGAAATAGAGTTTGCTAACCTAGAAACATGGAGAAATCAGATGGGAACAGGTGAGCGAGGAGAGAAAAGTCTCCAACCTGGGATTCTGGAGTGTCTCCAGAAAGCAAAAGTCTCCAAAATGGGCTCGGGAGTGCCTTGCTTAGAAGGCACTGTAGGTTTGTGTCAGGAGAGGGGCAGTGACTCTTTGTCTATGCCTGAATCTCTTATTAAAATCTAGTTTGTTCAAGCAACTTTTGGTGATCACAGAGTCCAAATCTGGGCTACAATAGGGCAAAAACTAGAGAGGTCTTTCCGAATTTGAAAAGCATAATTCTAAGCCTTTCTGGATTCTAAAGTTTCTGTTGAGAATCTGACAGTACCCTGATGAGCTGGCCTTTATAAGTGTTTTCACATCTTCCCACTTTCAGTAAGAAAGTCGATGTAATAGATGAAAGGGAAATTCAATAAGGAGATAGGAAGACCAGCGGAAACCAAACTGAATTATTGGAAATGAAAAGACAAACCAAGTCAAATCAGAACTCTGTGGAAAAACTTCTCAATAGAACAGATCAAGGAAAGTACATAATATCTGAAGCTGATGACAAAGTAGAGAAATTAAAACACGCCAATGAGGACAAACGTAAATTAGTAAGATGTTGGAGCTGTGTTTCAAGATGCTCATGAGACAAAATGTAAAGGCCAAACCTAGGGACCATGGGTAAAATGGAGATGAAGAAAACCACCATTCTAAAGACCTAGAAAACTAGACTGAAGATGTGCCCCGTAGTCACTGGAGGCCGGACCAAAGTAGCAGATGTGTTCTGTGCGCTCACCAGGTAGGCAGGGCTGAACAGAAATTTTGTTATAGTGACATAAACCGAAAAAGTACCCAAAAATAGCACACTAATAATACGAAGTCATTTCTATGCCCTATTTTAACTTTTCTTTTGCTCCATATCCAGAAATAACCTTTAACTGTATTGTCCTGATCCTTTCTGGGGTTTTCTATGTGCACCATATTTTTCTGTCTTGATTCATGGTGTTCAATGTGATAAATTCAACTATATCACATTCATTCACATGGTATCATATTTATGGCATCAATCTAGACAAAGCAAATAATGTATTTCTAAAATGTAAATGAAAGTTTCATGTATTTGCTTTTGCCTCTTCATTCCACTTCCCAACCCAAGTGGGAATTTGAGGTTATTTTTGTATTTGTTTTTGTTTTGCTTTTTTGGTTGTTGTTTTGAGACTAAATCTCACTATGCAGTCCTGGAAGACCTGGAACTCAGTATGTAAACCAGACAGGCCCCGAAGAGATCTGCCTGACTCTGCCTCCTAGGGGCTGGAATTAAAGATGGGGGCCACTGTGCCCAGCTCAAGTTACCTTTTACTAGCATGAATCCAGTTCCTTGCTTGCAGTTTTTTTCAGAATTCAGCTGCATTAAGGTTGTGTCTTTGTTAGATTTCACTGGCCAAAAGTAGTTTCCAAAGAATCCAAAAAGGTCAGAGTGGTATCTGAAGAGTAAAATATTACCAATGTCTGCTATGGAATAATGATTCAAAATTCCTGTGAAATTCATCTGTGGAGTGATTCCTTTTATAAGAAAAAAAATTGGCTTATGCTTTTAAAGTTCCGCCTTCAAATAGATTGAACCTGTATTAGAATTCTGTCATGTGCTGTAATGTTTTCCATTAAGCAAATGATTTTAATTGTTCAATTACGATGTTCAAGATTATCTGTAAGATTTGTTGTTATTGTTGTTTCCTGGGCCAGCACCACTTATAGATTTTGAACTCTTAAAAAAGTCTGGGAGCCATATGTCATTAAGAATGGCTGGTGGCCATGAGAAACATCATTTTTTCCAAGTCAGGTCTAGGTTGGTAGAAACAGAAACTTAGCTGGTTCAAACAAGCAGAATATTTTTTAATATCACAAATTTTTTATTTAAAGAGAAACGCTGCATTTTATGAACATGGTAACAAAGGTCAAACTTCAAGTACATTCCAGCGTGATGATTTTCTTCCCAGAAACAAGTCTTTCTAGTTTTACATACCACGTACCAGGAGTATCACAGACACAATACTTATGTATACCCACAGAATGGCAACATACTTCTGTGGAGGAACATGCTACATACTACCTACCAGGGCTATCACAGGCACAGTACTTAAAGCAAACAGAATTTAATTCACTTCTCCAGCCAGAGCTTGCTTTGATTTTGTAAATTTGACTTGCACATTCTTATTGTGTGAATTACTAGAACTTTCTCATCTCTTTAATTGCAATATCAATGGCAAAGGGCAGTTGTCTGTAAGGATTTTTAACAGAAAAAGTAGTCAAAACTCTCTCCCAGTGTAGTCAAAAAACACTTCTCTTTCCTTGCTCCTTTAATTTATTTCTCTCATTGTGAGATCTGAAAACAGTACCCATGATCCTGGGGTATGGCTCAGTGTTATTAACTAGCATATACACAGTCCCAGTTACAGACTATAAAAAGTCAGTAGTCCTCCACATAATGAACAGCCCTCAAGTCTGATTTTCCTGTTCTAATGAAGTAAGGATGTAGGCTGAAACGAAGGAAATGAGCATTTCTAACGCGGCGGTTCAGATTGACAGCTGCAGGCTTGAATGCTTTGCCAGCTGCCTTTCCATGCTCAGAAAGAGATGGAGGTACTGCTATGGCTGCCATGCATTTTCTTCTTTATGTTTTCTACATACTCAAATTAACTAAAGTCAGAATCTATGATTTTTATAACCAAAAAAGAAAAGAAAAATTTAAAAGACTTAGTTTTAATCAGCACATACTAATTGGGCATAGGAACCTTGGGAATACACTCAATGAAGAAATACGCCCCCGTCCTGCCCTGAAGTATGTGGGGGCAATTGGAGTGTTTTGTACATTTAAATTTCTTATCTTCTCTGCAGTGTATATCACATGCCCAATAAATGACCATTTACACAATGCACAGTATCTACATAATAAAATGTTGAAGTTCATATTTTTATAGGTCACATGTACATCAAGGAGTAAATGTTTGTACTATAAATTTATTCTTGTTTCAAATCAGCATTTTAGGTTATTATAGATGAATCCCATCTGCATTTGGAACTGGGTCTGGTGAAGTTCAATGCTGCCTTGGGACGGGCTCCAGGGGCCTGCATGGCTCCAGAAAAATGCTTGTGGATCTTTCCATTTGTTTCTTCCATCTAAGCACTTCAGGGACCCTGTCAGGCCAGTCTCTAGAATAATAGGCCTACTCGTGCTAAAAGTAGTAATATTTGTGTGATTCTAAGGGCTTCCAGACTTGCCTGGATGTTGCTCTGTGAGGAACTAAAGAGTAGGTGGTAGGGTCACACACACATACATGTTCCCCCTCTACACCAAAGCCAAGTTAGGTTTGTAAGCAGCAAGGCTCCCATTTTTTTTTTTCTGCTAAGATCTCAGCAAAGGTTCCGATGTCTTTAGATGATTACTTGAAGTCTTTATAGGTGGCTCCACCTAATAGGACTAAGGACACCTCTGTGACTTCATCGTTCCCACTCCCCTAAAGGGCCATCCTATTGTGTAAGTGAAGTCTATTGGATCCTTGTTTGGGGAGGCTCTTCCTATTCCTGCTAGCACTGCCACCACCCTGTAATCCTGAACCCCCTCGATGTCATCTAGTATCAGCTGAAATGTCTCCCTAAAGACACCTTCCTGACCATAGGTATGTTCTCACCTTCCCCTCCATATTAGTTGGCTAATGCTGCCTAGCTCCTCTTAAATTGTAGTGCCTTCAATTAACACACATCTTATCGACTCATACATATTTTAGACTTATGTGTGTGAGTGTTTTGCCTTCATGTATGTATATGAGCCACATGCATGTCTAGTGGCTGTGGATATTAGAAGAGGGCATCAGATCACACAGAACTGAAGTTATAGGTGGATATAAATCACCGTGTGGGTGCTGGGAAGTGAACCCATGTCCTCGTAAGAATACTAAGTGCTCTTAACTGCTGAGCCAAATCCACCCCCTTCCAGATCTCTTGCATGTTTTAAGGTAGGCTCTGATGGCTATAGAGTCGGCTCTGAGGACTGCTTTCATTGTATCGCTTTAGTTTTTACATGTTATGTTTCCTATTTTCAGCCTTTCTTTTAATTTTTAATTTCTTTCTTATTTCTTCAGTGACCCATTCATCATTCAATAGCGTGCTGTTTAATCTCCATGAATGTATATATTTCTACAGTTTCTCTTGAGTTCTAACTTTGTTCTACTATTATCAGATAGAACCTAAGAAATTATTTCGATTTTTCTAAATTTCTTAAAGCCTTGTGTTGTGTCCAAATATATGACCTGCTATAGAGAAAGGCCTGTGGGTTTCTCAAAAGATGTACAGTGTTCTGTGTTTGGCTAGAATGCTCTGTAGATGTCTAATAGGTCAGTCTGCTCTGTGTTGTCAGTTAGCTCTAATTATCTCTCTGTCTTTTTGTGGTGACGACGTGTCTCTTTGTGAGGGCGGAGTTCTGAGGTCACTCACTATTGTGTCGGGTGTCATCTATGACTTTATATACAGTAGCGTTCCCCCCTCCCCGCTATTGAGTACAACTGTATACAGTGTGTACACAATTGCAACTGTCTTCTTGATGGCTTGTTCTCTTCATTGATATGAAATAACCTTATTTTTATCTTGAGACTAGTTTTAGTTTGAAATAATTTTATCAGCTATCAGACTAGGGATGCCTGTTTGTTTCCTTGTTTATTTTGTCAGAATATAATTTTTCATCCTTTCACTCTTAGGTAATATCTATCATTGATCGTGAGTTTTGTTTCTTGGAGGCAACAAATAAAGGGACATTGTATACATGCAAGTATTGTCAAATAATTTTAAAAATTAGAATAAATTCACTTATTTATTTGCTCGGCCTTAGCACTTGGGAGGTCAGCCTGGACTATGTATGCCTAGTGACCACAGAGACCAGAAAAGACATCCGATTCCCTGGAACTAGAGTTACAGATGAGTGTGAGCCACGATATGAATGCTGGGAATTGAACCCAGGTCCTCTGGGAAAACATCTACTGCTCCTAACCACTAAGCCGTCTCTCCAGTTCCTATATGTTCTTTAAAAAAAATCCTTTGTTGTGCTTGACTGGGTGCACCTTGTCTGTAGACCTTGGTATTCCGCCCTCCCTGTGGTCCATCCTATTTATGAGGCTTCCCAATGAGCCAATTTTTTTCTTACTGAAATTTTTATTTCCCGTATTTCAGTTTGTTTTTTTTCTTAGCATTTTCATTTCTTTATTGAACTCCACTTTCATGTTCTATATTGACATGCTTATTTCATTCAGCTGTTTGTTTGCGTTCTGGTCTTTATTCTGGAGTCTGGGTGCTCTTTGATTTCTTTGAACATGTGTTTAATCATTCTTTTGTGTCCCTTGTCTAAAATGTCATTTACATCAGTCTCACTGGGGCCATGACTGTGAGCTTGGCGATGTTTTTTCGAGGATACAGGTTGTTCTGTTTTGTGAGTGTGTGATTTGCGTTTTCGTGTTGGCGCTTGTGCATGTGCACGTGGATTGCTGGTTCATGCTTTGTTTCCTTTCTTTCATTGGACCTGTCTGCAATGCTCAGTGGCGTCTAAATTATAACCGAGTGGAGGTGTCTGGTGTTTTACTGTTAAGCTGCTATTTGTAGCACTAGCTTCTACGCCAGTCCTCGTTGAGAGTAGAATATTTTCTTGAAAAATAGTCATTACTCAGGGAAGGACCCACTATGAAAGTAGAGCATTAGTCAATTATGAGACATATAACCCTTAGGCACTGATAATTGTAGAAAGCAGAGGGGCGCTTATAATATTAGGTATACTGATATATTATTGTGGGTATCAGTAAAAAAGAAAAAAGACGAAAGTTTTGCTAGGAATAGTAGTCTGGGCTGGCATCAATCACAATAGATGAAAAAAGAAAAGCATTCATTAATAAAACTAAATTTAAACCAGTATTTATTTACAAATTACAAATTCAGATCTCCAAAAAGCATTAGAAGGAAAAATTCAGCCTGAAAAAAGTTAACTACAGGGGCTGGAGAGATGGCTCAGAGGTTAAGCACACTGACTGCTCTTCCAGAGGTCCTGAGTTCAATTCCCAGCAACCACATGATGGCTCATAACCATTTGTAATGAGATCTGGTGCCCTCTTCTGGCATGGAGGTGTACATGCAGGAGGAACGTAATAAATGTATGCATAATAAATAAATCTTTTTTAAAAAGTTAACTACAACCAAGAAAACATAAAGAGTAAATTATTTCAGGCCAGCAAATCCAGCAGGGGAGTACCCCACACCACAACAACAAAATACTAGAGAGTAACACCCACTGCTCATTGACAGCACTTAACATCAATGGTTTCAATTCCCCAATGAAAAGACACAAAGCGACTGACTGGATTAAAAAACAGAATCCATTCCTCTGCTGTATCCAAGACATACACCTTAACGTCAGTTATAGACATCCCTTCAGGGTGAAAAGATAGGAAAAAAAGATTTCCCAAGCTAATAGAGCGAAGAAACAAGCCAGTGCAGCTATTTTGATATCAGACAAAATAGACTTCAAACCAAAACTAAGCAGAGGAGAGGGGGAAGGACACTATGTACTCATCAAATGAAAAATCCAAGAAGATATGCAATTCTAAATATCTATGTACTAAACACAAGGGCATCCAAATACATCGAAAGAAACTACTACAGCCAAGACCACATATTGACTCTCACACAATGCTAGCAGGAGACTTCAGTATCCGGCTCTCACCAATAGACAGGCTATCAAGACAAAGCCTAAAAACAGAGAAATGCTGGATCTAAATGATGTCATAAACCAAATGGACCTGACAGGTATTTACAGAACATTTCACCTGAATACAAGAGGATATACTATCTTCTTAGAAGCTCATGGAACTTCATGTAGAAACACAGGAAAGAGGCAATTTTCAACTTCATGTGGAAACACACACACACACAAAACAAAAAACAACAAAGCAAGACAAAACAAAAGGCCTGGATAGCTAAAACAATCCTGAGGAATAAAGAAACTGCTGACGGTGTCACCATGCCTGATCTAAATTCTACTGCAGAGCTGGAGTAATACACACAGCACAGAATTGGCACAAAACCAGACATGTTCATGAGATTTCTTCTTATTTATTGGAATCAGTGGAACCAAATTGAAGTCCCAGAAATAAGTTCACATACTCATGCACATCTGATGTTTTTGATAAACAAGCCAGAAATAAACACTGGGAAAAAAGCATGGCACTTCAACAAGTGGTGTTGGTCGAACTGGATGACTGCATGGAGAGGAATCTAAACAGACTCAAATGTATTACCCTGCAGAAAACTCAACACCAAATGGGTCAAGGACCTGAGTAAATCTGAGAGAAGTAAAAGTTGGAGATAGGCTTGAGTTCATTAGCATGGAAAAAGACTTTCTGAACAGAACACTGTTATTACGGGCATTAAGTCCAACAATTAATAAAAAAGAAGAAATTGCTCATCAAAAGAACAAATAATCCAATAAAAAATGGAGTACAGACCTAAACAGAGAACTATTGACAGAGGAATCTAAAATGGCTAAAAGATTCTTAAGGAAATGTTCAACATTCTTAGTCATCGGAGAAATGCAAATCAAAACAACTCTGAGATTCCATCTTACACCTGTAAGAATAGCCAACATCAAAAGCACTGATGACAACTTATGCTGGAGAGGTTGTGGGGTAAAGGGAACACTTCTGCATTGTTGGTGGGAATACAAGCTGACACAGCCCCTTTGGATGTCAGTGTAGCAATTTCTCAGAAAATTAGGAAACAACCTTCCTCAAGACCCAGTAACACCACTCTTGGGTATATACCCAAAGGATTCTCAATCATGCCACAAAGACATGTGCTCAACTATGTTCATAGCAGCATTGTTCGTCATAACCAGAACCTGGAAACAACCTAAATGCCTCTCTACTGAAGAATGGATAAGGAAAGTGTGGCACATTTACACAATGGAGTACTTCACAGCAGAAAAACATAACAACATCTTGAATTTTGCAGGAAAGTTGGTGGAACTAGAAAATATCATTTAGAGTGAGGTAACCCAGACACAGAAAGACAATTATCACATGTACTCACTCATAGGTGGTTTTTAAAAATAAATCAAAGAAAACCAGCTCACAAATCACAATCCCAGAAAATTTAGACAACAATGAGGACACTAAGAGAGACCAACATAGTAAACTACATGGGAAGTAGAAAAAGACAAGATCTCTTGAGTAAATTGGGAGTATGGGAATCTTGGGGGAGGGTTGAAGGAGAGAAGAGAGGCAGGGAGGGGAGCAGAGAAAAATGTAGAGCTCAATAAAATGCAATAAAATAAAAAATAATAAACCATATGAAGCTAAAAAACCCATGTGTACAGGAAAGAACACCATCATTTGGACAAAAGTTCAGGCTGCAGATTGAGAGTTTTACCAACAATACCTTCAGCACAGGACCAATATCTAAAATACATAATGAACTCAAAAACATGGATATCAAGAAAACAACTAACTCAGTTAATATGGGGTACACATTTAAACAGAGAATTCTCAAAAGATTAAACACCAATGGCTGAGAAGCACATGAAGAAATATTTAACCTCCTTAGCCAGCAGGGAAATGAAAATCAAAACTACTTTGGAAATTTCATCCAGTAGAACCGTCAAAGATCAATAAAACAAATGACAACCCATGCTGACCAGGATGTGGGGTAATACTCATTGGTAGTGAGAATGCAAACTTGTACAGCCACTATGGAAATCAATGAGATGGTTCCTGAGGAAGCTGGGAATCAATCTACCTCAAGATCCCGTTACACCACTCTTAGACATATACCCAAAGGATACTACATCTTACAACAGAGACACTTGCTCAGCCATGTTCATTGCTGCTGTATCCATAATAGCCATAATTTGGAAATAGCCTACATGTCCACCAACAGAAGAATGAATAAAGAAAATGTGATACATTTGCACAATGGGATATTACTCAGATGCTAAAAAAAAATGAAACCATGATGTTCACAGGTAGATGGATGGAGCTAGAAAAGAAATCATCTTGAGAGAAGTAACCCAGACCCGAGAAGTACAAATGTGGGTCTATGATTGTTAGTGGTTAAGTCTTCAATAAGCGTGCTACAGTCAATATAATCACAGAGGTTAGGTTTAGAATGAAGAACTAACGGGGAGGAATGAATCTCCTTAGAAAGGGGAAATAGAATAGATAGCTATGGATGGATGAGTGGGCTGGAACAGGAGGAGCAAATGGAAAGGGGAAGGGAAGGGGGATAAGTGAGGGAATACTGGGAGGAACAACTAATATTAAGGGCCATTAGAAGTGTCATGTGGAAACCTAATATAGTAGAATTTCTTAAATATATATATTTCATATATATTTCACTTTTATACAATTCATATATATATATATGAAATATTAATGGAATTATTAAAGGAGACAAAGCCCCAACTAGACATCTCTCCTCAGCAAATAGAACCTTCAGCACAGGGAATGGGTTGTTGGCAAAAGAACCTCCATGGATACCCCCAGACAACACAAGCTATTGCCAAGGCTATTGGTTGCTTGCCACAAACTTGATGGTAAGGCCTTATTACTGAAGACAACCCTTGCACAACTCATTGAACACAGAGAAATTGAGTTGGTGTCTAGAGCTTCCACCCCTGTGAGTCAGTGTTCATGCACTGGAAGGTACTCTGTATGCTACTGGAAGAGAAAGGGAAACAGCCATCCATTGTAAACCCTGAGCTCTACAATAGTGTCCTGCCTGTAAGATACACTAGTGTAATAGTGGCACAAAGCTTATAGGAGTAACCAACCAATATCTAATTGGATTGAAGGCCTGCTCAGTAAGATAGAACCCATCCCCAACACTGCTTGGGTGGCCAAGAACCTGAGATTCGATAGCCCAGGTACCTAGGGGAAAACCAAATACTACTGTTCTGCTAAAGGAACGTAGCAGTAAGATGACTCCTAATGACATTCTGCTATGCTCATAGGTCAGCGTCTTGCTCAGCCCTCATCAGGTGGGTTTCCTCCTCTAGTCGATGGGAAAAAAATGGGACAATGTACAGCTGAGAAACCTTGGAACCCTCATCAAATGAGATGTCTCCATCAAATTCCCCTTCAGAGTTCAGGGGACTCTGTGAAGTGGAAGCAGAAAGATTTTAAGAGCCAGATGATATGGAGGGAATCAAGAAATCAAGGTCTTTAAACTCAGCAGGGCTGATGCAAATATGAAGTCCCAGAGACTGTGGCAGCATGCACAGGGCCTGCAAGGGTCCATGCCAGATGGGCTCCCAGCACTGAGAGGGGAAGTGGATACACACACCCATCCCTCAGCCAAAAGCTATCTCTACTTGAAAACTGCTGGCAAATGAAAACTTAGTTTTCTCCAATGGAGTCTCACTGGGTATACAAACCACTCTTAAGCACAGGTTGCATGCTGGCCGTAGATGTCCAACACAAAAATCAATGCAATGGCATTTTTGGAGGTCCCTTGTCTGATAAAACTTTGGATCTTTTTTTTCTTTTCTTTACAGACCTTTAGAAAATTATTTATTTATGTATATGTGTGCTTGCATGTATGCCTGCATGGCAAAAGATCCTGTTATACATGGCTATATAGTATGTGGTTGCTGGGAATTGAACTCATGACCTCTGGAAAAGCAGCCAGGGCTGTTAACTACTGAGCCATCCCTCCAGCCTCTTTACAGACCATATATATATATATATATATATATATATATATATATATAATATATGTGTATATATATAAATATATATATATGTGTGTGTGTGTGTGTGTGTGTGTTATGGTTTCCAATGTTGCTTTTATGGAATTTATGTGTGTGCAAATGTGTGTATCTCTATGTCTATATGGGCTTTTTGTCCCTTTTCTTTGACCCTTTTTCTTGATAGCTTATTTGTTACATCCTGTTCCAGACTGTTTAATATTATCTTATTTTATTATTGTATCTTAGTTTTTAGATGCTTGCTATATTCTAAGGAAAGAGAGGAAGAGTGTGGATTTGGGCAGGTGGGAGGATCTGGGAGGAGTTGGGGAAGGAGAAGCTATAATCATAATATATTGTATGAAAAAATTCTATTTTCAAGGTTTACAAAAGATAATGCAGAACAGCCCCAGCAAACAAGGCCAGTCTGCTTTATTTGGAAGGAGAAAGAAAAAGGAAAGCGTAAGAAGAGGGGGGGGGAGAGAAAGGGGGAGTGGGTCTGAGCTGGCCTGCTCACTGGCACTGGGTATTAAGTAAAGAAGGAATGGATGTAGAAGGAGAAGGAGCTGGTTAGGTATCGAGGGTATGAAACCTGGCTGGCATGATTGCTGGATTCCATCGATTGTCTCTCATCAATCCTCGCCAATATCTGATTTACATCCATTTGTTTATTTATTTAATTTTATGTGTGGGGGCGTTTTGCCTGCATATATTTTCATGCATGACTTGCTTGCCTGGTGTCCACAGAGTCCAGAAGAGAGCCCCAGGTTCCCTGGAACTGGAGTTAGTGACAGCTGTGAGCTCCCTTGTGGGTGATGGGAATCAAACCCCATCCTCAGAAGCAGCAATGGGTGTTTGACCCCTGAACCGTCTCTCCAGACTCCCGGGTCTTCACCTTCTACATCACTACCACACACAAGTGAAACCTATTCAGAAATGTTTGGCAAACTCTTAGCAATTGGCTTTTTACTTACCATTTGCCTCCCTAACTCATTTTCTCTGTCTTCTCTACCTGACTAATACCTAATACCCTGTTGATACTGAATTAATATTTATGGAACAAAGAAGAAACATTACCTTCTAAGGTAGTCAACTGTTTAATGTAAGAGTTAGATAAACAGATAGAAAATGAGTGGCTCTGGTTGTCTACTTTGTTTAGCAAATTTTAATTGAATAATTGAATTGGAGTAAGGGAAATAGATTCCCTCTTGTTTACTGAAATGCTTGCATCTATTTCAGCTGCAAAGCATGCAATTTTTGTTTTCTCATAATTTCTTGATTCATTTTAAAGCAAAAATATTCATATTTGCCTTAAAAGGATTTTTCTGTTGAGTAATTTTATATAATAATGTCTTTCAATAACTTCAAATAAATTTATAAAAGACACTTAAATGCAGAAATAATTAAAATGAACTTTATCACTCCCACGCTAGATATTCAGTAGGTAGAACAATTTGAGAACACACTGTCAAGCTTCCATATTACATATACAGGGTTTTCTTCTGGGTGATAAAACAAAGGAAGACACAGACTTTTATTTAGTGTGGCCCAAAATGCTGGACTCACCCCAGAGCTAGCTTTCTGATGACTCACAGGCATGGTACTTAAACCCTGGTTTTACCTTTAAAAACATTTTTTAATTGAACTAAAATTTAATTACATTACTATTCCCCTCTCCGTCCAACCTCTCTCACCCTCCCTTTCAAATTTGCACCCTCTTAGTCTTTTCTTATTATTACATATATGTTATTAAATATATAAAGGCAAACTGCTGAGCTCATTAGTGTTGTTTGCATATGTATTTTTACATGTATGTTTTAGGGCTGACCGTTTGGGTTGGATAACCATTAAGGGACTCATCTCTGGAGAAGACTAATTCCTCTCCCATCAGGTTTTAATTGCCTATAGCTAGCTCTTCATCTAAGGGTGAGTCCAGTGCTTTGCCTTAGAGGATGCTGTTTGGCCTCCAGAAAAAGGGAACATTGCCTTCTAGAGCCAAATTCAGATCGAATGACGGTATCTTCTTACAGTGGGTGTGTTTCTGAGAGAGCGCTGCCATATGTTTTAAATATTGACTATATCTGAACCCCCTCCTTCCTGGGAGTTTCCTACTGGCCCCCATGCTTGCCTGGTGAGTTCCTCCTTCCAAATAGCTCCCCCACCCATCCCCCCAAAATAACAAAGAACTACAGGCTCCAAAAGCGAGCACATGAAAATTGGGGTCAAACTTTTTTAAATGCTATGATTCAGAGAAGAAAACTTCTCTTAATTTTTTAAAACATTTTTTATTAAAAAAATTTTTGCTTTGCTACAGAAAATACATCTTTTAAGCCTTGTTTCTAGACTTTAAGTAGGAATTCTGTTTTCACAAACTTGAGCAGATTGCATAGAAATGGCTCATTGCTCCAATGTCTGCGTTCTCTGCAGTACCATTCTGTCGCTGTGGGAGTCGTTCCCTAACTCAGAGCATGCGTAACTGATGAAGGTCATTCCATGCCTCTGTGTTACCTTTCAAATAAAGTTGTAGCTTTCAGAAATTGGACTAGTTAACTACTCTAAAGCTATGTATGTACTCTGTCGGTGAGGAAATGCAGGACAGCCTATTCAAAACATTTAGGAAAATGTCAGTAGTGTTAGGTTGACTGTCTCCTGGAAAGACATTCAGGTCAGCTCTGTCCAAACTGCCAAAATCATCCAAATTATATTTGAGAGCAGCTAATTTATTTTAAATGATATCACCTATACACAGATTTATCCACGGTGTTTTTTGCTCAACAGTGCTTTGGGGGTGGGCAGGGAACTCTGGTAGTAATTAAACTGGGTTCTGGTTCCTGAAAATTCTAAAGACTAAGCACTATGCTTTCCTTATTCTAAAATAAACATGTGCTTCCCGAGAAGTGTAACTATTTTGCAGAAGTAGAGGGCGTATAGGTAGACAGACTCTGCTGCCAATTAAAGGTCTGCTCCACCCAGGGTGACAATGACATGTTTTGTATCTGCGTGTGTCTCTCGCAGCAATTCTGGTGCATTCTCTCTAGCAGGATTGTCTTGTCCAGAGCATCACTACTGTTTGGAAAGTTTGTTTCTCGACATGACTAGTTATATTTCTTTGGCTTCTGCAGTATTTCTCACTTACATTCCATTTTTCTGTCTGCCACTGAAGTTCAGTTTTTACAAGCAGCAATGTTGGTATGAGTGTCTTTCAGTCATTCTGTGATGCATGCATTTGGCTTTTCTAGGTTTTTGAGGCGATGATCTTGGTATTTTAATGACTGTGCTTTCAGGAATGAAAGCATACTTTCTTTAAAAGTCAGAAGAAGCCCACAGTGAAATTATGCTGAGAAACAGCTCTCAGATCCTCATGCGCAAAAAAGTCTCTAATGCTTCCCCAGCCCTCAGGGCCTTTCTAAGGTAAGGCAGGAATCAGGCATGACGGTGGACACTTGTGATCTTCGTTGAGGGGAGGGGAATCCTGATGTCACACAAGACTTGTGAGACTTCATTTAAAAACAAACTACAACAAAATTTCCATTAATGATAGATAGCATCATATCAGGACTGGGGAGATGGCTCAGTTGACAAAGCGCCTGGCATGTCTTGTAAACACACAGGCCTGAGTTTGGATTCCTAGCACCCATGTAAATATAAGCCTGGTGATGTGGTACCCATCTGGAATCCCAGAGCTGGGGGAGTGGGCGACAGAGACAGGATGCTCCGGAGATCATAAGCCAGTCAGTCTGGCCAAATAGATGAGCTCTGGATTCAGTGAGAAACCTTAGATCAAAAAGATAGGATGCAGCATTGGTGAGAAAGTTCAGGAGGCAAAGCTGCTTTTGCAGTTCAAGCTTGGCGACTTGAGTTTGATCCTCACAACCCACCAAAAGGAAGAAAGACAGAATTTACTCCCTTGAGTAGTTCCGACCTCCACACACCAGGGCCACAAGTCCCTTCCTCGCATCATACACCACATACACACAATAATACATAAACAAATACAATTTAAAAATAAGATATAGTGAAGTAGAAGAAGGCACAGAGGTGAGCTTCTAGTACATATGTGCACACCCATGAACACTTAGATGCACAAATCAACGACTGTGTTTAAAATGTTTTCCTCTTAAATTGGTATTTTGAAGTATCAACAGATTGCCTTAGGAAACAAGCTTCATGGTTGAGAACAGGCTTTGGGCTTAGATGTGAAATTTTCATCTTTGTTAGGCATTTCTCAGCTTTGCGATTTGAGGAAATGTTTCATCTCTCTGGAATTTAGTTGTCTTCATCTGAAAATGAGACTCACGGTGATCCCCATGTGGAAAGTCTGCAGCACGGTGCTCTAAAAATGGATATGCTCAAACTGAGGCTCCCTGGAGCTTCCAACCCCTTCAAGACTTACTAAAATATAGCTAGCTCCTACAGTGAAATATCAATAATTGAAATCATCTGACCTTCACCCTTTTATAATTGATTTGCTGCTCTTTCTCCTTAGGATTCATATGGCTCTTCGGCCTTCCTAGACGTCTTCTGATATGCAAATTGTGTGAATTCTTCAGTTTGTCAGACTGTCAAGTGTGAAAGCTGTAATTATACACTGATAGTATCTCTCCTTTTGATGTCCAGAGAGACTGTGGACTCTGGGCATTCTGAATGGCGTACCTTTCCTGATTTTGCATCTTCATTAGCTCCCACGCTGGCATTGCTGGACCCATGTGGATCGTGTTTGCACATTTCATGGCCACACGCTACAGTCTTATCTATAAATTCTATTTGTGGAATGAAGGTTTCTGTGGGAAACGTTATGCTCTAGCGCTGTGAATGTGCTTAGGGCAACTCACACTGAGCATGGGAACACCTCTGTCCCTGTTCCCACCACACGTGGGTGCCTTGTTTGCAGTGCAGTCTTCACCATCTGGCCGTAAACATCCCGCGTTTATTTTTTGGTATTATCAGTCATGAACACAACTGCTGGTACACCTGTGTGTGTCTGAGTCATGGGCACATTTGTTTAAACAGACATGCCCATTAAGAGTGTGATGTGCTGAAATAAATCTGCCAGTATCTATTTTAATATAATGCCATAAAACGCATTTGCCCAGTGAACTCAGAAATCGCAGCTAAGCCCACGTGGACCCATGAATCTATTCATTCCACATATGGCCTGTTCCCTGAAGGGACATGTTTGAGTTGAACTTTTTTTTTTAAGTGTGTTCGCTAAGAGAAAATTTAATTCATATGCTAAAGTTATGTCAGGCATCCAAGTACCAGCACTCAGCTAATCATTATCTTGAATTGTGCGCTTCATCAAGTTCCTTCATTTAATCTGAGTTATTTCTCTCAAAACTTAGTATCCTTCTTTAAGGAAAACCATCGCCTTGTATTTCTGTTGGTTGGTACCTAGTTTTGTTAGATCTGATGGAGACAGTCAGTGACATGAATCTAATTTGGGCAGCTGAATAGTAGGAAGAATCAGGAAGACTGCATAGACTGTTGCCTTCATTTACATAGCTTTGTCTAAGAGATATTTTCACTATCCTTTGGCATCTGTTCTGTGTTATTTTCATTTTGCTTTGCTTAAATTAAAAAAGAATGAATGATATTAAATGAAGGAAAATTGTGCACGCACATGCACACACACATACAAACACACACACACACACACACACACACACACACACAATCAAATCAGAGCATCACACCGAATGTATTGGCCAGATTTTGCACGTCTGTCTGATAGGGGAAGAAAAGTTTGCCATCCTCTCTTGATACAGAGCCAGCACATATAATAGAGTTTATTTGTTCAGAACTGGGCATCAGGTGCAATACAATCATGCATTATGTTTGTTTGACCCTAGCTTTTATAGCCCCATAGTTGCTCGTTCATTCTCGTTGTAGATATAAATTAAAAGTGGAGATGGGAGATTAGATTTCCTGGGCTACGTGGGATATGAGAAATACAGTTTCTCTCACTCTTAGAACTTAGTGAATCATGACAGAAATAGAAATGACCTGTAGCTAAATTTTCAACGCTTGTGAGATTTCAGTTCTGGAGTTGACTTTGCTAGCAGAGGAGGCTTGCAAACTGACTTCCCTCTTTTTCTCATTGTGTTATTTGTAGATTTAAGTTAGCAATGCAGAGCTTTCAAAGTAACATTATCAAGCAATGTTTATAGTCTTTCACTTGTGAGTATGGCTAATATTAAGTAGATTTTCCTACTTAATATAATAAATATCTCTTAAGGGCTTCTTTTTCCTTTTCTGTCTTCTCCTTTTTTCTTTCATTTTCTCCTGGACATTTTACAAGAAGAGATGATACAAACATTCCATTTTTTCCCTGCCACTGGAGGCAACTGAATAAAAAGCATTTGACCGTCTGGATGCCCCCAGAGATTTGTGATATGGCATAATTCTTGGCATTCTGAATCTGTTGTGTACAGCATAATTTAGGTTGAAGCTGAACCATTAAAATTTATCATTATTTTTGTATTCATTCTTTTCAAAGTAGAAGTCTCCTATGTCTTAGTTTAATATCCATAATTTGTTAAACACTAGATCCACAGTGGCATTCAGTGCATGAAGGGTATCCAAGCTCTTATAATGAAAGCAGCTGCTGAAGAAAAGCTCACTGGCACAGATGTTGTTAGGAGCTTGGATGTTTCCAGCAAGGATGACCGGTAAAGGGAATTGAGAGCCAGCGGCCAGTTGTGGATTTGTGTTTATCTTCCCAGCATCTTAAAGCTCTTTGATTAATAAGGATCACAAATTTTATTTGCATAGAATATGAATACTGAGAACTTATAGTGTGTTTTATTAGAAGATAGTTTCTTGAGTGTTGATAGCAAACAAAGCTCATTGCCTGATTAACACCACAAACCAAGAGAATATGAGTGGCTTTGTTTGCTTTCTGTGGCTGCAATAAAACACCATGACCAAAAGCAACTTGGGGAGGAAAGGGTTTATTTTATCTTATGGGTTACAATCCATTATGATGGAAAGTCGGGGCAAGAATTCAAGGCAGGACCTGGAAGCAGAAGCTAATGCAGAAACTATGGAGGAACACTACTTACTGGCTTGCTCACATGGCCCTTGCTCAGCCTTCTTTCTTATATAACCAGAACCACATGCCCAGAGTGGTACCAGCCACAATGAACTGGGTCGTCCCTCATCAATCATTAATCAAAAAAATGCTCCAAAGACCTGCTACAGGCCAATTTCTTGATTGCAATTCCCTCTTCTATATATATCTACGTTTATGTCAAGTTGACAAAAACCAACCAGCACAATAGGAATTCAGGAAAGATGAGTGAAACTCTTACATAACACTGTGACCAATCATAGTCCAGGCTAACTTCTCAGAGGTAGTCAGGGTCTGATCTGGTGTACCCAAAGGCAGTGAGATACAAGTCCCACTACAACTCCTCTTCTCCTTTTTGTTTGTTTGTGTGTGTGTGTGTGTGTGTGTGTGTGTGTGTGTGTGTTTTGTGAGCTGGGTGGTGGTAGTGTATGCCTTTAATCTCAGCATTCAGAAAGCAGAGGCAGTCGGATCTCTGTGAGTTTGAGGTCAGCCTGGTCTTCAGAGCAAGTTTCAGGGCAGCCAGGGCTGTTACACAGAGAAACCCTATCTCAAAACAGAACAAACAAAACCTTTGGTTGGACATAGTGGTGCATGCTTTTGATCCCAACACCCAGCATTCCACTCAGGAGGCATAGGAAGGTAGATCTCTAGACTAAGCCAGCCTAGTCTAGTTAGGGAGTTCCAAGACTGCTAAGGCTACATTGTGGGAGCCTGCCTTGAAAAACAAAAACAAAAACAACAAAATGAAAAAATGCTTTCATTAATATATTTTCTTTGTGCACGGTATTGGGGTCCATAACCACATTTTCATGCAAGTATATAATGTGCTTTAAGAATAGGCTCTCCCATAATCCCCTCCTTCCCATCTTCCTTCTCCTGCTTCCTGTTCCTCTTTGTTCTTAATAAGTTTTCTATAACACAATAATAGGTTTCTCCCCCGACTCAGTAAGCCTGATGAAGCTGAACTGAAAAAGCCAAAGAACAGGTTTATTTGAGCAAAACAACTCCCAGGTGAGCTCTCCAGTTCCAGAGATGGGGGCCAGAGAAGTCACATGAATGAATTGTACACCCATTCAGGATGAATGGTCTATCAAGTAACTTGGACCTTCCACTCTCTGGTTTTCCAGAATGTTCCAATGAGAGGCCGGGATGGTCAAACCTATCTGCTCTTATATCTTGCTCATTCACCTTTGTCTCTTTTGTCTCCTGGACTAAATTTTTTCCCTCAAAACACGTTTTAATCCAAAGCCATAGCCTTTGCTATGACACCAACGTGTAAATATGTTCAGTTGTTCTACATCTTCTTTATCCATCCTTCTGTTGATGAATAGAGTTTGGGTCCCCATAACTTAGCCATGATGTATAGTGGTGCAATGAGCTTTGCTTGGCAAGTGCCTCTTGGACACTGGAAGGCCTTTGCATAAAAACCCAGGAGTGACATAGCTGGATCATATGATAGATGTATTTTTTCTTTAGAGCAATGGTTCTCAACCTTCCTAGTTCTTCAACCCTTTAATACAGTTCTTTGTGTTGTGGTAACTCCCAGCCAGAAAATTATTTCTTTGCTACCTAATAATTGCAATTTTGCTACTGCTAAGAATTATGATGTAGTTGAGTGGTGGTGGCACATGCCTTTAATACTAGCACTTGGGAGGCAGAGGCAGGCAGATTTCTGTGAGTTTGAGGCCAACCTGGTCTACAAAAGCTACAAGGGATCTGAACACACAGACTAAGAACTGCTCTTGTAGAGCTTTGTCCCTCCTGTTTCTCATTCTGTCTAGACACAGTGAGAGCCCTTTTTGTCCACATCCTTGCCAACACTCATTGCTATTTGGCCTCGTTTTGTTTTGAGACAGGGTCTCTCTATATGGCCTTAGTTGTCTTAGAACTCATTATGCAGATCAGGCTAGCCTCAAACTCAAAGAGACCCATACCACTCTCAGCTGCTACTTATTTGTTAATGACTGACATTCTGATCGGGGTGGGATGGAAACTCAGTGTGGTTCTATTTACATTTTGATGATAACTAGTAAAGTTGACTCTTTCCACATATGTTTATTGGCCATATGTGCTTCAGCTTTTGAGAATTGTCTTTTCATCTCATTAGCCTACTTATTGATTGGATGAGTTGTCTTGTTTCTTTCTTAGTTATTTAAAGCACACCATTTGCATCTATCTGGGTTAAAAATGAGGTCTCTATTTTCTGTGTTAAGTGATAGGAGTAAACTCCTCCTAGGTTGCGAGCAGGTCAAGAATGGGAGTACTGTCTTTGCATCTCTCCAGGGTCTACCAGATGGCTCGTCCCAGTCTCATCTAATTGCTCAACCATTTACTTATTCTAATCTGAATCCTCTCAATGAATATTTATTGAATAAATGGGTGGATAACCTTGTTTGGAAGGCTGTGAACATCATGGGAAATTGTCAAGTTATCTAATGAGAAATTCCCTGTGCACCTTACAACAAAATAATCATGCTTTCATTGTGCATGGTATAGAGTTCCATAAAGGATATGCTTTGAGCATATTCTCCCCTATAACTCCCCTCCTACCTTGTCTTCCCCTTCTTGCCTTCTGTTAGCTCTCTTTGTGAGACGAACCATGGTTACAACCCATGTGAAGCCAGCATTTTGCACAGTTCTTCGGATCAAGTCTCAGATCCTTCATGTGGTCTGTGATGATTTCTGCTTATTTATATATTGCTGATCATCCCACACCTCCCCCAACCCCCACACTGTATGCATGGCCACAGAGACCAGAAGAGCATGTCAGATCCCCTGGGACTGGAATTACAGATGGATGTGAGCCCACCGTAAGCCATCTCTCCAGCCCTAAGCCTCTTTCTTAAAGGTGTGTTCCTGGCTTTCCTTGTCTACCCAGCTAGGTTAACACTGTGCTTCATGATCTTATTTCTCTACTGCTAATCTTGGGAGGCCACACTGTCACTGCCATCTAATGTTTATTTTTATGATTAAGTGATGTGTCAGTCATCTCTTGCTACAATAATATTATGTGATAAAACACCAATACCAACCTGAGTGACATTTAACAGTAGGTGTTTGCTGCTGACCTGTCTGGGGTCATCTATAGGCTCTCAAGGCAACTATTATTCTTGGCTCTCATGAGTAGACTCGCTCACACACCTGAGGATACACTGGCTGATGGTTGAGTTGGTCTAACAGGGAGAGTGGAACAACTGCAGCACAAGCCTCATGCTTCAAAAGATCAGATCAGGCATATTCTAATGGCAGAAGCAGTGTGTACGGAGAAACATGGGAAGCTCTTGGAGGAGGCAAACCGTACTTACATTGTGCACTGAAGTTAGGTATAGTCTGTGTGCTAAGCAAAAATTCTTTCTAGGGAATGGAGATCAGGGCCATCCTTGTATATTAGACTGCAAGCTTATTTGAAGGCTATGATGGTTTATCTCTTTGAAATTGCTATTATATATCTAGTATCCAGGAAGACTGCAGGGGAATGTGGTACAGTAGTGGTGTTGGGATATCCTGACTTATCAGGAAGCCAGGATATACTTAGAGCCGCAATAGGACAGCTCTGGAGAGGCTTCTATACGGCTTCTTAGGGGTGGAGTTTCCCCAGGGAGAAGGTGTAGAAGGATGCTTAAAAGAAATCCCACACTAGCTCAGAATTGAGAAATAGACATTTATTTAGGGGTAAACTCACAAATCCGAATCCTCTGCTAAAATGGAGATCAGAAACTGAATCCCGCAGCCGGAAAAGAGGCCTGATTCATGCTCTATATAGGCATAAATAGTATAAGAGGCCACACCCCAGTGGGCAGGTAACCACTGGCTATAAGACTTTCAACAGCAAGAAGGGGTATTGGTAAATTTTTCCTGCTCAGGGATTGGTCAGTTTAGCTGGTCAGGGGCAGAGATGGCTCTGATTTCATGGCCAAACTGTTTCTTTCACTGGTCCTTTTTAGCTTTTTGACTCTATTCTTAGGACCAGGGCATATTTCTTTCACTGGCTCTTATTCTAGGGACAAAGTGAGTTTCTTTGACACTAGTTTCAAAGCTGAGGCACATGTCTTTAGTCCTTGGTTCAGGGATAAAGATGTTTCTCTCCCTGGCCTAGGTCTCAAATACAGGGTGTGTTTCTTTCACAGGCTCTGGGTTCAGAGTCAGGGTACTCAGTGATTGGTTGGCTTTCTGTCCCAGTTGTCACTTTTACCCTACAAAGACACTTGGCATATAGTGAGTAATAACTATTTCCTGGACAAATAAGGATAAAATATAAAATAACATTAATTTAGCCAGGTGGTGGTGGAGCACACCTTTAATCCCAGCACTCAGGAGGCAGATGCATGTGGATCTCTGAGAGTATGAGGCCAGCCTGGTCTACAGAGTGAGTTCCAGGACAGCAGGTATAGATGGAAGTTTCTGTCCCACCTGATCCCATAGCCGTTCAGTCTCATAGAAACATACAGAGGTTTATATTAATTCTAAACTGTTTGGCCTATTAGCTCAGGCTTATTATTAACTAACTCCTACAACTTAAATTAACACATAATTCTTATCTATGTTTAGCCATGTGGCTTGATACCTTTTCTCAGTACGGCACTCTCATCTTGCTTCCTGTGTGTCTGGCTGACAACTCTGTCTCTGACTTTCCTTTTCCCAGAATTCTCCTAGTCTGGTTGCCCTGCCTATATCCCTGCCTGACTACTAGCCAATCAGCATTTTATTAAACTGATACAAGTGACAAATCTTTACAGTGTACAAGGACATTATCCCAAAGCAACCAGGGCTGTTACACAGAGAAACCCTGCCTTGAAAAAAAAGAAGAAAAAGTTGTAAAGTAACATAAATTTGATACTGTTGTCTCAATCATCTAAAAGAAATGGCCAATTTCAAAGAAGTTTCTTTATTAGGGAGGTAGTTCAGAATTGTCATTTCTCATTTGTTTGATTGTTTGCTTTTCTGACTTCTTAAATTTCCCAATTCCTCCAAGTAATATCTGTTTGTGAGTAAGGATTAGGTTTTATTCCCACATAATACAGCTCTGCTCCTGCACCAATCACTTTTGTGTCATGACAAAAATACCTTTTTTAAGAAGTGATGGATTTACTGTGGCAAACGGGACTGAGCCTGTGTACAGCAGCTCAGATCACAGCAGAGGGAGCATGTGGCAGAGGCTGCATCACAGCACAGCAGGAAGCAGAAAGAACAAGAGCCAGGGGTTGGCTGTAATCTTCAGTGCCCTGACCTAGTGGTTTCTTCTAGCTAGACTGTACTTCCTAAAGGTTCCACGCACTCCCCAAAATAGTGCCACCAGCCAGGGAAGAGGCAATCACGATGTGAGCCTGTAGGGTACACGAAAGATCCAAACCAGAAACCCTACCACGGCCCATGCTGGTAATGTGAAAAATAATTGTCAAATGAGCTGTTTGAGTAAGGGGACAACATTTAATATTTTGGAAGAGAGCAAATACTAAACGAAGGGAATAAAATAAAAAATGAAGTTTTCAAAAGTTTAGACTGTTGCAGGAGGGGGCCGCTTGTTCGCTCCCAGCTGCTCAGCCCCAAAATAATCACATAGAAACTGACGTGGCAGTGGCTTTCCGGCAAAGTTTCAGCGTGTCTGACTCTGGCAGCTCCATGGTGTCTCTTTGACTCTACTTCCCCCCTCCCAGCATTCAGTTCTGTCTTCCCCGCCTATCTAAGTTCCGTCTTATCAACAGGCCAAGGCAGTTTATTCATTAACCAATAAAAGCAACACATAGACAGAAGGACTTCCCACACCATTAGGCAAAGTCTATAAGTCCCCACCACCACTACTAATGCTCATATGCTGAAGATTTAGTCCCTATAGGGTATATCCAATCATTGAAAAATGAGTCATCTGTGAGAGCTCTAGATTGATCCACTGACTGGCAGCATGATTGTGAAGTTATAGGAGTGTGCACATGAGCGTGTGTGTGTGTGTGTGTGTGTGTGTCTGTCTGTCTGTCTGTCTGTCTGTCCTGGTTGGAGGACGTCAGTCACTGGGAGCATGCCTTTGAATAAAATATCTGGCCTGGGGACTCACTTTCCTTTCTCTCAGCTTCTTGGTTGCAATGGTATGAGCAGTCCCTACCATGCTGTCTGTTGCCATGGTTTTCTTACTGACCATGAGCCCGATACCTGGAGTCACTATACTTGTACTAGACCATGGAGACCAGGAACCGAAGCAAGTCTCCGCTCCTTTGGATTCTTCCTCTGGCATCTTTCACAGCAATGGAAATCTAACCTGCACACAAATCCCTGCGAACCTTCCCCTGTGCTGAAGGTGCTGTCTTGAGATGTTTGCACTGCTGCCACAGAACGCCACAGATGGGGAAACTCTTAAAGAAGAGACATTTACTTTTCAGAATTCTGAAGACTTGGAAGTACAAGACCAAGGTGCCGGTAGGATTGGTGCCTGGTGAAGACCACCATGTTACCACGTCATCTGAAGAGGAGGAGTGATGTATCTGCATAATGGAAAAGGACATGAACAGAAAGAGAGTTTCCCTTTAATTTCAAGCCCTCTCATATAGGAAATAATCTCCTTTATGAGGGCAGAGCTCTCCCGAAGCCATCCTGTTTAATACTGTTGCATAGGGGATTAACTTTCCCCATGAGCTTTTGAGGGAACTCCATCATGCACACCGTGGTGACCTTCCATCTAGGAGATCTGAAAGGAGACTTGTGGTGTTTCTAAAGAGTTCTTTTTCTCTTAATTGAGGAAATAAGTGAAATATATTAGAACATTGCTAATTTCTGGATCATGAGCATCTAAAGGTCAATAAGAATATGAAACATAACAGGCAGGAAGAAAAGAACAAATGAAGAAAAGGGGGCTGTAACACAAATTCTAATTGTTCTTAACAATAAATATCCAGTCAAATATTAGGTAGCAAAAGCTGAGAGACCAGAGAAGCAGCCAGCCACTACCTCTACCAATGCTCAGACCACACTTCCTTTCCTCACACTGCCTCCTCAGACTGCAACTGTCTCCACCGAACTTCAGACTGCATCCAAGCTCCTATGTCTCCTCTGACTTTATATTTCTCTCTCTGCCCAGCCATATCCCTTCCTGTCTCCACCTCCACAGTCCTGGGATTAAAGGCATGAGAACCCCAAATCCTGGGATTAAAGGTGTGATCCACCACCACCTGGCCTCTAGTGGCTTAGCTCTGCACTCTGATCTTCAGGCAAGCTTTGTTTTTTAAAACACAAACCAAATATCACTACATGGAGCAGAAGGAAAGGAAGAATGAAGGAAAGGAGAGAGGGAAGAAGAAAGGAGACAAAAGGCATCTCCTAGAACATGGCAGTAAATGAGTTGTATGTCTGGAGAACTATGACGAAGCTGAAAGATGCTAATTCAAATACCATTAGGAAGTTCTAGGATAATATCATATAACTAAATTAGAATATGTTCTCCACTATTTTTAATAAAGAAATTTATTCTTTAATTCTGCCTTAATTTAAGAAAAATAGGGGCTGGGCATTGTGGCACACTCCTTTAATCCTAGTACTCCGGGAGACAGAGGGAAGCAGGTTTTTGAGTTTGAGGCCCACCTGGTCTACAAACAAAGTTCCAGGAAAGCCA